>NC_048289.1:17819539-18172039 GCF_009762535.1 Notolabrus celidotus
ACAAACACACTCATTTGCACACGCCGTGCACACTCACACATGCAGAGCAGCAGACAGAGACAGGAGCTTTTAGTGACTGAGGCACTCTGCTTTTTCCAGGAATGTGTGGATGAAACAGCACTTCAGTGTTAACCTTGAAGCGTCGAGCAGCTCTGCCTTCAGAGTACGTGAGAACCCTGAAGGAGCAGAAAACAAATTATTGGACCGACGGGCTTTGAGCCTCTTTATTTCCATGAGTAACCCTTCATAGTTTATGTTGACAGAATAATAAAGAGGACGGTGAAAAAGGATAGAAAAGAGGGTACATTCATCTCTCCATCTTTCAGTCTGAATGTATCCTCGGTCTCTCTCCGTGGATCACTGCATTTATGAATGACATCCAAGCAAACAGACTCACACTTATCTTCCTGCAGGATTTATCGTGCGCACGCAGGATACATGCAACGCATGAGGCATCTAATATTTTTCACAGGACGCCTTCCCTCTATCAAGATCATCAGTGGAAAAACACTCTTGTATTTGCCATTGTGCCTGTGCTTGTTTGCTTGTCCATTTCATTCAATCTAATTTTCTGCATTACAAACCTTACAGGGAATACAAACATTTACTTATGTCTGGGTTGCTGCAACAACCGAATTTCCCCCTGGAGATCAATAAAGTAATATCTTATCTAATCCAATCTTTTCTTATCTTAAAAGTGGGAGAAAAAACTACTAAACCACACTTTAGCTACAAAATAAGATTTAAGTTCTCACAACATAAAGGTACCATCTTATATTTTTTATTACAGAGACGAGAACATGATGGTGGTCTTGGGCTACAGCATTACCAGGATGCAGAAGCTGCACAAAACACAGGCAAGAAATTAGATATTTGACTAATTTCACTTAGTACAACTGAATGGAAAAGAAGCAGCTGCTGATATGTCTCACACTACGCCATGAATCTGACTGGATTTAATAAGACTACCTGAAATTAAATTTGATTCAGCTCCTCAGAGGATTGACTGAGAAAAATAAAAGAATGTGAATGGCTTACAGCTCCTTAAAGCATTCCGACTGCTGACTCGTTTTTAATCAATCAGCTTTTTATTTATATGGCGCCAAGTCATAACAGAAGTCACCCCAGCAGATTTTACTTATAGAAGAGGTCCAGAGGACCCAACCTTTATCCATCATTATCAAGCATTTTGCAACAGTTGTGAGCAAAAGTTATCTTATAACAGGCATAAACCTTCGCTCAACTACGTCAAATTAATCATCCGACTTGGTGGTGACATTGGTTACGTCAGCACTGTGGCATCCTGGGAGATTGGAGTAAACACAGTTAATCTCTTAACAAAGATGTTAACTTTAATGTTAAAACCTGTTGGAAGTCTGACAGTCCGCCTCTCCTCCTGCTGCAACAGAAAGGGTCTCCACAAAATAAGTCCAGTAAAGAATTACCATCCATCTTCTTCATTTAGATAATAAAAAAAGTAACGCCAATAATAAACGATTAACAAATAAACAGAAATAGCAGCATGTCCACCCAGCATGCAATTAATTTGCAGAAATGTAACGTATTTGATACGCTACTTAGCGAAGGTGAGTCTCATCCAGGTAAAAGCAGGAGCGGAGCTAACGTCACAGCGTCATCTGCTTTTAATGTCGAAGGTAACGATAAACTCATCCAGGTCCTCTGTTGTGATTATGTTAGCTCCCTGTAAACCTCCTTTCACCATATGAATTCTCTCCATCTCCTGAAATTAAATTTTAGATGACGATGACTGCCAGAGTCATGCGAGCTCAGAGGCTAGCTCTCACAATGGCTCAGAGGCTGCAGCGGGTAGCTCTCGCGCACCTCTAGCAACCCCTTTTATCGAGGCAGGGAAGACTAAGCTGACAGAGGCGAGGATTAACGAGTGTCACCCAGCAGTGACCAGATTTGTTGTTAAGGGTTTACACCCTTTTGCCACTGTAGATGCCTCTGAGTTTTGGTAGGTTAATTTGTTGCATATTTTCTGTTATCTCCTCAGGTGAAATCTAGAAGTATCAGAGTTGCATGTTGTTTTAACCAGTGTAGTTATGTATCATTATTTCCATGTTTTCTGTAGGGATATGATAAAGACTCTCAACTCTAAATACCATGCAACAAACAAAATCCATAAAAAAAAAAACCATATGTATTATTTCATTCCCTCATCCAATGAGAATCGATAAGGAATCGGATCGTTAAGCAGTATCAATAATAGAATCAGAATCGCTAAATTCTTATCAATTCCCATCCCTAATTGCCAGAGAGAAGAGATGCTGCAAACACTGGTGACCCAGATGTCGCCCTTGTTATCTCCGCAGACCAAGGAGGAGCCACTCCATCTAAATAGCCAAGACTTGATTTTAAATGACCCCCAGCTCAACAATCTATATGGGAGGACTTAACAGACTGATAGCATGGTATGTTGTTGAAGACATGATCGGTAACATTCATTAATATAATTCATGCTATATAAATAAAGTTGATTATTATTATTATTATTATTATTATTATTATTATTATTATTAATAAGAATATTGAAGCAGAAAAAGTAACACAAAAGTTACTTTCCCAAGTGACTGAATTATTTTTATAATGCTATTACTCAGTTTGAATCCAGTCACTTTTTGATAGAAGTAACTAGTAAATGTAACATCTTATTAAATTTTACATTCTACCAAACACCGGTGAGAAGTAAAAGATTTTTAACATCAATTTTTCGATGACCTTCTTGTACATCAAACAGTTGACAATAGCCAGTCTTTTTGGTTATGTATGAGAGAAATAAAGTCATGATGTGTTTGCATAGATCAGATTTAAAGAACTGTAAAAGTAAAAAACCTTAAAAGTTTTGTCAGTTTAAATTTTTTTTTATCACAATAGTCACTACTGTCCTCCTTCCAAGCATAAAAAAAAGGATTTATCAAAACTGTACATCGAAAAAAAAAATCTGAAACTTTCATGTCAAATTTGCCTTCTCTGAGTGCACGTAGGTATAAACACTGGCTGACCCTAATCTATAAGGCTCTTTTAGGCTTGATTCCTAAATAATTTGTGCGCTTTAGTGCAGAGAAAAATCAGTTCCTATACCCTGCGTTCCAATACTACTCTTGTTTTATCTGTTCCTCGGGTAAGGACTGAATTTGGAAAAAGAGCTTTCAGCTTTGCTGCCCCTATGGCATGGAACGCTCTACAGACTTCATTGAAACTCTCTGAACTTATGACTCTTGGAGCCTTCCGTTCTATCCTGAGGGACAGACAGCGTGAGAGCACTGAACAGTGCCTGTGTTTTAAACCTTAAATTATTGTTTGTTGTTTTATTACAGCTTCCACTCCTCTTATTCATATTGTAAAACACTATGTATTTATAAATTGTACGTTTTAATTTGTGCTGTCATTTTCGTGTTTTTATGACATGTGCTGCTGACCTCTTGGCCAGGTCACCCTCGTGAAAGAGATCCTGATCTCAATGGGTTTTACCTGGTTAAATAAAGGTTTAAATTAAAAAATTAAAAAAATGTAATGACTATATTTCATCTGGATGAATACAAATTGCATCGTTAAATTCCTGGATAGTGCTCAAAGGGATCTGAGGGAGAGGCAGAAAGAGAGAAATAGCTAGACAGACAGTGAGGTGGACGAACAAACAGACAGACAGATGGCAGCAAAAAAAAAAAAAAAAACAGATAACTCAAACTCAGAAACAATGTCAATGTTTTCTGATATTTGATTTGCTCTCCTCTTCATTCTTGGCTCGGATTAGGACTGGTTTTCCTTTCTTTCCGACGTGTAGGGTCAGACGGAGCCATAGAACTGTCAAATTCAAGCTTATACTCTCTCAAAACTCCACGTATCAGAAAACCAGTCTTATCTTGTAAGTCGTCCACATCTCCCTGGCACGAGTTGTCATTCTTGGGCAGGTAGTTGACCCCAGGTTGCCCCTCTCTGAGGCACCCCTGAGGTATCTCTTGTCTTCAATTCACGTTCTTATCTCCTCAGCACATACAGTGAGGCAGACCGCACAAACACAGGTCGCAGGACCAAATCGCGTCCACACATCTGAGTGAATTATTCAAATTGCCGAGAGCAAAAGGTGCACACAACCTTTTCGTGTTACGTGAGAGGAATGGCTGGTCAGGTAGCAGTCAGTACAGATCAGACAGCCACTTAGATTGGACAAAAAATGTAATTTGTTCTCATATCTGATTTTATTGTAACAGCTGTAAAATGGACTCAGTAATGACCTGGTGTAAGTTAATGAAATGACAATGAGGAGCAGCTCATGCGGCCTAAATGGATTACATAGATCATATTTATTCCCATGATTGCAATGAAGTGCATGTGCGTGTGGAGGTGTTGACACAAGGAGGCAGAAAAAGACAGCGCTGTCTGAACATCCCAAATATCAGAGCCAAAGGTAACAGGGTGGAAATCAATTACATGCCTCGCTCACCTAATTGATATCCACCCCGGCATGAAGATAGATAGCGCTGCAAGTAAAATTAAGGCGGAAACTTTCGTACGAAAAAGGGACCCAAATTGTTTAGTGTATAGAGCAAATGCTACTTCTGCATATCTTGCAGAAGTTGTAATGTAAACCTGTTTGTCCCACAGAAAAAAAATTCATAGTCTTCAATTTATACTCTGAGTGACTCTACAAAGCCAAAAGAAGAACATCTCATTTGAATTCATTAGGAGTAAAAGTATATTTTGTTGGTTTAAGCTGAACCTGTCTGGCGAGGCAAAGCTCTAAAAAATACTTCATCTCAGTGGGAGTTATTTTTCAAAATATTAAATAGCTCCTCTAAGACCATTCATCCTCACTTGATAAACTGCTCTGCTACTGCTGTGGTTACCATAAATGGTAAATGGAACAAAGCAAAAAGCTGCAGAGCGGCAGAAACCATAAATTTCAGCTTAAATGAGGTAGATGTTGCTTCAGATTGGACAAGGAATCCTTCTATGCCGACAGCGTTTCTTTACTGCAGAGAGAGACAAGCCTCGCATTGAACTGCGACAACGTTCTTTTCTTTGGACCTAATTATCTGACTTACAACTGCTCGGCATGAAGTCTGCGTTTCACTGATCTCTGTCTGCGTTATGCAAGAAATGTCATTTTACTACTTCCTGCTGCAAATGTTGAAGTGCTATTAAGTTCTGAGAGTAATCTTTTGTCGGCTCTGACATTTTGCTCCACTTATTCCCACTTTTCTCTGTAGGTTAATAGCACGTATAGATGTGTTTTCATCAAAGATAATTAAGTGATTCCAGCGCGGATACTTTTTCCTGCTGGCGCCTCGTGACAAAAGATGTAATTACTGATCTTGAGATGTAAAATGCAGCCTGACCTGTTTTGTAAATGCTGTCAAAAACTCCCTATGCATCACTTCCAAATAGACTGATCTAAGCTCCTCCATGGCTCATCTTGCAGACACACACTCCACCCACTAGTTCATCTGTACAACACAAAGCCCAATACAGAGATTCAGGGAAAGGCGTAATTTTCGTATTTTCCTCATGCTGAGGATTCAAAAGTGCAATCATCAAGGTAAAACTCTGAAGGCAAAACTTCAAATTACATCTGTGCTCCAACTTGACATGAAAAAAAAAAAGAATCTGCAGGTTTTCTCACAGATAAGCACTTTTCTCTCTCTCTCTGCTGTGAAGCTGTTTTAGCCTCTTTATTGCTGTAGACGAGAAGGTGATACTGTAACACTAGTTTTCAGTAACACTTAATGACCAATGACAGAATGACACAGTTGAAGACATAAGTGTTTTTGAAGCTATTGTGTGTACAAGTGAGAGGAAACTGTTTTTTGTACCAGGCTTACATTTTAAAGTGTGTAACTTAGCATTTTAATAACAGCATCAATGGGTTCTTCTTGGCTGAAGTGGACACTTGAGGAACTGCAGTTTTTTGCACTTCCACAGTGGCTTCATTTTTCAACACTAGAGAATACAACTTGGTCTAAACAAAGTGCTTGATGCTAAAGTAGCTTTCAGACCATAGACTGTATAAATAATGGACGTAGTATCCGTGACGTCACCCATCTGTTCCTGAGCGCTGTTTTGAAGCCAATCGGCGACAGCGCCATATTGGAAAACTGGAACCGAACCAGGCATAGTGTGACGTAAAGAGGTGGAGTTTGAGCCTCCTAGCCAACAGCTATGTGTTCCAGTCCAGGAGTCAAGTCAGTCATGTCCTTATTTGGGCATAAACTTGTAATCTTAATATCTTCTGAACCATCGCGTTAGAAAAAAATTCACCTCCCGTACAGTGTGTGCCGGTAGACAGATTAGCGATGTAGAGCCAAGCTGTTTTTTGGATCAGGCTGTAAACATGTTTATTAATGCTGCAAGGATCGTCTTTTTTTAATTGGTGTCTATGTCTATGTTTCTGCAGCCAGCCTTAAGCGGATTCTCGATGAACTGCAGTTTATAACACTTTCGCATGGGCTTCATAGTTTGAGACCAGAGGTTGCCACTTGTTTCAGACACTGCAAAAATAAAAAGACATCCAGCCTAGATCTCTCAATCAATCAATAAACCTTTATTTTTTTTGGCGCCAAATCACAACAAACGGTATCTCAAGACGCTTTTTACAAACATAGCAGGTCTAGACTGTACTCTATGTTAAATTAACAAACACCAGACATTATGACAGGGTAACACTCAGTCTTATCTTATCTTAATCCACCATGAGCATTGCACCTCGCAGTATTTAGCTAGCTACAGCAGCAACGATAAACTTCCTTTTAACAGGCAGGAACCTCGAGCAGAACCAGATTCATGTTAGACAGACATCTGCCTCGACCGAGTTGGGGTTGGAAAGAAGGATAGAGGAGATCTTTCTGTGGGGATCATTTGACCATTATATAACACATCTGTTATAAAGTTTACTTTCTTTTAATGTTGAACTAGTCACTTCTTTTTATGAAGTCAAGGGATTTGATAACTGTAGTTCGCAGATTTGACTAGCTGTCACTGGCAGCATAAGTGTAAGCTGATGCTTTATGTGCGCTTTTAAATACGTAATTTTTAATGGCTAAATACATGACGTGTATTTTTGAGTTGAACAAGGTAACCACAGATGTTGTTTTAATACAGTGCTTTGAGCATTGGCAGTTGGACAATAGAGGCCAACGCCTCACCACTTAAGAAGTAGATTTAAGTGTTGTAAGGGTCTAAAGTTACTGATCGATTATGCGTCTTTGTTTGCGCCCTCAGGCCTCCATTGACTCCTATAATACACATGCACATGCGCATTTGCTCCTCTTCAATTCCACAGAAAGGAGCAATTATTTGTGCCCAAAAATTATTTTACACAACCAGCAAGCAGGAGATAGCAAAGAGCCACATCCCTTTAAGTGAGCCATGAGGTGAGAGGCATGCAACGTCACGGTGAATCCAGTTACATAGCAAAGGTTTGAGTTGTTGAACCTTCACAAAAAGCTTCAGGCTGGAGTCATGGAAAGACCTTTTAACAAAATGTAGAAAAAGATCTGAGTTAAGTCACTGAAAACGTTTCAGAGGATGATTGGGTTCAAGAGCTTGGACATGATTGCCCGGACCTAAATTTAAACAGCCTTCTGTCCACAGAGGGAGAAATTACACGGTAGTTTTCAAGGAGCTGTTTACTAAGAAGGCTTGGCTTATGACATGTAGTGATGCTAATGCTTTACTTTGCTTACCCTGCCTTCATTTCAAACATCAGGATTAAACCCCGGTATGGATTCCGACAGGTATGACTGACTTAGACCACTTCTCAAAAAAAGAGCCTCAAAATATGAACAAACAAGGGTCCATATTCCTTCAGCTTAGTGACTACAGATACATTCCTTTCTTTCATTTAACTGGTGTAAAATCTGTTGCTACACTTTACATGGAATATCTATATTTTGGATTTTCTTAGAGCCCTCCCAAGACAAAAAATGCACCAGCCGCAGCTGGCTCTAAGTTGCAAGAAGTATTGTTACTTCACTTACTAACAGACACACAGACAGGAGGTAGCTATGAATGTGGTGAGGAATTCAGAGGAAATCAAACATAGTAGATTAATTCAGACCTGTTTCATCATCCATCTCTGATCAGTTTGTGTCCTTGGTGTCCTTTAGGTTTTCTTTTTACTCAGGTTTTTCTTCTTTATCCTACACTGTGGAGACTAGCGAGTTCGCATTAGTTTGATGTTACTCTCCAGCAAAAACAGACAAGCGAAAATCATGTAACACTGGTGAGAAGAGGCGAAAGTAATGAATCATAGGTACTATTATGAATTGCCATGAGTAACTGTAATATGGAGAGGACAGAAAATGGTACTGGGAGCTGTTAAGAAGTCCCAGTATGCCGAAAAAGTCTAAGTACACCATTGAGAATAGTGATTGGAATTACGGCTCTTTTTAGAGAGCCGGTTCTTTTGGCTCGGTTCACTACAAAGAGTCGGCTCTTTCGGCTCCCAAGTGGCTCCTCAGATTTTTTCTTGTTTGAATGAATGCATTACCTAAAATAATGTTATATTATAAGTCAAATGAATTACTAATGTAAAAAACATACATTATATCAAATGTGTATTATTTAAAGGCTTTATTTATATATTCAACATGGAGCAGAGTTCTACAGAAATTAAATTATTAAGTACAAAAAACAAGACACCTCACAATTAGACGAAAAGGTCCAATCTGTGATGTGTGTATATTATTTATAAACTTTTAAACACCTTCATTATCAGCAGGTTCCCTTCACTGTCTTTATTCTTCACTTCTTGCACTGATGGATAAACACTTCTAATGTCCATGACCTGGATGACTGAGAACCTTCACAGACACTTCTAATGTGTCTTTGCAGGTTTTTTGTGGACCCTGATTGATGACATTTTCACCTTGCACAGTCAACACTCTGCCTTTAAACAGTCTATGCTGTTGAACTGTGTCTAAAGTTTACTGTGTTTCCTGCAGTCACTCGTTTTCTCACCTTTCCAGTGCGTTCTCTGTCTGTCCCGCATGTTCTCCCTCTCGTCTCCCTCCTGTTGGTGTGCTCACTGTGCTGTGTGTGTCTGTAACCCCTCCCCTCCCCGTTCTGCTCAATGTAGACATGTGATTGGTCAAGACGCCACCATGTCTTGACCAATCACGTGAGGCTTTAACAGAGAAATACGAGAGGAAAAAAAAAAAAAACGTCTCCTGGCTCGTTCACTTCAAAGAGCCAGCTCTTAGAGCCGGATCGTTCGGGACCAAGCGGCAAACTCCGGTCTCAAACGATGAAGCCAATGCGGAAGTGATATAAACTGCAATACATCGAAAATCCGCTTGAGGCTGGCTGCAGAAACACCGGAAACCACATAGATATGAATGGGAAAAAGACGATCTTTGCAGCATTAATAAACATGTTTACAGCCTGGTTCAAAAAACGGCTTGGCCCTACAACGCTAATCTCTCTAATGGCCCACACTGTACGGGGGGTGAATTTTTTTCTAACGTGACGGTTCAGAAGATATTAAGATTATGAGTTTTGCCCAAATAAGGACATGACTGACGTCACACTCTGCCTAGTTGAGTTCCGCATTACCAATATGGCTGCTGCCGTCGATTTGCTTCAAAACAGCTCTCAGGAACAGATGGGTGACGTCACGGATACTACGTCCATATTTTATACAGTCTATGTTCGGGACCGACACATCACTAATCGAGAAGTACCTTGAGAAGTGGTGGTTTTGTTTGTCTGTTTGTACTTTTTTCATGTATTTTCATTTATTTTTCTCTTTCTTCTCATGGTTATTATCTCATTGTTGTATGTGCAAATTACTTCTGACTTCATTTGTTTTTTGTTCTTCGTTATCTATTTAGTTATTTATTGTCCTTTTCATTTGCTACATGTACAAAACTAGTTAAGTGTACTTATCTGTTTGTTACTCTGTCATAATTGAAAAAATCAATATATATTGTAAAAAAAAAAAAAAAAGAGAAGTGGTGGAACAGCACACCAGAGCATTACTGCCCACTTAAAGCGCAGTATTAAAAGGAAAATAAAGTATCAGTGTTTGTTCAAGTGCCACCGTGCAATGGTTTGAACGATAATTGTAGAGAAAAAACTTCAATAAATGAAACAGTTGTTCTAATTAAGCTTTGATGTTTGTGTGTTCTCTTAAAATATCCATCACAGGTTTGGCTGGAGTTAAGGAAATCCACAACTCAAACCAATGGCTTCCTAAGTATCTCTTCCGCACTGCTAAGCTAATAAGCCAACCATGCTAATTAGCTTGGTTTAGCTTTAGAGCTAAGAAAAAAAAAGTTAAGCAATTTCTAACACTTATATCCTGTTTTTGTTCATATAAAAAGATTCCACATTAAAACTCCAACAGTAACAATTGCTGCTGTTAAAGCTGCTGTTGGTAGTCACAGAGTAAACATCTGTTCAGAGAAGGACTTTGAATGTCAACACTATCCATCCCAACCAGATTTCCTCATAGCCCCCCAACACAGATCGGCGTGCGCAGTCATGGTAGTGCCAGACTCATAACCAATTGGAGGACGTAGTAGGGGCCGCCCCTTAACCAATCAGGACAGAGGATTTGAGATTAGCTATGATTGGTCCGTCATAACGGGAACGAGGGGAATAATAACATTGCTTGATTCAAAGGCATTGGAAAACGCAGATATTTTGCAATAGTCTCAAAATACTCCACTTACAGTTGAGTACCGATGGGCATTATGACCTTTTCTCCAAACCCAGCAGAAAAAAGTAACGTTTTTTTTCACCATTCCTACCAACAGCAGCTTTAAGGCACAAAGCACACTTTTTTTAGTATATTGAGAAATGTGAAAATGACAGCTGTTGTGCTAAGTTGTAAAATGCTGTTCAAGACTGGCATAATAATGAAGTGTATAATCAGCTTATGCTCTTTAAAATGCTTCCTATAATGATTGCTCAAAGAATGTCACCTGTTATCTTTTGGATAATGAAATCCTATTACAAAATGTATCAGTGACACAGAAGCTGCATGTCAAAGGATCTGTGATCTGTAAAACGTTGGAGATGTCCTCAGTTGGCTCTCTGTTCTTAGCTGCATCAATATCCGATGTTATCTTAACTGAGGGTGCCACGGATCACAGTCCCCGGCCATTTGACTCAACAGATCAATTCTCATTTCCTTCATCGTTGCATTGTTAAACTCAATGTTTCTGTTGGAGCATCAAATTTGAGTCATCAAACTTTGAGCCTTGCCAGTTTATAGTGTTAGATTGACTCATCAGTCATCTGGGTCCACGCAGACTGATACCGCCACCCCTGGACTGTTTCTATCTTCGGCTAATGGATGATACATAAAGGAGACTCAAGGCATAACTTTCCTCAAGCTCAGGTTTGTTCAAAGTGTGGCCTCTGTGGCCCATTAGCACAGAGGAAAAGAACACTGTGGACTGTGCTTCTTTTGACTTTGTCCTGCTGCTGCAAAGCCTGTGAATTGGGGTTTGGTAGGACAGTCAAGTACAGCGATGGCGTGATTATCTATACACTGTATTCTAATCTAGAAGAGATGCTGGGTTATAATGTACAAGATAATTCAAAGTCACATGGAGGTATGGGGTGCTGAGCCAGCTCAGCCTGTATAGAGGGCTGAAAACTAAAACTATTAGTATTAAATATTATCATTCTGTCAAATTTTAAGGTGTTGTCATCTAATCATTCATTCTAACGTGGCTCTCATCTGTTCACTGCATTATTGTGGTCTCATGCTGGTTTGTCTTGTAAGTCTTCATGGCCAACAGAGCAAAGTCTTCAAAAGTCTGGGCTCACTGTACCAAATTTTACTCCTGTGTCTTCCTCCAGGGGCGGGCGATATGGCCTTAAATTTATAAAACTGTTCATTTGGTTTTTTGCGGTAACTGTGTCATATCCCAGTATTACCAAACAAAAGGGTATCATGCATGTGAAGTCATTATGGACCCCCTTTCTCCCCCTCAAACAAGCCCTCAATGCGGTACTCAAATCATATCTGTGACTGAGAGCAGTGACAGATGCTTTTATAAGCAATTGTGTTCACCTCTCAGTATGTTGTAACTTCTCACTAATTTTGTCTTTACTAAATTTTCCTTTATCTCCTGCTTCAATTATTATGTTTTCAGATGTCTACAGTATTTCTCTGTTGAGTCACTAATGCTGAAAATATGACATTTCCTGATGTGGCTGTTTGGTATTTTAACAACACAATGGGAACTTTTATTTTGAAAAACATGTCATAAAATGTGTTTTTCATTAAATTAACTAAACTTAAGCATAGCTACAATTAGCTGCAATTGTCAGGAGTAACAGTCCCATACTTTCCCATCTCTTTTAATCATCCTGAACTCAAGACAACTAAGCCATCAGTTGAAACCAAGCGGCAACCTCCGGTCCCACACTATGAAGCCCATGCGGAAGTGTTCTAAACTGCAATCCGCTTGAGGCTAGTTGCAGAAACACCGGAAACCACATACACACCCATTCAAAAAAGACAATTTTTGCAGCATTAATAAACATGTTTACAGCCTTGTTCAAAAAACGTCTTGGCTCTACGTAGCTAATTTCTCTATCGGCACACACTGTACGGGGGGTGAATCTATTTCTAACGCGACGGTTCAGGAGATATTAAGATTACAAGTTTTTGCCCAAATAAGGACATGACTGACTTGACTACTGAACGGGAACACATAGCTGTTGGCTAGGAGGCTCAAACCCCACCTCTTTACATCACACTATGCCTGGTTGATTTCAAAACAGCGCTCAGGAACAGATGGGTGACGTCACGGATACTACGTCCATATTTTCTACAGTCTATGGTTGAAACACACTTTCAGGCAGGTAGAGTGGTTATTACGGAATTGTAAATCCCAGCTGTGCTGTTCGCTGAGGACATCAAACTTGGTGCCGCCTCCGCTTTGACACAAAGAGGAGGCGGTTCCTTTTGGCTAGTGAGCGTGGCTCTGCTCTAAAATGTCAGAGCAGAACAGGGAGAAGACCAGGATTGAATCTACTTTGTTTTATATCACAAATCACTCTATTACACAACTTTCTACCCAACACTGTGGCTATATTAGTGTTCGGGAACTAAATCTCCATCATGTGTATGTTAAAACCAAAGCATGTGTACAAAAAAGACAAAAAATGTGGTCACAAGTTTATGACACACGCAACCCATCAGTACTGTGCAGTTATGTAAAAGACAGTTTCATCTGAAGGGGATAACACCAGCAACCTTACGAAATACAATTAAATTTTCTATAAATCTTAAGCAGTGCAGTGCATATGCGAAAGCCATTGTCAGAGGTACCACTACTACGGCCTCAGTGCAGCCTTCAAGTCCAGGTGGCTTTAATAGCAAGGCTGCAGATTAAATAAGTCAAACTTCAAAATGCAGGTAAAATGCTGTTCCTATGAATAAGCCTGCCAGACACAGATGCCACAGCTGTGACCAAGCTTATTTTGAAAATATTTACTTTCCCTCAATACCTTGAGAAGTCAAACAAGATAGAAAACAAACCACAGTGAGTTTCTAATTCTGTGGCCAGAGAAGCTACGACTAAAAATATGCATATATTTTAACAACATTTAATGTCATGTCTTGGTGAGTAGTGTGGAGACCCTGAAGTCATGTAAAGGGAAAACATTTTGATCTGGTGTGCACAAGAAAATTACCTTGTGTGCTTAAACGATGGCAAATGAAGGCATGTTGAATCATTACCACTGTCTCATTCACACAGGTTCTTAATGTGTGTAACGATAATAATTTGACCCCACTAGTTATAAATAACACCTTTGCAAGACTTCAGAGGCCATGCAAAGGAGTCTCAATAAGAGTATCAGAGTAATTATCATTATTGCTTGTGTGTTTCCCTCCACTTTGATTACACTAATTAGTTTCACCTGTGCCCTGTCTCCACACCGGTTGCTCGTTAACTAGTGTGTATTCAGTCTGTGTTTCCTTCCTTGTGTTTTTGGATCATTGAGTCTTTTAGATTTCAGTGTTCTTCATTGTTGACCTTCTCCTGCTCCCTGTAGTTCACTGTTTTCTTTTTCAAATTTTGAATTTGATTTTTTTGTGGACATTTAAAGTAGGTTTTTTTTACCCTGTGTAATAAATCTTCATAGCTTAAACATGAGTCTACCATTGTTTGTCATCAATCAATCAATCAATCTTTATTTGTATAGCGCCAAATCACAACAAACGTTATCTCAAGACGCTTTTACAAACATAGGAGGTCTAGACCCCTCTATGTCAATATATATCTAATCTATCAGAATATAGATCTAAAAAAAGAAATGTTCATCAAAGATGACAGATTGGCCAGATTGGTTTGTTACTCAGTGGCCACGGTTACATGATGTTTTTTAATTCAGAATTAACTATTCAGAATTAAATAATTTGGAATTAAAGTATTCTCCTTCGTGTTTACATGGAAATAGTAATTCCGAATTGAGGTTTACATGGAAAACACGTTTAATCGTCTTTATTCAATTCCGCTTAAGGTCTGGAGGTTGGGAAGGGTCCTTATTGGACAGGGGCGGGCGCGACATACTGTATTTATGTCTACCGGAACAAAACAGACTCCAGTTCCTGCTCTTTTTATTTTCGGTTACAACATGGAAGACCACACAATAAGTACAATTTCCACATTGATTTTGATTATAGTTTTGAATAAGCAGCTCGACACAAACATACTGCTTCACTTTCGTCAGCTGAGGAGGAGGCGAGATATAGGACTGGAGAAGGGAGGCGGAAGACCTTACCTTGGCAAATCAAACCAACGGTTAGTGCAACGGCTGCTCTACCTCAGCCCACTGCCACATCCCACCACATCTAGGTATGGGATGACAGCATGGTACGGTAACCTCTCTGTTCAGCTCAAAACCAAACTCTCTCGCCTGGTGCAGACTGCCATGAAGGTCATAGGGAAGACTGGCAACCCTTCCCTTCTGGCCATTTATGAGCAGTGTGTTCTTGGGCAGGCCCAGAGAATACTTGGAGACCCGTTGGACATCCTTTACTCTGAGTATGAAATTTTACCATCTGGAAGAAGGTACAGAGTCCCCAAATGTAAATTGAATCGTTTTAAAAACTCCTTTGTGCTGATCTCTATTAGAATTTTAAATATTAAATAGCCTGTTAGGGTTGGGACAGTGTAATGGTGCTCTCTCTTTAAGAGTATGCTGTGTGTTGTATGAATGTTTACTATTTATTGTACTCTTCTTATTTATTTATTTATTTATTTATTTATTTATTTATTTATTTATTTATTTATTTATTTATGTGTTCTTGTGTTATTGTGGTGATTTTTGTAGGAGCAGGTAACGTGCAGCTCTGATGTCAAAGACAAATTTCCCTACTGGGACAATAAAGTACATCGTATCGTATCTTCTAAGGCTCCTATTAAATAAATAGTCTCGGCTCGAATCCAACGCTTGCTTCAGGCACCATTTTGGAATATGTGCCCACCAGCGCGGAATCTGTGTGTCATCGCAACAGGACAAGGGAACGAGTATGTGCAGAATGACCGGAATTAATTTAAAGCGGAATGAACATGTACATGATCGAGGAATTATTCAATTCAGATTTTAAATCAGAATAAACCAGCCACTTACTTCAGATTTAAGTTTAATTCAGATTGGTCATTTTCATTCGGAATTAGGTGTTTACAAGGTCATTTTTTAATCTTTTTAAAGAGGATTACATTTTTATTCTGATTTAAAGAGGAATTAAAAGTCTCATGTAAACGTAGCCACTGTGACACTGAAATGAATACAATTTTTAAGTGGAGCTCTGTCTATTTTGTGAACAACTTAAAACAATAACTGGAATTTGGGGATATGCAGCTTTTCAATTCCTGTACAAAAGAACAGGATTGATAACAGTCTCTGTTGTTGAACATGATGCTACAGCAAGCAGGTAGCATTAATTAAAATACCTGCCATCAAAAAGCACATAGCTTTTAATGCAGCTCCAGTGAATCGTATGTTCTGTGTGCTAGTATGGCTCTACCTCATACAGAGTTGTTTTCCTGAAATAATGATGACCAGCATGGAAAACAGCTCGATGCTGTGAATGGTAGCCTGGAGGCCACTGTGGATGAAGCTGTTATACTGGGCAACCACACCGGATGATAAAACCCTGAGCATGTGTAAGGAATAAAATTCCTCTGGTTATATGAAATTTATTAATTAGGTTTTAGAAATATTACATTTATCTGATAAGTTAAGCCAAATAGAAAATATTACCAGACTGAAAGATTAAAAACATTCACACAGTGTGTTAATGTAATTAAGTGCTACCAGAATGTTATGATAACAGATTTGCAACACTCCCAGCAGCTCTCATTTCTTATTCTGTCCTCCATTGTTTAACCCTATCTTAATCACCCATCCTCTCTTCCTGACACAGTCTCACACACATACACACACACTCACACACACAGTGCAGACGGAGAAGGTTCAGGAAATAATGATACACTGACATTCAGTTCTTTCATCTGTGTCCAGTATGCTTCACCACAGTGTCCACTCTTTTACTCTGCGGTTGAACTAGTAATTACATGACCTGGTTTTTAAGCTGCATATCTTCTGAACAGTCTTACACCAGAGATTATTATTCAGATGCACAAATCAGGAGAAAATTACAACACTTACGTGCGTGCATGTGTTTGTGTGTTTTGTGTGTCTTTCATTGACAAACTCACATAAGATCCAGCAACACGGATGAATCATCTCTCTGTAGATCTGCTAAATGGCAGTTCTTTTTTTTAAGTGCTGCACTGTCAGTGATACAAGCATCTCTCTTCAGCATATAAATAGAAACATGAATGTACTGTGATGTTAAACCTCTATTTATATGTAATAACTGTTTTTGTATTATAATTTATCCCTTTTCTTTGAAGGGTAAAGTAGGAAACACATCCACTTGGGAGGGAGGGAATCAATTATTTCATGCAAGAGGCAAATATTTTATTGATAAGGCAATGTATCGACATCTAGACTTGTGTGATACACTAATCTATCCACTAGTGCCACATATTTAGATAAGATAAGATATCCTTTATTCGTCCCACAACGGGGAAATTTAAGTTTTACAGCAGCAAAGTAGACAGTGCAAAAGAGTATAAAGCAAACAAGAGCATGTAAAATATCAATTATTAAAAAGTGATTAGCAATTAAAATTAAAGAGGTAAAAATAAGCATATCTTACAACGTTTATACACAACTAAATAAGTAAGTTTACAAATGTGCACAGACTTGTAGCCTAGGTATTACAAATGTACAGAACAGAACTGGGAAGATGGGTAGAAAGACGTATTGCACATGTAAGAAGAGAAGGATGAACTGGATTGGGGAAATATTGTACTTTAGTCAGTTTTGTAGATGTAATTGTTATTGGTTATTGAATCTGACCACTGCAGGACGAAAAGATATGTTGTACACTTTATTTCAGAGGCTTTTGGGGCGGCAGTAGCTCAGTTGGGGCGGCAGTAGCTCAGTCCATAGGGAGTTGGCTTGGGAACCGAAGGGTCGCAGGTTCGACACCCAGCATGGACGAAGTTTGGCAAGTGGACTGGTGGCTGGAGAGGTGCTGGTTCACTTGCCTGGGCACTGCCGAGGTGCCCTTGAGCAAGGCACCGAACCCCAACTGCTCGGGGTGCACTGGTTGACGGCAGTATCCTCACTCTGACATCTCTCTCTAAGCATGTTCACTGCATGTGTGTGCATTTGTATGTATATACCAAAAAAACTGTATGTGTAGCATGTCCAAAATAGCATGAGTGAAAAAATTGAATTTCCCCCCTGGGGATCAATAAAGTACCTTTCTTTCTTTCTTTCTTTTCTTATGAAAGAACTCCTTAAAAGCAGGCTAAAAAGACAGATTGGCAGAGAAAATATGGGTAACTGTATAGTAAATTTATTATCATAAGTTGACAAGATCATTACTATGAGTAGGGAAATAGGATTGGCTGCCTTAATTTCTACATATGTGAGTAAAAATGTTGTTGAGATTTTAAGCTTTTACTTTAACCTTTAACCCAGTGAACATTTCCCATATAATTTGATGAGTATGGCTTTGATAACTGCACAAACGTACCCTATAACCTAACCTGCTTGTGAATATAGTGATTATTCTGACAAACCAGAACAAAAACAGGACTACCTCATGCAGAACAAGACGTTTTAAGTCCGCAACCATGCTCCCCTTGGCCCTGACTGCTCCTCATGTCTAGTTTGCAGCACCCAACCACTTTCTAATTAAATCTGAAATGACACTAGCCTGTCCTTGTAATGCTGGGTCCAATGTTTTTACGACTTGTCACATTGGCCAGAAACCTTGACTGCACTTAGTGAGCACTTGCCTGTGGCTCCTTTCACGACCATGACAGAGTCTGTTGAAAACTGTACCAGGGACATAAATTCAGCCTTCTCTGCCCTCCTGGATGGAGTTGAACTGCATTCTGCAAAAACTAGATGTTCAAAGAATTCTTCTTTCTGCTTTACAGATTTGACACATGGTCTTAAAAAAGGCCTTCTGGTGAATTGACTGTAAAAGTATAAATGGAAAAAGTAATGTTTTTTCATAGCATGACAGTGTACTGAATAAGAACTGTGCTCCACTGCAAAAGGAACTTATTTTTCACTTAATCAGTAACAATAAACAGAATTTTATCTTTCCTTTTGACACTGCAGCTACACTCACTCAAAAGCTGCTGCCTGTCAGATGTGCAACCTTCACACCTCATGAATTTAGATTCTTCTGTAATAAAACCAATGAGATTAGGATCTCACAGTTCTTAGAAATTTTCAAATTATCTCTCCAGACATTGTCTTATCTGGTTTCAGACTAAACATGAACTATCTTGCTCCTGGACTCCCTGCAAGGTCATCTGTTCGGAATCTATTGTCATGATCAGCCCTTAAAAATCTGAATTTCTTTTATCAAATACTACCTTTGTCTTATCTAGCATTTAGACTGATGCAACTAAGCCATTACTTTTTAAATCACTCCTTGACTTGGGGTCTGTTGGTAATTACTGGCTTGCCTCTATCCCTCAAGTATTTTTGAACACTAGTAAAAGTTGTGTCTAATCAACTTTCAGACCAACTACACTAACAATAATACTTTGAACATGTCCAGCCTGCTTCCAGTGCCTGTGTTCTTCTCTTGAAACTGCCCTAACCTGAGTGGTAAACATTTTACTTTGTATGTACCCAATTCCACCAGGACGCTTTTGTAATTCAACCTCTGAGCAGCTCTGACACCATAGATCACTAAAAAACTCCTCAACTGGCAAGAAAACCAATTTGGAATCTGTGGCCTGGGGGTTGTCCTGGTTTTAGGCCTGCCCACCTGAAATAAAGCAGAGTGTGTCCCTTAACAACAACACATCAATATTAGCTGAAGTGGTGTACCTCAGGGCTCTGTTCTTGGTCCTCTGCTTTGCCCACTATGTTTTTCACCTCTTTGTCATATTTTACTCAGCTATGGAAGATGTTTTCAAACTTTACAATGACATTACTCAGCTGTGAAGATGATGGTCATGTTTAAATAACAAACTCAGAGGCTTGTCTGTTTGCATTCAAAAAGTGGATGTTTTCTTCTGGATTAAAAGACGCATTGGGGATATTGTGGATTAAAAATTATTCTCTCTTGGGCGCCTTTCACAGAGTGTTTCTTTGTACCCCAGTTACAGACTTAATTTTTCTTAATGGAAACAAATCATGTCCGATCTTTCTGACCAGGCCTGCTTTCTTTACACATTGGCTGAAACTGAAGTGGACAAAAAGCTGAGGATACCAAAAACATTGAGTTTGTAATGAGTCTGAAACACTCACATGTGTCTGTACTTGATGTTATCAATAAATTAACATGAATCAATCCAGATTTTATAAGTATGTCTATACAGGCTGTATGGCTAATCCTTTTTCAGGTTTAGATGCTTCTACTGCCTTCTCACAGCAAGGCTCTGCAGTTGAATTAAAATTAAAGGTGCATATTAAACATTTAACTTTAATTGACCAACTTGCATCAGTTCCCATACTTATCAATAAACTCATCAACCATGAGAATTACTCTAAATATGCTTGTTACACATGGCCAAGCACATTTAGTAATACAATTTAGGCAGTTGTATTGCTTGGGGGGGGGAAAAGTTCCATAAAGTTCTTTAAGGTGAAACAGAACATTGGTAATTGGTTGTGGGATAATTGGTGGAAACTATTAGAGGATACAATAAGATCATAAAGTCAGTAAAGTTTTATTCAAAGCCTTAAGTGCTGACCCAATTTGCTCTCTTTCTCTGTCACCCCAACTTACAACATGCCTGTTTCAAGTGACAATCAATATAAAGGAATGTATTACAGCAGGGACAAAAAGAGAGAAATATTCTGTTAGCATAAAATGTTAAAGAGCTAAAGGGTAAGTAGCGCTAGCTCTTTTTAGTTTAGGCAGTCTTCAGGATGGTGTATCTATCAGGATACGTGGAAGGATGAGGAGACGTTACTTGTACTTAGCTGCTGTAAGGCCAGCAGTATTTTATTTTTTTTCTTACACAGATAAATATGTAGTTTTTCGTCAGCACCTCATAATAAAACTGCTGAAGGAAGGAACAGGAGGAACAAGTATAAACTATAAACTACTGTGAAGCACACAAAACTAGTGCTCTGCCAGTCTCTCCCCAAACATGCACACTTTGAACAGAGCTTAACGAGCTGCATGACTTGTGCATGCAGCCAGAGCAGGATCATTAACCCCTCACTCCCTGAGCCTCTGAAACATAAAACATCAAATGTTGATTTGTGATACTGGGAAAGAGTGCTGCTCAAATGTTAAATATGGTTTACATTTTTCAATAATTAATCCTAATAATTCCTGCATTCAATTCATTCTAAATATTTTTTTCAGTTTTAAAGGTGACATATCATGCAAAATCGACTTTTTAATGGTTCTCTACCTGAAATATGTGTCCCTGGTATGTCTACAAACCCCCCGAGAATGAAAAAAATCCATTCTGCCCCTGTTTTGATTTCTACACCTTTCTGTAAATGTGTGTGAAACGAGCCGTTTCAGACTTCCGTGTTTTTGTTACGTAACAACAATATCCGGTCTGTCACGGAGTCAGAGCTCGGAGCTTGTTCAGCCCATAGACTGTATAAAATAATACTGAATCCCCCCTCCGTTTTTCATTACCTGCACAAATGTGTGCTAACAAGGAGCTTAGGAGGGAGGCATGCTAGTTGTAGGCTGTCTTAATAAACACAAAGGTCGGTTTTACTCCCCACGTCTGCAGATTTGAAGATCTAGCGGATGATTTGTATTTATCATTGATAAGTGCTAGCGCTACTTAGCATAGCTACATAGCGTAGCTGTAGCTGTGTAGCAAGACACACGTCGACATACTGACAAATAAAACAACAAGAAACACTAAATCTGTGACCAATCCTTCAGAAAAGGTCCCGCTGCCTTTCTGGCAGAGGTCGGTTTTACTCCACACGCCTGCAGATTTGAAGATCTAGTGGATGATTTTTATTTGTCATGGATAAGTGCTAGCGCTAGTTAGCATAGCCACATAGCTACATGTTCGTAGCTGTGTACCAAGACACACGTCGACATACTGATGAATAAAACAACAAGAAACACTAAATCTGTGACCAATCCTTCAGAAAGGTCCTGCTACAGGCGCTTCTCCGTCAGGATCAGATTCTGGATCAGATGAAGTAATGTGATCTCTGAGCAGCCGTGTATATTCAGCCAACATGTAAACATTAGATCAACGTGCTGGAGAGCCGAGGGCACATCCACTTCCTGAGGGGGCGTGGTCAGAGGGAAAACAGAGTGTTCTGAGGAGGACTGAAGAAGAGGGATTTTCAGGCATGCCAAAATCTGATTTCAAAGTGTTTTTTTGAGCATAAACTTTAAAGACATGTTTTGGGGACCTCTTAGACCAATATATATTGATGAAAAAAGCGTGATATGTCACCTTTAAGACTAATCTAGTTAAATCGCCGGCATACAGGCCATAAACTTCTACAAAATGAGTCTTCTCTAAAGATGACCCAACAGCATATCTTGTTCCAACTGGGAACACAGTACTGGGTGACTGAAACAGAGGGCAGTATGATGTAGAGCAGTGCAACAATTTTCTGTTTACTGCTCCATTTCTGTGTACAGGGAGGGAACTATACTTCAGAGCCAGGCTCTGGTGAAGTTGGATACAAACCCAGTCCTGAGTGTGGTGGTGGGAGTGTGCATATTCTGCTTCATGATGCTCTTATACCTAATACTGTGCGCTCTAGGAAATGTTATTTTGAGTGAAGTTGTGTTTTAAAATGTTTCTACAGTAGTCGTGCCAGAAACATTACTGTTTTCAATAAACTCAGGGTCAGAAATGGATTGTGCTTTATAAAGCCAATAGTGATTTTTTTATTTTGTTTGGACTGCACTATGCATTTTTGCATTTATCCTCCCTCTACTCTCATTGGGGAATTGTCAACCTTGGTTAATTCATTATTGTCAGTAACAGTATATATTTTGAGGAATTTCTGCCTGATCATTATATTAGATAGGTACAATTTAGTCATTCAAACTAAGCTTGCCCCTGGCTATCAAGCTGTCAAGCTTATCTTAAGCCCAAGATTAACTTGTGTTACAATATAGCAGCTACACTGAAACACAGAGTTCAAGATTGCTCTCTGAGATTTTCTCTTTCCTGCTGCTGTACCAACACTTCACACTGACGGGTACTGGAGTGAGTATTCAATTCTTCCCAATTTGACTGTTGTCTTCAGTTGGGGCCTGATTAAATTGTAAAGCTCAGACTTTTGTCAAACGCAAATATCTCTTCAGCTCTGCTGTTAACATGTGTACTTTCTGTGCTTCCAAACGCAAAGAAAATAATGACATATAACCCACATATGTCCCATGACTGAAGCTTGATAATTAAAACAGCATTCTTGAGATTTTTCTTTCATTCGTAATGTGAAGAAAAAAACATGAAATTGAACAGACTTAAACAGGCTTAAATAACCACAACAACAGCACTTCCACCATATGGAGGCTGTTTTTGCTTTTCTCAAAGCAAATGGCCCACTGGAAACCAGCTCACACGACTGAAATTCTAGGAAATGCTAATTACCTTATTTCCTTCCACGAAGTCCGGGCCCTTGTAAGCATCTTATTTGACACTTGGGGGTTGTTTGTTGCCGTGTCACATCTTGCAGTTTATAGCTTGTTGTTGTTGAAATGGTTCTATTAAATATCACTCCTGTGTCTTCGGGCTGTGTCCTTCCCTGAAAAACTGCAAACAAAATGACAGTGAGGTCAGATCAGGTTCACGTAACAAAATGTTAAGGTGAGGACAAAACAAGCATGTTTTCAGGGAGAGGAAAATAGAGAGAGGGCGGTGCAGCAGGTCTGTGGGCCACTCCAGGTCAGCGTGAACAGGGAATTTATAATGTGAATCTCACACCGAATTAAGGCCAACGCTGACACTGTATAAGCAAGCTAAATATTACATAAGGGTAGTGTCCTTAATTTAATGTGTAAAACATTTGAGTTCAAAATAAATTTACAATACAGACTTTAGAGTGAATGGTATGTCCTGTTATGCTGTATCATATTGTATTTTGTTATTTTGTTGTACCTTATTTTGTCACAATGAAATGTATTATTTTGTGTGTTATACTTTATTGCACTATATTGTAATGAAAACCAGATCCGACTTAGAACCGGCTCCAATTGATCAATTCCATCGGAATTGTACACCTCAAATGTTATCAATTCTTCTTAACGATTAATTTCCCAGCGCCATGTCATGTTACGTTGCGGTACGTTGCATTACGTCACACACTCTGCGGCGCAGAACTCACTCACGAGGAAATTCAAAGTATTCTCCTCCAGTAGTGATGTGTCGGTCCCGAACGATCCGGCTCTAAGAGCCGGCTCTTTGAAGTGAACGACGGGAGCCGGCTCCTGACAGGGAGACGTTTTTTTTTTTCTCCTCTCGCCTTTTTCTGTTAAAGCCTCACGTGATTGGTCAACACATGGTGGCGTCTTGACCAATCACATGTCTACATTGAGCAGAACGGGGAGGGGAGGGGTTACAGACACACACAGCACAGTGAGCACACCAACAGGAGGGAGACGAGAGGGAGTACATGCGCGACAGACAGAGAACGCACTGGAAAGGTGAGAAAACGAGTGACTGCAGGAAACACAGTAAACTTTAGACACAGTTCAACAGCATAGACTGTTTAACGGCAGAGTTTAGACTGTGCAAGGTGAAAATGTCATCAATCAGGGTCCACAAAAAAACCTGCAAAGACGCATTAGAAGTGTCTGTGAAGGTTCTCAGTCATCCAGGTCATGGACATTAGAAGTGTTTATCCATCAGTGCAAGAAGTGAAGAATAAAGACAGTGACGGGAACCTGCTGATAATGAAGGTATTTAAAAGTTTATAAATAATATACAGACATCAGAGATTGGACCTTTTTGTCTAATTGTGAGGTGTCTTGTTTTTTGTACTTTATAATTTAATTTCTGTAGAACTCTGCTCCATGTTGAATATATAAATAAAGCCTTTAAATAATACACATTTGATATAATGTATGTTTTTTACATTAGTAATTCATTTGACATATAATATAACATTATTTTAGGTAATACATTCATTCAAACAAGAAAAAATCTGAGGAGCCACTTGGGAGCCGAAAGAGCCGACTCTTTGTAGTGAACTGAGCCAAAAGAACTGGCTCTCTAAAAAGAGCCGTAATTCCCATCACTATCCTCCAGGCTTCAGGGGCCATGTCCGGACTCATGCAGCTGAAAATGAGGCACAGAGAGCGGGTAAAATACCTCCGCGATGACCCCCGGAGGAAAAGCGTTTTTCCTCTCCAAATTCAAAGTCTTTTCATTCAGGCTCAAGGGGTCATGTCCGGGCTCACACGGCCGAGAATGAGGTTATAGTTATAGTTGTAATGTATCGTATTGATTGCATATCATTTAATATCACTTAACATCACATGAAACCATAACTTATTATATTGTTGTTCATTGTATCTCATTATGTTGCACCCCATTTTATTTAGTTTCCTGATGTAGTGTGTCGCACCATATTGTTTCATATTGTACTATACTGTGTGATGTATCATATTGTTCAGTAACAGACTATATTATGAATTACTGAAAATTATTAAATTATTCAAAATGAAGTTAATACTGGGTTTAAGTGCTTACTTCTGTCAGACTTGAATTATGCAGAATAAAATGAAAATATTAAAGAGAGGTGATTGAACTACTGCAGCAGATTCGGCCTGGGTAATTTACTTTATAGTTATGTAGAAGTTTGAGTTCAGGCTTGATAAGTTGTAGTTTCTTTATCTCTTATCAGTTAAAGTTACACTAATTTCCACCTTCATTGATAGAATCATTATATTAGCATGTGAATGATGTTGCTTTAGATCTTAATAGAAAGTGAAATTCATGCAGGAAGTACCAGACATTCGTTATTTAAATGAACAGTTCCAAACTGAGTGCTACCTCAGTAACAAAGTGAAGTAAATAGACTTATGCTAGCTTGATAAGCTAAATCACGCCAAATCACAACAAACGTAATCTCAAGACGCTTTTACAAACATAGGAGGTCTAGACTACTCTATGTCAAATTATGAACAGAGACCCAACTTCAAGGCAGGGTAAGACTCAGTCTGACCCCACCTTAATCCATCATGACCATTGCACCTTGCAGTATTTAGCTAGTTACAGTGGCGAGGAAAAACTTCCTTTTAACAGGCAGAAACCTCAGGTAGAACAAGACTCATGTTAGACAGACATCAGTTGTTCACCTTTCCAAACCATTTCATTAATTTTTGAATTAAGAAAAAATGTCTGATACTGAGTGTACTTGAAGTCTTACTCGTATCAACATTCTTGCCAAATGGGCCTTGCACGAGTTGGTAAAATCTCACACGGATTAAATCTGTTCAAAACGATACTTTGGCTTTAATGCTCTATTATTCTTTGTGTATTTCTTAATCAAGGACATTGGTTTGGTTGAGATTGCTTTTCTGCCATAAGGAAATGTAATATATTTATGCCATACCACCCACCCCTGTATGATTTTTAGTATTATGTATTGTTATTCTCATATGTATTATATCGTGTTATGACATATCATATTTTACTCAATTCATATTATATTGTAACATATTGCACCATTACATATTATAGTTTTTTATTGTACCTTTCTTTGTCGCACAGCATGTTATTGTTCTGAATCATATTCTGTCATTGTATTTCACCCTAATGTGTCATATTGTATTGTACTGTGTTGTATTGTATTGAATGGTATCCCACTGCCACATATCTAAAAATAAAAAGGAGCCCAGAAAAGTTTGTCACAGAGACAACTAAGCTGAGGTGACATGTGAGCACATACCCACATGTACATTTTGTTTTATAAAAGAAGAAGAAAACTATGAACAATTTATAAATTCCCTATAGACACAGAGTCTATTAAAGGCTTTAAAATGTGAAACCCAAAGGTTTTTTTTCTTTTTATAGATGGATTCCAGTAGCTACCTGGAAGTCCATGAGGGGAACCACCAGTAGGATTAAAAGCATAATATTTAGATGGCTTTAAAAGGTCCTGTTAAGTCTCTCAAACAATGCAGCATTGCTCAGAGGGCACACGTATATAAACTGGTGTCCCTAATCTGTGCTAATCCAACAAAACAAAATATACAACGTGATTATTACTAGAAACCCTAACGGATGCCCCGTGTACTTAAAGCTGGACAGAATGTTGCTGCAGTTATTTTGCACGTGTTATTGGACTTTGACCTCGTACCATTCTTTAATCATTTTTGATCCAAAAAACATTTAATATTTCAGCAATAAAGGAGATCAAAGGTTCAAATAATTCAGTAATGTATAATCTATTTTTCAGGGAAATTAATAAGGAATCTGTTTTCACTGTTTCAATATTTGTGAATACGCAGTAGTATGACATTGCTTGAGATTGTGTTATAATGAGACACAAATATGATTAAATTACTGGGAATGGAAGGCACCCAGGAGGCATTCTGATCAGATGCCTGAACGACCTCAATCGTCTCATTTAGAGGCAAAGAGGGAGCTGCTCGACAAAAGCTTCCTCTGGATTCCAGAGCCCTTTATTCAGACCCAATAAGTGAGCATATTTATTATCTATAATCATTTTGAATAATAATTTTGTGAGATAAAAAATATCTTTCCTCATGTCAACATTACCAGGAAATAAAAATTAAAAACACACTTTCAATTATGTCCTCTCTGTCATTATATTAAACACTGAAAGTAAAAGAAACAAGTCCATCAAGTTGCAGCTTCAACTCGTCTTTCATTAAAAGGCAGATAACTGAGGCTTTTCAGCTAAGAGACACCCACACACCAGTCAGACCACACTCAGGCAAGTCTCAAAGCACCATTGTCCTCAGACATACTCTGTAGGAACCGTATTTTTACATTTAATTGAGAGCTCTGGATCCCCAGAAAAATTGTGGAGCTCATGGACTGCACTTCTCATCAAGGTGGCCTCTCAGCAGCAAGCGTCTACAGGGATTTATGGTGTGGGATTACAGACGTTCCTCTGAAGCAGCCAAGAGGAGCAGCTAGTGATAGAAAAGAGAAGAAGACACCAGCTGGAGTGTAAAATATGGAAATCTATCTCATGACTATTCCAGGAACCATATGATGGCACAGCTAAGGTACACAAATGTATATTCATACGCACCTTGTTCAAACATTCCTATTCTACAGAGAGATCCTGATATGTTCCAATCATTGCATTGTTGTTGTTTTTCTGCTCATTTTGAAGATTTAAAACTCAGTTTATTTTGCTTTTGTATAACATGAAAAAATCTGTTAGCTGTAGAGAAAATTAATTATTAATCACACCTATTTAAATGTATGCATACCTCCTCTGTGAATGCATCTGTTTCCATTGGATATTATCCCCCTTTCAAGTTCAAGGTACATTTTCCTCGGTGCTGCAGTGAAGTAACCAGTGATTGTTTTTCCAACAGGATTGCTCATGATGCCAGAAACATATGACTTGTGCTCATTTTGGAGTCATCTATAGGTCAGGGCCAATGATCCCTTTTATGGCACATGCTTGAGAAAAGGGTGGAGATATTGGTGGTGGATGTTTCCATCAATCTTATACATGATGGAAAACAGTTCTACCTTCTTACTATGGCTGGGTTTTAGCAAGGACCTCACAGTACAATGCACATCATGATATGTGGGTGAGAATACTGCAATACTCTACATTATTAACTGACAATTTAAGTGGAGATGAGAAAACAGATTGCTGTGTAATCGATTCAAAATTATTTAGTGGGGTGGTCTTCTGCTTTTTAACATTTTACCAATAACTGTTCAGTTAAAATGTTTGATGTCAGCACTACTTCTGGGCAGTGATTTAAATTGTGAGGGAAATGTGTGCTGGAGTTATCCCAGAATGAGATTGCAGGCTGCTCTGAACAGCTTGTTCAAAAAGTCACATGAGAAAGAGGGACATGGGATTTACGGAGATGGTGACATCACCCATTGGTGAGTATTTGTTAAATAATAATAATACCAAACAGACACGTCCTACTCTGTTCTTTATTGCTGGGGACTTTTTATCCCTTTTGAAATTTGGCAGTCAGATCTAGTGTACAAAATATATGGCAATATTTCATAATTTGTTGAACTGAAACAGTTTGAATCTGTGTGTGAGAGCTGCAAGTCTGAGAGGGCAGAGCATAGACACACAGCAGGCAGCATGAAGAGTAGCTGCATTCAAACACAATTTAACTCAATGTTGCATGTTAGCTATGGATGTGTATATTTGTTCATTAGTGCTCAAGTGCTGTGAAAAAATCTCTAAATAATATCTTACCTCTTTGTTCCACTGCTTTGATTTAATTAGCTGCACTAGCTCTCTTATCGCCTCCTGTATGACCACCTCAGCTCTCTCTCTTGCTCGTGGCAGCTTTAGGAGCTATCCAAGGGCCCCAACAGCAACATCTACAGGAGCAGAGGTCAGTGTGATTATGGAATACAGAAATTCAAGGGAAAGGAGAGGACTTTTTAAATCCATTCCAATGTTTAAATATAAGGGGCGGGAAAATTGACTTACTTTTGAGAAGAAAAAAAAATACTTTGCTTTACCAACAGTTTCATTTTCATTTTCATTTTTTTTCATTTATTTATTTGTTGAATTGGGACAATGTACATTAATCAACATTAATGCATTGAGCATCAATGTAAATGCAGCGGACTTAACACATACGCTAAATTTCATCCGTAGTCCCAAGGCAGGTAGCTTCACAACATAGACACGGTAAGACTTTAATAACTCAGCATACGATAGACAATTACAAAACAAAACACAGGCAGACAAAATCAAGACTAACAAAACACAGGCAGACAAAATCAAGACTAACAAAACACAGGCAGACAAAATCAAGACTAACAAAACACAGGCAGACAAAATCAAGACTAACAAAACACAGGCAGACAAAATCAAGACTAACAAAACACAGGCAGACAAAATCAAGACTAACAAAACACAGGCAGACAAAATCAAGACTAACAAAACACTGACAGACAAAATCAAGACTAACAAAACACAGGCAGACAAAATCAAGACTAACAAAACACTGACAGACAATATCATGACTAACAAAACACAGGCAGAGAAATCAAGACTAACAAAACACAGGCAGACAATATCAAGACTAACAAAACACAGGCAGACCAATCGAGACCAAACAATTTTGCCGAGGCCGACCATTACACACCTGGAATTGGTTTTCATTTCTTTTGGATGAAAATCCAAATTGTTTCCAATCCTCAACCAGTAGTTTTTATGTCTGACATAACCTCTTCATCATCATACACAAACTGAAAGGAAATGGTTAATTTTAATCAGAGTCTTCATCTATAACTCTGTCTCCATAAGGCAGGACTAAAGCAAAGTAGAGCTTTAAGCTTAATGCTAACATGCTCATTAGGCAGTGCTGTAATGCTTTGAAGCTACAATATTTACCATGCACTCAATCTTAATTTAGTATGCTAGCATGGTAATATTGCAGATTAGCAGTGAAGACAAAGAACAGCTGATAGGGATGCTATAAGATTTGCAGGTATTTTGTTTTGATCCATGGTATTGGACAAAGTGAAAAACTAAAATTAAAAAAATAAGGGATTACCAAACATGTAAATTCTATCAGAGGGGAGCATGGCTGTAGGAAATGTGATGCCACTAGATGCTGAGACATTTTATTTTAGGAAATGTCTGCCTCTCGTGGAAGCAGAGGACAAGTCAGGGAGTCATCAGCGTATCAGAAATATACTGACTTGGTAAAAGTTGATGTATTTATTAGAATAAAATTAAGATTAATCTGGATGTTGTGAAGGAATTGTATACTCCAAATTATTGTGACAGTACAGAAAAAGTAATTGCAATCCATCCAGCTGAAGAGAGATATTTGAGGTTAAGTGTAAGGGCTGAAGAATATGATCAATGTTTAATTCTTTATTCCTGAAATAATTTTTGAGTGTGGGGTGCTCAAAGACCAACAGATGGTACACGCATCTACTCCTCCAGAGAAGCATTAAAGCTCACATAGCATAGGACTGTCCACATAAACACAAAATGAAAAAAAAACATGATTTAGACATACAGGAAAATGTAACAGCAGTGAAAAACAAGTTAATTTGCATGAGGGGGAGAGAGAGGGGAGAGTGTGTGCGGTGTGATTGCGCATGTGTGCAATATATCACTGCCTGCGTGTGCCCACACACACTACAGCATATCCACTAATCACATCCAGTCAGCCAACAATACCAGCACAGTCTGCAGCAGAAGAAAGTGAAGCACGGGCTGCAGCAGGTTGCAAGCTGTGCTGAGTCTCAGTGCTCGAGTGTGGATTTGAAAACTGTCGAGTCTGAATCATCGACAAGGACAAGAAGCTTGTTCCAGAGGCAGGAGGCCCCAACAGGAAGAGACTAGGCCCCCCTGCCAGCTTCTCTTTCTGATATATAGATTTCTTTGCAGTCCTTTTGCAACCTGAGAGTGAACATTGCAGTCAGGCTTTCAGGGAGTGAGTCAATAAGTCAGGGAGTATTTTGAGGAGCAAGAGAAGGTTGTGTCTTGTAAGTTAGGAGCAGGGTTTTACAGGAAGCCTGTGAAAACACACAGACACAGACAGACGGAGAAGGGTTTTTATTTTCTGGTTTGCATATTTACTGCAGATGCAGAGATTTGATTAGGTGGGATATTGTGTATGTGGAGTTGAGGCGGATGTGTGCATAACAGAGGCCGACTGAGAGGCAGACGGATCAATTTTTCCAGATTGAAAAATCACATGGCATCCAGCAGCTTCTCATTTATGACACTGTTGCATATTGTTAACTTTAACATTTAGAGTGAGCCATGCAGGAATTGTTTTCTGCCTGTATTCAGACTAAAGAAATGTCAGAATTTCACACCTGATTTATGCTATTTGGGAAGATTTGCAATGGTACAGATAAAGAAAATAGAGCTAGTTGTGCTCCCTACAGTCACAGAAGTAAGGTAGGCTTTATTTTCTGACATTGTCATATTTAGATGTTGCATTGTTTTTTGTTTATTTCACACTTAATTGTTCAATCTTTCAGTATGAATAAATTAAATCCGACACCTTGCTGCAGGCAATGAAATACAGCTTTCGACGTTGAATTGAGTAACGCTGGCTGATTTCAGATGACAGCTACAGCGATGAAAAACAAAAGACCTATTAGACTTACTTTTGAATAATGTAGAGTTGTCTTTAAGACAGCTTTTAGTGTACAAGGTTGCTGTGTTTTCGAGGCCCTGCCCTGGTATATTCAAAGCTGTCCTGTTTTCTTCCGCCCATAACAACACGTTCTATCGCTCAGATATTTCCAACAAGGACAAATTCCCCTCTTATAGCTTTGAAGGCAATACCCATGATGCAACTCTACCTCATAATGAACAGTTCTTACCTTGAAAGCAAACAATGCCACTGAAACAGCCAGCATAGGAATCAAGTCTGGGGATGCTAATGTAAACATATTGTTGGCTCATGAATAGACTTCAGCTGTTTTTCTGCATTATAAAAAGGCCTTGCTTCAGGTGAGCTGATGGAAGGGTAGTATAGGGTTTATCATTTCCTGAGTTCAAGTAACAGTTTAAACCTCTAAAAACCCAGACCCACTTTAGTCTTGTTCAAACAGTAGCTAGCTTTATTAGCAGAGATAGCTTTGCCCTCTAACAGTAATGTTCACAATTGTGCGTTATCGCCTTTGATCCGTTGACAATCTATTCTGAACAGTGTGTGTCGTTCGTCACTAATGTTCAGCTCCGACAACACCTTATACAACACGGCTAAAATTTTGCAGTATATGTTATTATCTGAGGGCGTTCATTCTTAGATAAAAGGGGAAGATATAATTCCACAGAGCCATAGAACTTCTTGCAAGACCTACTTGTAGTTATTCAGTGCTTTGTCACTCCTTGAAGTCCGACCAGGAACTTGAGAAACAATGTCAAAGAGTAAATTGTTAGCTACACGTATACAGATTGTTGTTGCTGCTGTTTTTAATAATTACTTTTGGGCATGATTTGAGCTTTAGTGAGATAGGAAATGCAAGGAAAGAGTGGGGGATGACATGCATCAAATACTGTTGTGATTTGTAATTGATTCTCCAAATTGTTCGACAAGGGCTTCCTCTGTACATGGGGCGACTGCTCTGCCAACTGAGATAAATGAGCACCCAGTAGATAGCTATTAAAGATGTTAAGTTAGACACCATGTACAGTGACCAGGTGGGGATGTAGATTAGGAGAAGGACAAAGTGAGACAAGACCCTGAGTCGCTTCTTTCGGCCATGGTTACATGATGTTTTCTAATTCAGAATTATTCAGAATTAAATAATTTGGAATTAAAGTATTCTCATTCGTGTTTACATGGAAATAGTTATTCCGAATTGAGGTTTACATGGAAAACACATTTAATCGTCTTTATTCAATTCTGCTTAAGGTCTGGGGGTTGGGAAGGGTTCTGATTGGACAGGGGCGGCGTGACGTCTTTGCGTCTACCGGAAGAAAACAGACTCCAGTTCTTGCTTCTTTTATTTTCGGAAGACCAAACAATAAGTACAATTTTCGCTCTGATTATGATAATAGTTTTGAATAAGCAGCTGGACACAAACATACTGCTTCACTTTCGTCAGCTGAGGAGGAGAAGAGAGATAGAGGACCGGAGAAGGGAGGCGGAAGACCAGACTTTGGCGAATCAAAGCCACAGTTAGTGCAACGGCTGCTCTACCTCAGCCCACTGGCACATCCGGCTCGCAAGGCCGAACAGCAGTGGATGAAAGTGCAAAGCAAGGACTGATGCAACCGAATCATCCTGACCCAATTCACAGAATATGTGCCCGTCATCGCGACAGGACAAGGGAACGAGCATGCGCAGAACGACCGGAATTAATTTAAAACGGAATGAACGTATACATGAACAAGGAATTATTCAATTCGGATTTAAAATCAGAATAAACCGGCCACTTACTTCGAATTTAAGTTTAATTCGAAATTGTTATTTTCATTCGGAATTAGTTGTTAACATGGTCATTTTTAATCTTTTTAAAGAGGATTTAATTTTTAGTCTGAATAAAAGAGGAATTAAAAGTCTCATATAAACGTAGCCAATGTTTACAAATTTACAATGTTAACAGGAAATAACAATTTTACGGTGTGTGTGATCAGGTTGTCTCTTGCATCACTTTTGATGTGTAGAACTAATCAACATTATAAAAGAGATTCAACCAATCAGAATCAAGTAGGGTAATGATCAAAGCCAAATCACTGTTGGATCACTGCCAGTGGTTCTCACATCTCATTGCAGCAGATTGTACATCCCAGAATTGCCCTCCACATAGACTGTTTACCTGCGTGCAGCAAATGCCCACTGAAACACTAGTGGATGACACCACTTGTGCTGCAAACACAAAAACCAGAACAATTGTGATACCAAAATCTACAAAGCACCTACTTATTCATGTATGTTAACCCCTCACTATGATATGGATAGCAAAGCGTTTCTTTGTTGCTCACCACCCAGTGACTAATAGAAGAGAATAATATTCAGATGACTGGGTTTCTGCATCCTCCTTTTATTATGACTCAGGCCACTCAACCATGCTGTTCAGGGCCGCATATTGTTGTATGCTGAGCTAGGTAGATGTCAATCATTCTTACACAGTCTTTCAAATATGGTATAAAGAGCAAAATGAGTTGTTTTCACATGATTTTCCCATAGTTATGAACAGTTATTCCAGACAAATGTTGGTGGACATTTAGTAAAGCTCCAACCCATGATGTTATACATATAATCTACTTCAACCCACATTTCCAGATGCCTATACTGCCTGTATTTGACTTCAAACTGAAAGTTTTTGCTCATATTTGGAGAAAGGATACAAAATCGAGGGTAGTTCAGAGGATAAAGAGATGCTTATCTTAAAACACTTTCTTCCATCAGAACATCAGACAGTTATGCACACTAGCAGAGCGGCACCAGAGCTGACTGAACAGAAGTGACAGAGGGTGTCACTGAGATAAACGGCAGCAGAACGTTATATATGCTTGGTCATTTACTGATGACAGCAAAGTTGTTCAACTCAACACCTTTAGAGGGGATTTATTCCAGGGTTGTGATGTAAACAATGATCCCAAAACAGCATCACAAACTGACTTTAGCCTGCCTGTGATAGAAACGCCAGCTGAAATGGGTCATACAGACACATAATAACCCCCACAGCGAGTCTCCAAGCCATCAAAACTGGTCACTGCATGTGCCAGAAAGTAGCACACACAATCTTGACAAAAATAGATGTATGGGCACGGTTAATAATTAATGAATGTCAGCACTCTCATATTTAATCAGGTTTGGACAGAGTTGATGTCACAGGCTGGAAATTAAAAAAAATCATCTGGCTCTTTATGCAATATTCTGAACTTGTTTGATCTTCTGTGCAACAAACATCTGCAGAACAGCAGCAGAGCCATCACTGTGTCATTACACCAGCCAAGTGATAGACTGTGATCAGACACTCATTGTTTGGGAGCTGAAAACAGAAAACAGTAATTACTGTGTGAGCGAGTTGAGATTCCTACCCTTGATGTCACAGCTGAACCCCAGCAGAATGAGAACTTTGTGTATGAAGAAGGCACATTTCCTAAGATGGTGCAGTAGAACTGTGAACACTACCGGTAACTATAGTTATGTTTAAGTGCAGAGAGAAGACTTATGAAGCTTTAGAGAGAATACAGAGAATGGTCAATGTATCCATCCGTAAGGGAAAAACTGCAGAGTACAACTTCAAATGCTTTACCTCCCACTCATACCTAAAAGTGTAGGATTATGAATTTTCTCCTATTTTGTAGTTTTTAGTGTGAATTTGTTCTGAAGTTTTTAAAGTTGTGTACACAAGCTGCCTGATTGATTATTTGCTGACTCAATTTGCCTCAGGACAAGATAGCTGGAAGGCCTTATGAGTTTATATTACCGAGTAGCAACTACGACCAAAAATCATGCATCAGCTGAAATAACATTAAGTTGATTGCATAACACTATTTCCAGAAAAGTTTGTACGTGTAGAATTTAAGTAGACAATGAATGTGGTGACTGTCAGAACCCCATATTTTATTGAAAAAACAACACATAAATCATTAAAAGAAACTTTGTTGTTTTGGTCAAATATATGCTCTGTTGTTAAGTTGTTGATGGCAAAGTGTTTCAGAAAAGTAAGTACGAGGCAAGTTTACTGCTCTGTTGCATCACTTCATCTTTTAACAACACTCTAAACATTTGAGAACTGAGGAGACTTATTTCTTTAATTTCTAACTTGAATGTTATTCCATTCTTGCTTGATTTAGAAGCTTCAGTTGCTCAGCAGTTCAGGTTTCCTTGTGTTGTGTTGTATTTTACATTTCATAATGCACCAAAGTCCGACGCCATAAAACTGTGGTTGTAAATGGACAGTATGTTACTGCCCTGTTGGACACTGGTAGTTTCATGTCGCTGGTTAAGCGCAGTCTGGTGCCTGTAAGTTGTGTGGACTTCAGCCAACAGAAGGACATTTTGTGTGTTCATGGGGATAAACATCCGTACCTGAAGGCTGAGTTAACTGTGACAATTAATGGACAATCATAACTGTTGACTGTGGGGGTAGTAGATAATCTGCCTGTTGATGCCATTTTAGGATGGGGCTTACCTGTGCTCATGGACTTGTTGCAGGAAAAATAATGTCCTGCAGAAAAAGACTCTGGGGGGGAATGGGGAATTAAATGTGAATGTTTCTTGCCCTGTTCTAACCCAAGCCCAAGCAAAAGCAGGTGTCCAACCACTCCCAGACTTGGACAGTAGTCTGTGTGAGGGTGGCACTAAAGGGCCAAGAAAATCACGTCGCCAGCGGCTGGTCAGTTTGGGATCCGGATTACGTCACTCTGGAGCCTTACAGTTGTACTGAAGCATGTGGTTTTGCATTGTCGTTCTGAAATTATCAGAGCCTTCTCTTAAAAAGATGTCCACTTGGCAGCATATGTTGTTCTAAAACCTGTATATTGTTCGCCATAAAAGGTGCCTTCACCAATGTGCAGGTTACCCGTGACACACGGAGTGTTGAAGTGACATTGCATGAGTTACTTGCCAATAGTAACTTTAGTGGCCACAGGGGATGCCAGTCAGCTTAGTCTTTTAGCCCCCAGAACTACTTTCCCCGGAACTGAAATGTTCCTGAGCCCCCATTGCTGTCTGCGTTTCGACCGCGGGCTGAAGTCCCGGGTAGATTGTGCAAATCAGGCCAGTGACGTATGGAGAAAAAAAATTATATTAAATAATATTTTGAAATCTTAATAAAAAACTAAACTAGTATGCATTCCCAGGAACTCTCTCTGTGTTTCAGCAACTGTGTAAACTCCACAAACACTGTTACGTTCAACCGAAAGTCCCAGGACCTTTGAAAAGTACTACCCCCCAAGCAGGGGCTTTTCAGGGGGGAGATGATCTACCCCTGAACTAAATTTAGACCCTGGTTCCTACGGTCGAAACGCACGTAGTTCAGGGGTAAAGTCCCTAGTTCTGGGGTAAAGTTCCTGTGGTTGCCAGAGAACTGGAGCGGTAGCTAAAATATCAACAGCTGTAGATGGGTACCTAATTTAGCAGATTCAAACTCCAACCAAAGTACTATTCTTGGTGTAAGTGTATGCTCCATTTGGATTTATTTCAGCACTTTACTTTTGTGCAACTCTTGGACACTTGGACGAAAAGGATAAAAATACAATCAAACAAAAATTGAGTGATTCTGACATTGATGATGACATGCTATTCACTGTGGACTCAAGTGGGCACCTTTATGAGCCACAGTTTACAGAGGAATAACAAGACTCAATGGACCAAAGGAAGGAGAGGGGAAACCTCTGTGCTAGCTGGAGAGCAAGAAAGCTCCAAAGTTACCTGGTGAGAAAACTACTTGCTGTGCTGAGTGGGACTTGGTAACAGTATTTCAGGACCTTTATTAAAACATGTCAACTGTTGAATTGGAAAGCTAAGGACTGAGCTGACTCGGATCCCCTGCAGCAAATACATTTACTATTGACAAGCACCTCATGCAACTATCGCTTTAATGAACCCCCATACCATCACAAATACTGGGTGCTGAACTGTGCCTGAAAACAAAGTTTTCACTGCTGTGTATGGAATTAGGGACACACTGTTTGACAATGGTTTTTGGAAGTGTTCCTGAGCCCATGCAACGATGTCCACAACATAATTGTCTCTCAGTTTTATACAGTGCTGTATAATAGGGCCCAAAGATCACGGCCATCCAGTACTTGTTTTCAGCCTTTCAGCTCTTTCACAGAGAGTTTTCAGATACTTTCAATAACATTTAACACTGTAGACCATGAAATACCCTCATTCTTTTCAGCTTATGTTGGAAAAAAAATATTCTTTAATTATTGTTCTATTTGGAAGCCATCCCTTGCCATTGTAGATTGCATTTTTGAATTGGCTCAGGACATAAGCAATATACAATAAGAAGCTTTGTTTTTGTATAATCCAGATATTATGCTTCTTTAAAGTGGAAACCACAAACCTGACAAATCTGATTTCTAGAAGTTTAAATAGTTTTCTCTAAAGACATACGATGATAGAAAAATAATGAGCTCAGTTGTCATTGAAAAAAGAACAAAAGAACTTGAGGAAAAATGTTAAGTCACAATTTATATTAGACTTTGTAGTAAAGTGCTTGATTAAAAGAGGTTGTTAAATTGTCCCTATGCCTCTGTCAATAAGCTGGTATGCTATCTAAAATCTTATCAATTTTCCACAACTTTGCCAACTGTTGGCCACCCAAATTATTTAGTTCACCTATAAGGGACACTAGCTAGAGTGTCCTAGCTATGCAGCTACACAGATCTCACAGTCAGTTTAACATTGTCAAACTGGTTTGAAGAGTGTTGCTAACATTAGCAGAGCTAGCACCATCAGTCTTCAGGCTTATTTGGGCAGAAACCATGGACTGTATCAATAATGGACGTAATATCCGTGACTTCACCCATCTGTTCTTGAGCGCTGTTTTGAAGCCAATCGGCGGTGGCAGCCATATTGGAAATGTGGAGCTCAACCAGGCAGAGTGTGACGTAAAGAGGCGGAGTTTGAGCCTCCTAGCCAACAGCTATGTGTTCCCGTCCTGGAGTCAAGTCAGTCATGTCCTTATTTGGGCAAAAACTTGTAATCTTAATGTCTTCTGAACTGCCGCATTAGAAAACAATTCACTCCCTTACAGTGTGTGCCGATAGAGAGATTAGCTGCGTAGAGCCAAGACGTTTTTTGAACCAGGCTGTAAACATGTTTATTAATGCTGTAAATGTTGTCTTTTTTGAATTGGTGTCTATGTGGTTTCCAGTGTTTCTGCAGCCAGCCTCAAGTGGATTCTCAATGAATTGCAGTTTCTAACACTTCTGCATGGGCTTCATAGTTTGAGATCGGTGGTTGCCGCTTGGCAGAAACAAACAAATCCTCTCACATGGCCCGTACGGTTTACAAGAATACAAATGTGAAGGTCCAGTTTTTAGGGATAGCAAATAAGCGCTAATCTTTATCACTAGTGCCACCTATGTTACCGTTAACAGCAGCCTATAGTATTTACATATTTGTCTGTTTTCCAATCCAATCCTACCTCCACAAAGTCATCGTTTAATACCCCACTTTTGTGCTACCATTGAGTTATTTTCATTTTGACCTCATTTTGTTTCATGTTTTCAGCTCTTTGCAAAAGTATTAAGTCCCCCTAGGAGCAGGGGTCCACTGTGAATACACCTCAAACAGCCACCCGTATTTAATGTTTATTCTCCAGACAAAGAAGAAATGTTTTGTAAAGCAAAAGGAAGGCCTTAGAGGTGATTACATGCTCTTATTTCCTCCTTCCAGCGACAAATCGGAATGAAATGATCTCTCATGGTGATAGATGAGAAAATCATTGCTCAATGCCTGCTGGCTGATTTCCTTGTTTTATCTCTCGATTCAAACAGCACACCTAGTAACAGAGCTTGGTACAAAAGACAACATTCAATTTCGCTCTAAATCCCACAATAGTCTGGGGTTTTCTCCACGCAGGAAACTTCAGGACAATGCCCCGCGGCTGCAGGAGATGGAGGCTTAACGGCATGCAGCCGTAACGTTCACACCTGAATGGACGTGAAGCTGCAGTTAAAGCTGAGAGGACCCTCAGTAATCTTTGTGTCTGTGAAGAGAGAGGTCTAGTCTTTCAGGGTCCCTATGTCTGCTTCCATCCATCTATAAAGAAGTCGGTGATTTGAATTATGTATTGTGTTGTTTTCCAGAAGTAAGCCTGGCTCTTATTCAAATTAGCCAACAAAAAACCTATGTCTGAGCTTCCCTTTAATGCAGTGATCCTTGAAAAGCAGAGGACAATCTGCAATGTGACTTTTGATATCACAACAGACTATTTGAGGGTTTTAATTGAGGATTTGGGATCCCCCATAGCACTAAAATAGTATTGGCAAAACTAACAAAGAATGTACTTTGATCAGTTTTAGTGATGCATTTTAAACTATTTACCACATCATCCTATTGCTGAGACCAGGACAATTAAATGGCATTAAAGGAACTGCATGAAGTTGGTTTAAATCCTGGGTTTATTCATGTTAAAGATTAATATTATCAGCACAAACCACACCCCCATAGCAAAATTGGTGTGGCCCGGTTCTGGCCCACAATACACTTAAACTCGGCCAACATACCGCAAAGAATGACGGCCCTTAAGTGGCCCAGATATAGTTTGCCAGTGACGGCCCACACATGGGCCAGCTTAATCACAAGCTCAACCTTAATCGGCCCAGATGTGGCATGGACAGATCTGGGCCCCATAAACCAAGCCACAATCGGGCCAGATATGGCATGCCATCATATATACAATGCCATCATTACCAGACCTGGTCCACATCCGGTTGATATACCACTTGCCATGCCAGCAGTCAGTCAGCAGTGCCGGCTTGACGTGAGATCTGGACCAATTTTGCCATGTGGGCAGTTAGTCATGGGGCTCCACAAAGTTCTGTGCTCAGACCGATTCTCTTTTGACCTTATATTTTCCTCCCATTGGGGATATAAAGATGATCTAAAAGGTTCATCACTATGCAGACGATACTCAGTTTCTAATTATCAATGAAGCCGGATGTCCTGGTTTTAACCAACAAAAATACCAAAACAATGCACCATTTTTGCAACACCTATTTTACACCAATGTTAATCAATATTGTTGCATAAACACAACCAATTCACCACAAGTCAAAGTTCAATACTCATTTGTCTGTACATGAATAAAGCAATCTCATATTGACAGGACCTGCTTCGTGACCTCAGGTAGGCTGTCATGGCAAATAGGAAGTCAGTGTTTTTCTCATAGCGCTCCAGAATGCAACTCTTCTCAATCTCTAATGAAAACACTGACTCCTGGTGCAATTTCCATGATGTTGAAATGTGCACTGCTGAAAAATACAACTGTACCATGAGCTCATACATGTGGGTTTGCGGTTCAATTGAAGTGTACCTATATGTGGAGGTTGCTCCAGACTTTCCATGCACATCAGTGAGCCTTCGTCACCCATGAACTTGTTGCCTGTTTACTGGTTTTCCTGTCTTGGACCACTTTTGGTAGGTACTGACCCTTACAGACAAGAAACACCCTATAAGAGCAGCAGGTTTGATGATCAACAATCATCCAGACATCACAGTTTGGTCTTTGCAAAGCATCTCACATCCTTACGCTTGAGCATTTTTCTGCTTTCAACACATCAACTTTGAGTACAAAATGTTCACCTGCTGCCAAAGATGTCTCAACCACTGACAGGTACCATTGTAAAGATGTTGTCAATTTTTCTCACTTGACCTGTCATTGGTCATAACTTTATAGCTGATTGGTGTAAATAATCTTACTGGTTGATTGATTGACATGTTGAAATAATTATGTTTATTTGTGTGTTGTATTCTTTATTTTTACATTGTCTGTAATATATTGTTTCAGTTATATCTATGTTCTGAAACTCCCACTTCTCTCTACGTGGTATTTTTCTGGCTTTTGTTCTCCCAAAGTGTTTGTGCTTCCGAAGCTTTAACGCCAGGAGGAAGGTGTTCATTCTCCCTTCCTGTGATTATTCCTTTTAAATTTTTTAACACATCCACTTAATTTGTGTTGTCAACTGCTGCATTCATTAATTCCTCTTTTCAAAGAGAGAAAACATGCCTGAAATGGATGTGGGGCATAAAAGACACCCTGCTAAAGATCTTAATTTGTATTCACTGTTTATTTCATAATAAAAAGAGGAAATATGGGTTCAAGCTTTTGTTTTGTAAACATTTTTTAAGACAGAGACCAGTCATTTCGAATGTGATCCATCTTGAAAAGTCCTTAATTTAAAATTAGGTTAGCTTCCTGTGTGCTTACTGAATGACTAAAGAGACTCAGAAGCTTTAACTAATAACTGGAAGTGATTCAGCACACACATTGGTAAGAGGGGCTTCATAATCAGGTGGTAGGTCATGGACAGACCAGAGGGAGAGCATTTAGAAAATGGCAGGAAATGATGCGTCTGATTAGGTTGAAACTTTAACTACGGAGTTGCAGGACATTCAAAGTTCACAAAGAACCAATGGTCTATTCCTCTGTATAATGTTTGTGGCTTAAGTTTTTATGTCTTTTAAATGGTAAGAGAAAAAGAAGGTCTGTAGACTCTTGTGAAAAGGATGTTAGATAGTTTGTTAATGAACCGGCCTCTCATCATCATTTCCCAGATATGTATCTTCATTCTGCAGATTGCCAACAAGTTGTGTCATTGTGATATGATCTGTTGATTATTTTCTCCACTAATTTAGAAGTTGTTTGTTCCAAAAACAAGGGAGAAAAATGAAGAAAAATGAAGAAAAATGTCTATTGATGTTCCCCAGAGTCTTCAAATGTCTCATTTGTCCATTTGGGAAAGACATTCACATCACTGTAATAAAGAGGGGGGGAAGGAAAATAATTCATTTTAAGTAGATGGAAGCAAAAAGCTTTAAAAAGGCTGCTTTATGGTATGTCGAGTTGGGAATCGCAAGGTATCTCGCAACACAATAAGATATGATACGATACCATACAATGTACTATACTAGGGCTGGGTAATAATTCGATAACGCTAATTATAGAGATATTTCTCAATATAAATATAACAAATGTTCAATAAAAAATGTATATATTTAAACCTGCAATTACACCCCCCAACCACTAGAAAGGGAGGAGGGCGCTAATTTGCCTTATAATATAGTTGCCACCCAACATTTGACAGAAGAAGATGGAATTGACTAGCCAATCATGTCGCAGAGTAAGAGGTAGGCGGGGCTTAAAGACGTTTGGAGCAGAATGTAAACACAGATGAAACGAGTGACAGCGACACTGGAGAAAACTCAAAACCTACCAGTTCAAAGCAGAGTTGTTAGTCCAACAATGTGTTAACTAGGCGTAACCTATTAATCTAATACACTTAATTAAATATACTTTCGGGTTGTGAGTAAAGGAAGAGCACTAAGACAACTTCTGCTGTGCAGACCATCGTGAATAAAGCAATGCATTCACTGCACTGACGGAAACAATTTCACATCAACCATAACCGTTAGTAACCTTAAAGGGGGTGCACTACTCAAAACAATACTCTATAAACTGATACACAGTACACCATTTCATATATTTGTTGTAAATTTAAATTTTTCTGAAAAACAAGAATCTACACACTAAAACTTCACAAAAACTCATCTTACACAAAAGACCTGCTTCCTGTTAACACTCAAAAATGAGGGATTCAAGTAGCTTATTTATTGTGATAATCATCGTTATCGATGGATATTAAAAGTTTGATCCCGATAACATATTTTTTTAATATCGCCAAGTTCTATACAACACGATAGGATACAATACAATACAGTATACGATGCAAAATACAATATAATATACGATACCATTTGAAATGATGCAATCAAATACAATAGGAATTGATATAATACAACAGGCTACAACACTTGCCCATGATAACAATGATCACTATACATTCATTCCGCAATGACTGACTGCAAGACAATCCTATAACAACAAATCCTCATATCTGATTAATCGAATTGAATACCAAGTGCCAGAAGAAAGGTTAAGTCCAGGATAAAAATCATTAGACCCACCATGAATCATGAAGTGGAAGGAAACTTTGTGCATCACATTACCTTTAAACTGAAATATCAATATTTGGTGCGAGCCGTAAGCTAATAGTCTTGCAAGAGTCAGGACAATATGTAACTTTAATATATAATATACTTTAATGTTAACGCCATCTCTGCCCACCCCCATGCTCATAAATAATATATACAAAATTTTTTTTTATTTAACCCTCCTGTTATGTTCGTTTCTCTAGAACAGCAACAATGTTCCTGGGTCAATTTGACCCGGGGCATATTCAATTATCCAAAAGTGTAAGAACCCCAAAAAATCCCAATAAATGTTTTTTTTTTTACTAATTTTTAACTCCATTACTGATCATTCAAATCAAGATTTAGTCCATTGGTGTTCTTTAATTTTCAAAGATCATGGTTCAATGAGGATAAATCACATGTTTTTCATGAAAATGTATGTTAAAACTTTTTTAATGTACTGTACATTGGAAAGCCCTAAATATAAATACAATAGTTTTACATGACATTGATTTTTGTTGATTTGATTTTACATTTTGATTTGATTTATTTTTTTGATGAAGCGATGTTGATAAATTAACACGACACCTCTTCTGTCACATGCTGTGCAGATTGTTATGCTGTATTTAACTAGTTTGGAGGGCATATATTGCCTAAAATTGACTTTAAAAAGGGTCAATTTGACCCGCAACATGACAGGAGGGTTACACATGTTAGTCATATAATTAATATCATGGAGATAAAGTTTGTCAGTATAAAGCCGATTCTACATTAACAAGGCAAATACAGAGGATATGAACACACAGTGGGTATAGTCAATTATACCAATTTATATCAATTCAAATAGCAAACTTTAAGATAAGGTACAACAGAGCTTTGTTAATGCAAGGACAAGCTTCTTGTGCCAAGTTGCTGTTCTACAGTGTGTTTATGCACACAATTTCATCATAAAGTACTGTTTATCCAAAGAAGATCAGTTCTAATAAAACTATAAGAGAAGTTATCTGCAAAAATATTCCCAGACAGCAGCTCTATTTCCTGTTGCAAAAGTCTTTTAAACTCAATGACTCTCAAATCAAGGTTCCCATTACAATTGTCCTAAAGGTTAGTTTGGGATACAAGAGATAGACTCCAAACTGCAGGTGTTGCTAAACGTGCATACATTTATAACTACACATGTGCAGGTCTTGACACAGGCCTTCAATAAAATATCTGTTTGAAGAATTCTTAAACAGGTTATTTAAGAGTTCTGTTGTCGTGACTTCCTGTTTCTATCTTTTTTTAATTAAGGTTGCCTGTGACACCGAGTAGCTACACGGGCAGCATCTATTTTTCAGGATATCCTCAGAATTCCTTTTAATTTCCTGTCTAAACAAGAGAAGCTGAGCATTGTTCTGCTCAGGTGTCATGGAGCTGCTTGACGTATTGAAGGTAAAACCACAATAGAGGTTCTGTTGAATTGACTGAATTACTTTTTTGAAGTTATATGGACAGGAAACCAGGAGAGAGAGTAGGGAATGACTTGTGGGAAAAGGGTTCTAGGCTGGAATTGAAACCAGATTACCAGCTATATGGGGGCGCAACTTTACCACTAGGCCAATTCTGTACCCGACATCTCAATTTCTTTAGAGATCTATACTGAGCAAGAATATAAATGCAACACTTTTGTTTCTGCTCTCATTTTTCATGAGCTGAACTTCAAGACTTTCAAAGACTTTTTCTATGTACACAAAAGGCCAATTTCTCTCAAATATTGTTCACAAATCTGTGTTAGTGAGCACTTCTCCTTTGCTGAGTGTTACAGTTTTACTGTATTTGGGGGGTCTGGGGGGGTCAGAAAACCAGTCAGTATCTGGTGTGACCACCATATGCCTCACGCAGTGCAACACATCTCCTTCGCATAGAGTTGATCAGGTTGTTGATTGTATCCTGTGGAGCGCTGGTCCAACTCAATGGCTGTGCGAAGTTGCTGGATATTGGCAGGAACTAGAACTCGCTGTTGTATACGCCGATCCAGAGCATCCCAAACAAGCTCAATGGGTGACATGTCTGGTGAGTATGCTGGCCATGCAAGAACTGTGATATTTTCACCTTCCAGGAGTTGTGTGCAGATCCTTGCACCTGTGTTCGTTGTCCATAACATACGCCTGCCCATGCCATAACCCAACCGCCACCATGGGCCACTCAATTCACAACGTTGACATCAGCAAACCGCTAACCCACACGACGCCAAACACGCTGTCTGCCATCTGCCCTGTACAGTGAAAACCGGGATTCATCCGTGAACACCTCTCAGGTGCCAGACGCCATCGAAAGTGAGCATTTGCCTACTCAAGTCTGTTACAACGATGAACTGCAGTCAGGTCTAGACCCAGATGAGGAGGACGAGCATGTAGATGAGCTTCCCTCAGATGAGGTCCTGGGCTGGTGTGGTTACATGTGGCCTGTGGTTGTGAGGCATGTTGGATGTACTGCCAAATTCTCTGAAATGCCCTTGGACTTGGAGTGCTAATGTCAGAGAAATGAACACACAATTCCCAAGCAACAGCTCTGGTGGACATTCCTGCAAACAGCATGCCAATTGCACTCCCTCAAAACTTGTGACATCTGTAGCATTGTGCTGTGTGATAAAACTGCACATTTTAGAGTGGCCTTTAATTGTGGCCAGCCTAAGGCACACCAATAATCATGCTGTCTAATCAGCATCTTGATATGCCACACCTGCGAAGTGGATGGATTATCTCGGTAAAGGAGAAGTGCTCACTAACACAGATTTAGACACATCTGTGAACAATATTTGAGAGTATGTAGAAAAATTCTTAGATCTTTGAGTTCAGCTCATGAAAATGGGAGCAAAAACAAAAGTGTTGCGATTATATTTTTGTTCAGGGTAGATCATCATGAGGGAAAATTTGGGGTATATAAGAATTGTACACCCATTTGTCTTGTTACTTATTTCACGACTCCAGGCTGGCGTGCCATCCCTGGAATGAACGAGACAAAAACAGGATGGGAGAGCTAAAACTTAAAGTACAAGCTGGAAAATGTCTCAAAAGATGGAGGAAAAGTTGTAGATTTTAATATGAAAATGATCCAAGAGGCCAGTGTAAGTGAGAAAAACAGCAGAGCAGAGAACTAATGTCCTGGTTTTCTGTGTAAACACATGCACACATGGCTTCATGCAAGCAGACATAATGTCCTGTTCTGTACTTTTCATATTTTAAGAATCTTTTTCATCTAAAATCAAAGAGCTGGTTAAAACAGAGCCATTCTTCAGAGTCTTCAGTCGATCTGTCTGTCTGTTGATGCTATCATGCATTTCAACTAGCTACATAAACTATTTGGCTGTGAATCTCACACCATGAGAATATTGACTAATGACTATCCAGTGGAAAGGGGAGCAAAAATAGCAAACACATCTGACTCACAGCTTCCTAATTGCTCATGGCAATTCTCTGTAGCCATTTGGCCCTCTCCAGAACACCAACCATACTCTTACCTCCGAATTTCACACACACGCAGCGAGAGTGTGATTCGTCAACATGCCAAACTGAAACGCAGACCCAGTGCTCGCCAAGTTCTATCTTCCCGCGACCCCCTCGGGGGACCTGTTGGGCTCCAGTGGAGCTGGAACAGTCAGTGCTTCCTCACAAGGATGTGATCGGAGTCTCTCTCTTTTTTTTTAAATGCATGGCCTGGCGTGAACCCCGGCATGAATGAGAGACTGCATTGCAGAGCTGAGTTTACAACTCAGGGGGCGGATTTGTCATTCTGGTGCACGCTCCAAAAGAAATGATATAATGAAGCATCTTCACAGCTACGTGGGAAAACTGTAGTCTGGTTTATGTAACGGGTAGGAGTTGTGAATAGGGCTGTGTGTTAGCAAGGACCTCATGACACAATATGTATCACGATACACGGTCACAATATGATACGTATTGATATACAGTACATTGCAACATTCTACACAATTTACAAAAAATGAAATTGAATATCAAATGATATTAACAGCTGTTCTAAATAGGTTGTTTTCATATGACGTCATTTTCATTGTGTGGCAGTGGCGCAAAATGCAGATGGGGGTCAGGAAGTAATTTGCAGCAGTCTGCGCAGACACATAAACACAAGAAAAATGCCAACGGTTTGCATTTTTTACGGTTTCCCTAACTGATAAAACAAGTGACAAGTGTTTATCGTAGGCAGCTGGCAAAGGTGAAGCCTTTCCTTGCACGACAGCACTTTGAAACAGTAATCCATGCCTTTGTCACATCCCGGCTGGATTACTGCAATGCACTTTATTTAGGAATCAGTCAGTCCTCCCTCGCACGTCTCCAGTTGGTCCAGAATGCAGCCGCTCGCCTCTTAACTGGAGCACGTAAGTGGGAGCACATAACGCCCATTTTAGCCTCCCTCCACTGGTTGCCTGTGCATTTTAGAGTCCATTTTAAGATTATTTTATTTGTTTTTAAATATTTTAAGTGGTCTCGCCCCGCCCTACCTCTCTGAGCTGATCCATCTCTACGCCCCTGCTCGGTGCCTCAGGTCAGCTGATCAGCTGCTCCTGGAGGTTCCGAGGTCCAAGCGGAAGCTCAGGGGGGATAGGGCTTTTTCTGTCGCTGCTCCCAAACTGTGGAACGATCTTCCTTTAGCCGTCAGAGAAGCCCCCTCACTGTCCACTTTTAAAACTTGTCTTAAAACCCTTTTTTTATTCCCTGGCTTTCGACTCAGCATGAGACCCTGCTCTTGTTTTAGTGCCTTTTTATTTTTATCTTTTTATTTTTTATTGTTTAACTTTATTTTGTCTTATTGTTCTTATTGATTTTATGATTTTATTGTTTGTTTTTATCCATTATGTTTCTGTACAGCACTTTGTGTCCAGCTGCTGTTGTTCTTAAAGTGCTTTATAAATAAAGTTGAGTTGAGTTGAGTTGAGTTATCGGGTCCAAAGGGGAGTGGTTCTCAAGGGGGAAAATCATAGACTGTAAAAAATATGGACGTAGTATCCGTGACGTCACCCATCTGTTTCTGAAGAGCTGTTTTGAGACCAATCGGCTGCGGCAGCCATATTGCTTCTGTCGAGCCAGTGTGACGTAAAGAGGCGGGCTTTGAGCCTCCTAGCCAACAGCTGCAGTGTTCCCACAGGCAGCTGTGCCTCTCATTGGAAGACTGGTAATCTCAATATCTTCGAAATTGCCGAATTAGAAAAAAATTCCCCCCCCCTCACAGTGAGAGGACGTCGAGAAATTAGCTATCCAGACTACACTCATCTTTTGTACCAGGCTGTAAACATGTTTATTAATGCTGCAAAGATCGTCTTTTCCCCATTCATGTGTATGTGACTTCCGGTACTTCCGGAGCCAGCCTCAAGCAGATCCTCGATGAACTGCAGCTTTTAACACTTCCGCATTGACTCATATTTTTAGACCGGAGGTTGCCGCTTGGGGAAAATGCAAAAAACTCTCTGAAAAACAAAGAAACAGTCGATAGCAAACCTTTGTTTATGGTCCAGAGGAGCGGAGTCGGATTATGCCCATGTGTGTGGTGACTACTTTGTCCAGGGTAAGTTAAAGTAATGTATGTATGCTGTATGTATGTCTATGTTTAAGTAGCTAACTTCCATACTTTGTAATGTTACGTTTTTCCCATCTTTGTTCTGCTGGAGTTTTTAACCATTAACGACAAACTATAGGTAGTAATTGGTAATGCTAGCCAGATAGATGATTTAAGTTATTATTTTACTTGCTGCAAACTCCCGTTGACTGGACCGTTTAGAGCGGTTAACCTGCGGTAAGTAAACAAACGTTAGTGTTGATAGCATTGTGGCGAGGAGGACAATTCATATGGAAATTAATTGAAAAATACTCACCCTGGCGAAAACCTAACAACAATCATTGTTGAGCACCTTGATACCCAGGTCGTGGACCCAACCACTCAAGAAAATTGTGAGTCTCAAGGCTTTTGAATGCCTTTATTTGCTCGGTGGTGTAAAATGAAGTCTGGAGGACGAGGTAGTTAGTGATGTCAACAGCAGACACATTCAGAAATAAGCTCGGGTCAGTTAAAAAATTGGAAGTCCTCATGAGAGGAGGATCTCTTCCGACATAATCCAGATTTTTTTTTCAGTATCGCTGTCTTATTACGGTCACTCAAACAGCACAGTACGGGCTTTCCTCGGTTGCATCCATTCTGAAATTTACTTCCTGACCCCCATTTGAATTCCACACGTCACTGGCATGATGTTATTGCGAACAACCTATACAGCAGATCTCTCTCTCCTTTCTTCTTCTTTCTTTCTTCTCTGTAACTTGTTAATAAGACGCCAAAGTGAGTCAACCAGATGCTGGTATTTGCTGGTGTGTCTGAGTCATGGCAGTCTAAGTGCTGTAGGTGAAATGGACAGGGGGGCAGAGAGAGACACAAATGTGAAAATACAAAATTGAGCTCCATCCTGCATGTTTGGATGGAGATGTCGACGGGTTTCTAAATTCTTTACACTGTAACTGCTTTGAAACATCAGAAAATAATGTTGCTCACTCTCTAAGCCTAGAGGGATAGTTTATTTATTTATTTGTGAAGGGGGGTATGAGGTACTTATCAATAGTAAGTGTATTACCTACAGGGGATCCCAGTTGGCTCGACCCCTTTGTTGAAAAACTGACAAGGGGATCTGCAGAGAAGCTAGTTCTATCAGGCGCTGCAGACGGGATCAAGTCTACCATGCAACTGAGCTCAATTCAAGCAAGTCCGACCCAAACACTAATGTCAGTGTAAGTGTACATTTTAAGACATTTTTCAGTGCTTAACTTTGCCACCAAAAATCACTTTATTTTTTACACTTCTGGAGACGGGACAGTCACGATCCTCAGCCTACAGCGCACTGGTCAGCTGTTCCATTCTATGCTGTTGGCAAAATATTGACGCAGCAAGCTGATAAGACAGGCTGTTGTTGTTTGTTTAACGTTTAAATGGACCCTGGGGTGGAGGGAATCTTATAGATTACTCATTTTATTGTATTTAGTTTTGTTTGTTTATGTACAGAGATTTGTGTTACATTTTTGTTGTATGATAATTGCTTTACAAATAAAGTCAAGGCAAGGCAACTTTATTTGTATAGCGCATTTCATACACGAGGGCAACTCAATGTGCTTTACATTTAAAACATTAAAAGCATTGGAAACTTCAGACAAGCATAAAAGAGCACAATTAAAATGACAAATATAATAAAACAGAAATAAAAGGAAAATTAGAAATATAGTAAAAGTAAATTTAAAATTTGCTTTTAAAGTGGGTTAAAATAATCTAAGATAGGAAGGCAGTGGCAAATAAAAACGTCTTAGTCTTTGATTTAAAAGAGGTGAGAGTTGGAGCGGACCTACAGCTTTCAGGGAGTGTGTTCCAGATATGTGGTGCATAATGACTAAACACTGCTTCACCATGTTTCGTTCTGACTCTCGGGACTGAAAGCAGACCAGTACCTGATGACCTCAGAGGTCCAGATGGTTCATAAAGTAGCAGCAGATCAGTAATGTATTTTGGGCCTAAACCATTCAGTGCTTTATAAACCATGAGCAGGATTTTAAAGTATATCCTCTGACAGTCAGGAAGCCAGTGTAGAGATCTAAGAACTGGAGTGATGTGGTCTACTTTTTTGGTCCTTGTTAGGACTCGAGCAGCAGCATTCTGCATGAGCTGCAGCCATCTGATGGACTTTTTAGAGAGTCCTGTAAAGACACTGTTACAGTAGTAAAGTCTGACTGCTTGACTGGTTGATTGATTAATTTAAGTTATGTCCACACCATCATGAACATTTCTAAAGATTTTTTTTCCTCCATTTAAAAGAACATCCTGTTTATACCAGAGATGTTTCAGAATATTTTTCTGTCCACATGACAACGCAGAATTGGTTGAAAACATCGTCATTAGCAATTCAAGCCAGTAGGTGGTTAAAATGTGTAATCAGTCCGTCACTGCAAACACAAAAGAAGGACGTTGTGCACGTGTGTATGAAGCATCTTCTCAAGCAAGCAGGTATTATAAAATGCTTTACCACATTCACATGCCCGCAAAAGTGGGGCTTACAAGCATTACTACATTTTTTACACACGGTTATGTCATTTTGAAGTAAATCAAACAGACATGAAGTCTAACAAACCAAGAGCACAACAAAAACATTAGGCTACCTGGACCAATAATAAAACAACACAAATTCAAAGCACTTCAGCACCATGGATAGCGACCACATCATTCTGACACCCACTTTAACTATTTCAGCTAATGAGAGCACAGTAGGTCACTGTATCAATAGATATAAGGTTTAGTAAAATATGCACAGCGGCCCACATGTTCACTTACAAACAAAAATCAATATGAAGTACTCGGCCTACTCACCACTATTTGAAGGGCATACGACAAGCCTTGCACTCCGCGAACTCGTCCATGATGCGCTGCATATCAACTTTTTTTGTCATTCTCTATGGACAACGTGGCAAGTCCACTCAGTCTCTCCTGTCCCACCGTGCTCCTCAAGGACTTTTTAGTAAGTTTTAACTTGGAGAATCAGCGCAGGCGGGCCTGAATCGCTGCCAACAATGCCAGGTTCATCTCCAGCAGGACAAACAAAATATGTGTCCATTTTATTGTAACTTGACTTTTCCTTGTTCTCTTTTTTCCCTTTCTTTGCGCGTTGTTGCTCCACTGTTATGTTTATATAAACTGCCAATCATCTTTGTGTGGTGCACCCAAAATTGTGCAACCACATTTGTTGTGTATTGAGTAACTGGACTTTGTTTAATAAGCACTTAGTGTTCGCAAATCTGCTCTGATAATCAAGAAAAGTATTATTTTGCATTCATGAGATGTAGTCCTGTGAGAATATTGATGAGTCAAAGAGAGAAACGGTAAGCGGAACCTTTGTCACTGTAGTCACGCACCCGGTTGCCTACTGTGGACGGACTTCCTGTTCCCCCCTCAGACGCAATCTGGAGTAAGATACGAGTGCTTCTGTTCTTCTTGTTCTGAGACTCTACTTTTATTCTACAGATTTGTTCTTTTTGTTATTGTGGTCACCGTGATCGGGACCTGTAACATTTATCATTCGCGCAAACGATTCGCGAAAGTTGAAATATCTGAAGTGAATGAATCGTGGCACGATAGCCAATCAGCGTGCAGATCACCCGGTGACGTGTGTTGTGTGGCGTATGGACCAGCGGAGATTCCCCATCTGGAATATATGGGACACTTTGATTCTATCACCGTGCAGCTTCCCCAAACTCTGTGACTCTACCTGTTTTTATGGGGTCAGGGATAAACAGGAGCTCACTGTGAGGACAGAGAGTGAGGACAGAGAGTGAGGACAGAGAGTGAGGAGGATTATGTTGTGAGTTGTGAAAAACTTTGTCTGTCAGCTATTGGTTATTGTAGTAGGAAGTTAGCTCTGCCCCCTTTAGGATAACCAGCTTCCCCATTCAATGTCTGCGAGCTCAACCTTGTTACTGCGGTCAAGCCAGCCTCCACTTCAGAAATTAAAGTCAAGCCAGCCTCCACTGTATTCTGTTTGATGACAACAGACAGCTGTGGTGTGGGCACCCCCCTCCCTCTCGTGTATATTCGCGTCTTGGCACTCGTTCACACGTGATTTTGACGCGCGAATTGAGCGAGTCATTCGCGCGAATAGAGCGAGTAAACACAAAACATTCTCGCGTCCATGTTCGCGCGAATAGCCCGATCGTTTGCGTTTGGTTTAAACAATCATTTTGGTGTGCAAGTACATCAGCATTTGCTTATAACTTTCGTTTTGCTGTCCACACAGAAACAACTAAACGAAAAATCTCCACCTTGGAGGGTATTTTTGACAAACCTCCTTTGTCAGTGACTTAAAACTCTGTTTACATGTGGACACGAGGCCAAAACGAAGAGAGAAAAAAAACAATGTTTTCAAAAGTATCAACATACCTGTGGGCAGGGCCTGAGACAGAACAATGATGGGAGATGAAGCGCGTTTTAATTTCATCTCTGTGCTTTGGCGGCGAGTTCTCTCTTCCCTAGTTCCCTAACCTAAGACTTGTCCTCGGGCTTTGTGCTTCAAGTTTTGTGGTGACGGAGGGTCAGAGGGGGAGCTGAGCAATGCTTCAAAACCCTGAGCATAAAAGGAGGCCAGGCTGAGGAGGGCTGCAGGTGAGGTGAGCAGCTGCAGGGGAGATCTGAAGCTCCTGGGAGGGAGGGGAGGCAATGGGTAGAATAGTTGGCTAAGCTGATCAGAGAAGGAGGCACCTGCTAAGAAGCTAAGAAGTGGCTGAAAAATTAATGTTTTTTTGCCCATGATGTTGTTTAAAAAATGATTCGATTTTTTTCCTGATATACTTAGGCTGTTGTTGATGGCATAACTACATCTTAGTTAAACAGAAGAACATTATGTAAAAAAAAATTAAAGTTCAGCTCTGTAATAGAGACATATCTTTTAGGTTGAGAAACATAAGGTGATTACTTCAAACAGGAAAGTCTTCGATCCAGGAATTAGTCAGATCCCCTTGAAAAAAGAGAAAACAGACAGATAGAAAAGCTTCAAAACAAAAATAAGTCTTCTGGGTAAGACAATAAGTGTTGCCATTGTGTGCTCAATTTATTAAAAAAACATTGTTGGAAAAATAAACAGACCAACAGAAATAAAGTTATTCTATATTAATGACTTATATATGAGTCTCTGGGTCAGCAGAGATGGTTTTCAGCTTTTCAAAGAGTGGGTGTTCCATATTTTTGGTCCGTAGAGGACTGCTTGTGCATGCTGACAGCTTTTAAGCCAAATGAGTTTTGATTATAAATTGCACTGATCTTGGCTTCATGTCGAAATTAAGTTTCCAAAGCTCTCTCCTTAATTTGACAAGTTCTACCAGTCAATCAACAAAACCAAGCAAAGAATTGGCACTGAAATATTTGGAAATTCAGTCCCAAGATTTAATCTATTAAATTAGCAGAAGGAGAAGTCCAGCTGCCTGAGCTATAGCAGCTGTCAGGGGCACTCACACTCTAATTTATTCAGTTCATTTCTCAGACTGTTTAACACATAAATCTATGGGGTTTGATTGTTTGTATTGCAGGATGAAAATGCATTTTTAGCTGCACTTGCATTTTACGCTGAACTTTGACTTGCTTTTCCTTAACTTTGCAGACTTTTGACTTAACATAGAGCTAAGACAAGTAGGTCTAAACACTAAAGCTAGCTTTTAAATTATTTGCCCCAGCTGATGTGCGAGTGCAGAAGAGTGGTGTTGTTGTTCAATGTTTAAGGAATTGTAAATCAGATTGTGTGTACAGGGATTAAAGCACTGTCATTTCATTTGAAGGTTGCAGATTAGCATTAGCTTCAGCACATATTTTATGCTCTTTAAGTCTTGTTGAATTATTATCCATACATGTTTAATCAAATGTTGTAAATGAGTTATCTTATGTTAGATTTAGACTCCTTCCTTAGAGAAAAAAAGTTTTGAATTAACTAGTAAGTAAAACAGGCTCGTAATTTATGTTCTGGATTTACTTTAGCTTTCATTGAACTTCCTTTCAGTTCTTTTCAATGTTGAAGAAGTTGGTTGAGTAGCATGTGTAATAAGCGGCAGCCGTGTAGTTTTCGAGCAGCAACTTCTGGTGTTGAAAAATGAAGCCAATATCAAAGTGCAAAAGACTGCAGTTCCTTGGGTCTCCATTGGTGGCCCATATTTAAATGGCCATCTTTATAGCAGAATTGCACGCTAACAGCCTGGTTCAAAAAATGTTTTGGGGTGTAAAGCTAATTTATCTATTTGTTCACTATGTATGGAGACAGGTTTGGAAATCATTTGCTTTATTAGGAGCACAGCTGAGTTGACAGATAGCTCGACATGTTGTTGCTGTTTCACAGGAGGCTTAAGGTTCACATGAACTCCACCTCTTTGCCTGTGTTTAGGTTGACTGGAAAGTTAGGGTTTAGGTGGCGTGTCCACTGCCGGTGTTTTTTGCCCCGGTTTTCTATTCAAACTCTATGTGATTCAGCGTTTTCAGCGCTCAGCACCCTCAGCACCCTCAGCACCCTCAGCACCCTCAGCGCAAAAACGGTCTTACCGTCAGCTCTTTTTGTCACAGTGCTCTGAGCACTCTCAGTTGAAAATAGTTTAACTTTTGGAACACTGCCACGCTTATCAATGTCATTTCTTGATCACCGACCAATCAGAATCAAGAAGGGGCGGGACTTCTACAATCAACTTCGTCAACACAATGGCGGAGGTCCGTGCAGAGGAGAAAAGTTATCACACTCGTTTTTTGGAGATATGATTTCCTGGTTTAGAGCTGCTGCTGATGCTCTGACACGGTTTCTATCAACATTTTTACATTTTCATGTTAAAATGCCGTTGAATAACATCATGTATGAAGCACACAGAGCATTTTAAAACAGACATGACGGGATGCGGAAGAGTCTACGTGACGACCTTCGTTACCCAGCAACAGTAAACGCTAGCGAGAAGCGTTCAGAAAATGAGGTCCTGGGCGCTACCGGCGCAAAAAAAGCCGTCAGTGGACACGCTGCCTTAGACAGCATTTTCAATATGGTGCCCGCCATCATTGGGCTTTAAAACGTCTCTTCAGAAACAAGGGGGGGTTTCACCGGGACAATGTTCAGGTTTTACACAAAACCGTCTTTGGCTCAGTGATAGAGTCGGTTGTCTCTTGATCAGAAGGTTAGGGGTTCAACCCAGAGAGTGGTGAGACCCCATACCAACCCTAGTGGCTGTGCTTGCACTTTGTGAATGGGATAAGTTGATAGTGATGGGCTTTACAGCCTCTGCCACTGGTGTGTGAATGCCTTAAGTGACATGTAATGTAAAAGCACTTTGGATGGTCAGGAGACTAGAGAAAACACTTTATAAGTACAGTGCATTTATCATTTACAGTCAATGTTAGCTTATTGCACCAAAGCCTTAACTAGTGGGTCAGGACCCAAAAGCAAATGTCAGCAGGTTGTGGGTAAGTGAGAAAAAGAGTCTTTGCTGCAGCTTTATTCTGAAGGACATGTGTTTCCTATGTGCTGGCAGTAGGTAGGTAGTATAAAGTGCAGTAGGTGGCAGTAAGGTGTCTTAATGCAGCCGGGTGAACTAAAGACTGTTACGTGGTGTTTTGAAAGCCTGATATGTTAACCTATGGCCATAATTATTATGAGAGCTGTTCCACAGTACTGAGGTAATGCTGTCCCTTTAAGAGCAGGGCTAGACCCGCGAGAGCATGAGATCCCAAGAGACTTTAGCCTCAAGGGAGCGAAAGAAAAAAGAAAGACAGCGAGACATTAGAGCGCAAAGGTGTCTATCTTTCTCCATAAATACGGAAATATACCTATAAACGTTAATGTAATCCAAAAAGGGTAAGCAGCCGCATCATATTAAGTTATGTTTAAGTTTGCAGGGCAAGGCTGAGAATTAATGATATGGTATTCCTGACAATGTTTGTAGATTGAGAGAACATGCTGAGTGTTTGATTTCTGCCACGCTGAGGGAAAGCCTGAACAGCCGCGCAGCGTGAGTGGTCCTTCATACTTTTAAGGACAAGAGTCAAAATACATTGATTTAAATGCTGTTTTAACAATGTTTGTATTCTGTATTTCTCTGTTTATATTTAGAGGAGAGATAGCTAAGTTGAGCTCCAGGTGTGTGTCTGTATGTGTGCAGAGTACACACATGAGTGGAAGTGAGTTCAGTTTAATGAAATGTATTGTATATTCAAGTAAACTGTTGCACTGTCAGAGCTGTATTTGCACAATTTTGAATATAAATGCACAATTCATAATTAAGTTATGCACTTAAGTTTGAGATGAAAGAATATGTTTGTGGCTTAAGAAATGTATTAATGATCATTTTATTTTGTTTTCTCTGTTTGAAAAAGAGCTACTACTGTTGTTTTTAGTGTTCAGACATTTGTCAAACTAGCAATTTACAGATGTAGGTTTAGTTAACTGGAGTGCATGGTTTTGAACATTCTCCTGGAACAGAAGTGAGAGAGGATAGCCATTAACTATTGTTAAAACTGGGACTTTCTACAGCTCTCATCAAAAAAGGATTAATGCTGTTCTTATGTTTTCTATAAGTCCAGTCTGGGAATAAAGACCCACATAAAATGTGTTCTGTGTCTGTTCCTGTCATTTTATGATCATGCCACATTAATGTTGGTTGAAGTGTATGTAGTTATTTTAATTTAGAAGGTGTTTATGGACAAACACTGTGCTAGGATGTACTGTATGGGCTGTGTTTACTAGCACATTGCATGTGGTGACTCAATGCAGAATGTGTCATAAGGATGGAGTCATCTGCAAACAGTCAAAGTGGGTGTGAAGAAAAGTTTTCTTCCAAACCTGCAAATACCAAAAATAGAAGTTTATGACCTGAAACTTTCTTGAATGTTTGTGCTCTACTGTGTGAGGTGCCCCCATCCCAAAAATAAAGCTATAGTGCTATTTTTTTTTTTTTTTTACAAGTGATGAAAACAAATACGTCACCTTACCACACCTTGGAAAATGGTGTCAATTGGAAGTCACGTTCTTTGTCTTGTGTCAGGAGTCAGAGCAGCTTCGCCTGAGAAGCACTGACCTTGGTGAATAAACGGATGTGAAATGCAAACTTTCCCTTAAGAGTAAACAGTCTACCTCAAAGCATGTCAAAATTAAAAAGTGCCTCCCTCTCCAACTGTAGCTGCTCCTTTTCCAATTTCTTCAAGTTTATACTCAATATATATTTTTCAACATCCTCTGTGTAATAAGTTTTTTTGTGTGTGTGTCACTTTTCTCCCTCCCAATATCTCTCTCTCTGCCCTCACTTTTCCCCTGAGCTCCTCTTCTGTCAAGAGCTTTTTTAAAGAATTTATTCCACTGTATATTTTTAGTTTGACTAAACCTGAGGCGAATGCTGTGGTCGATCATCTTCGAGAAAAAATCTTGCATATTTATCATAATTGGATTAACCTGGATAAGAATAGGTGACCCAAAACAATACAAAAAAAAAACCACTGTCTGTCACCCACTCTCTCTAGGTGTCAACATTTTGAAGGCGGTGAAGTTTTCTCTCTCATTATCTCATTGCAGACGGTTCATCTGAGGTCTGTGAGTGGTGGTAATACTTTTCTGAAGCTGAAAGGATTTTAATATAAAGCATGTAATTTTCAAGCCCTTCCCCTCTTCTTATCAGCAGTCTCCACCTTTCCTTTTGCTCTGGAAGGAAACGGAAAGCTTCGCCGGTTGACCGATGCACAGTTAACTTTGATACGCTTACTTATATGTAGAAATTAAAAGCAGTGGTGATGTCACAGGGCTTCCTTCCATGAGTGATTAAACCCAAGGTTACTGTGACTATATTTAATAAAAAGCTCAGGCAACGTTTTTTAGTGAAATCTTCAGTTATAGGGCTAGAAAGCTAGCACCAGGTTTGCATGAAACATGTGTTATCTGACACAGTGCTCTGTCTGCTGCTGCCAAATAAATCCATTGTGGTTATATAAGGAGGATGAGCACCAGCTGTTCAGGTCCTGCCCTACATGTACCTGTGCTGTGCACAAACAGCAGTAATACCAGACCTTATAACACAGCAATGGGTGTTAGGACTCATGTGTCACACACTATGTTTATTTGATGCATAACATGTAAGCAGACACATTATATTAAACATGAAACTATTGTTTTGCGGGCAAATTGTTTAGAAACAGACTTAATATGAGGATGTTTGATGAGTGCACATTGAAGCAAGAGAGGGGCTTTTTCACACATTTCAGAAGACCAAAAGTAATCTGACGAGGAGACAGACCTGTCATCATCCCTGCAAATTGGTTGCAAAACCTCAACAGCCTTCAACTGACACTGATATGCTGCATGTTGATGTTCATCTGCAGGCTTCGGCTGCCTCTTTCATGCACCCAGAGCTTTTTGCTCTCAGGCAACAGCAAAGGAAGCGCAAAATCAATTTGACTGAGGTCAAACGACGGACTTGATCGGTCAAAACACTCCATTGTTTGGCCATTTAAACTCTCAAAACACTCAGAAAGCTGAAAGTCAAACTTTGACCTCTTGTACATCATGTGGACAGCCTCAAAGCTTTTTCACTGTCTTATTTATAATTGCATGTTTACAGTGTTTATACGATCACTACAGTGTTGCGCAGAATTTATTGACCGCGTAGGTGATTATGCAAAAGTGTGAATTCCAGCCTTTGACATCTCCAGGATTTCTGATTGATGATTCTATTAATAAATTGCCTAAATCCTATGCTAAGTGATGATCAAAGGCAGTGGAATTTTATCTGTCAGTTATGGCACAGCTCTGTCAGGCTGCATGCAATTTTGAACACATAGCTTCAGGCAACGGAGTCTGGATTTGCAACTTTGGAAAATGTTCACGTTTTTCTTCTCTTTTCCTCATAGAATTGGCAGCATCCTATTCAAACATCTACAGGAAAACCATTCCACACCTAACTAATCAGTAAAATCACCCAATGTAGGAACTATGCAGAAAGAAAATCTAACTTTTGGGACATTATGCCAGAACGGTTGAAAAGCAATGATGAGAGCTGTGCACCCGCTGAGACCAACTCAATTCACATCTCAATGCACAGACAGCAATTGGATGTAGATGTTGTTATAAACAGCTAGCAGATAAATCTATCTCAATATAAAAACAATTTGCTGCTGTCAATTGATTTGATGAAACATTTCCCCTGTATTTTCTTCAGTATTGGTGACTTATTATTTTGAACATTTCCTCTGTAATATTTTGTGATGTATTTCAAGAACATTTTAAACAGAACTGCATCTATTTGTCCAACCAACAAGGAGAGATGAGAAAAATGTTTATAAGATCCCATGTAGATTTGAAGAGCTTGAGTTTAGCTAGAGAAGGCTCACCAGCATCTCTTTTTCCTGAGGACTTTGAAGAAAAAACACCTCTCTTCAAAGATCCTGGTGAACTTCTACCACTGCACCATCGAGAGCATCCTTACCAACTGCATTACAGTTTGTTATGGAAACTGCTCTGTCTCGGACCAGAAGGCGTTGCAGAAGGTGGTGAAAAACGCCCATCGCATCACTGGAGCCTCACTTTCTGCCATTGTGGACATCTACAGGAAGCGCTGTCTCAGGAGAGCTGGAAACATAACAAAAGACTCATGTCACCAAGCTCACGGCCTGTTTACCCTCCTTCCCTCTGGGAGGCGCTACAGTAGCCTCAGGACCAAAACCTTCAGGTTCAGGAACAGCTTCTTCCCCACAGCTGTCTCTTTGTTGAACTCTGTCCCCCGATGCCCCACCCCCCATTCACTCACATAAACATGCTTACCAACTACCTCAGGACTGAACCACCACTGCACCATTAACTGCACTTTCCATCCTGTACATTCATTCATTCATTCTGCACAAACTGTAAAATGTAAAAACTGTAAAATGTAAATCTCTTTTAATCCCTATTGCACTACTGTACATATATATAGTCTAGTCATTCATGCAGATACATATTTTATCATATCTATTCATCAGTCATATTTTTATATTCTGTATTATTCATGTTATTTAACTTACTGCTAAGCACTTCTGGTTATATGCTATCTATATTTCATTGCCTGTTTGTACCTGTTACATGCTCAATGACAATAAATTGAATCTAATATAATCTAGAAGCACGTAAGCACTAAAAATTGCAGTTTCTAAAAAGGTCACTAGAGGCTTAGGAATACGAACCGTATTAGGCCACGTATTAAAATGTCCCTCTGTACAAGAAGTTAATTAAATCTTACAATAAGTAGTTTAAATTTAAATTAATTGGGGCTGTTGTCGCTTTAAATGTCAGGTGAGTGCCTTGCACCTAAGCTGTGTCAGACGCTGAGCGAACCTTTGCGTCGTTGGAACCTTTTGGGGTTTTTCATGCACATTTGGGGAAGGAGGTTGTGTAGTTTATCACACAGATGAAGTCTGTGGTCAAACTTTCTTGGGGGGGGGGGGGGGGGGGGGGGGGGTTAGGATAATTAACTTAACACTGCTGTCAGGCAGAAAACCTTGTATCTCCATATTTCATTATTTATCTATTGTTTCAAAAATCAATGTTTTTAGTCACCCTAAGTGCCTGTTAGTGGGCATGACAACATTTCAGCCAGTGAAAAGCTTTCAGAAGAACGTGTTGCAGAATCCTGTTCAGTGTTTTGTTATTTAAATAAACAGGTTATTTACATTTCCTGAAAAGCTGTAGTTTTGGAGGTATGAGGTTTCAGCCCAACAGCAGCAATAAGCACTTGTTACTTGCACTTGTTGTGCTTGTCCCACTTTCTGGGTGCTCTATGCTTGTTAAGCCGGGGGCAGACAACAACATAATCTGGCCAGTTTGGGACTAATTCCCCCTTGACAAAGATAGCAAAGTCAGAGCCCCAGTTAGGCCTAGTGGTTAAAAAGTGCGCCCATTGTATAAAGGATCTAGTCAATGAAGCTGGGGTTTGATTCCAATCTGTGGCCCTTTACACCATGCCATTCCCCACTCTCTCACAGCTTTCTACCCAATCCACTGTCCTATCCTCTCAATAAAGGCAGAAAAGCCAAAAATAACTCTTTAAAAAAGGAGAAAAGTAAGCAAATTCCCCTGGCCTTATGGCCACACCAACAAGAAATCATAAACACTTAACATGTTCAATAAATGAGCGACTAGTAAAGAGTTGGTGAGCAACTGGCAAAAGTAAGCTACCTTCCACAAGCTCTCTTAGTTTTTGGTCTTGGGAATACAAACTGTGGTTAGCAGCTGATACATTTTGTAAGAGTTAGCTTTCCAGCTAACCAATAAGCCATGACCAAGCAGCAACTTCCAGTCTAAAAATATGAGTCTAATGCAGAAGTGCTAAAAACTACAGTTCATCAAGGATCCGCTTGAGGCTGGCTCCGGAAGTACCGGAAGTCACATACACATGAATGGGAAAAAGACGATCTTTACAGCAGAAATAAACATGTTTACAGCCTGGTACAAAGACAAGTGTAGTCTGGGTAGCTCATTTCTCGATCGCCTCTCACTGTGAGGAGGGTGAATTTTTTCTAACGCTGCAATTTCTGATATATGAAAAGGCACAGCTGACTGCAGGAACACTGTAGCTGTTGGCTAGGAGGCTCAAACTTGGCCTCTTTACATCACACTGGTTCGACAGCAGCAATATGGCTGCCGCCAACAATTGGCCTCACAACAGCTCTTCAGGAACAGATGGGTGACATCACGGATACTACGTCAATATTTTATACAGTCTATGGCCATGACCATAATGTTCAACTGTAGCCCCCTTTCATCTGTTCCTGATTGGCGTTGTCGAAGAGTGTACACTGGGCTTAAAAACTGTAGTGTGACATCATGGTTACATCCACTTTTCATGAAGTTTAAGGTAATATTAGAGGATTAAGGAGATTTAGGAGAGACAGGATGCTCACCATGTTTAAATAACCAGATATATTTAGATACAGTAATTATTAAGAGGAATCATAAAATCACCATCACCTCTCCGACAATCTAGTGGCAATAATATCTAATGGAACAGACTGATAGCCAAAAGGTCCTCCTGTTAAGTTGTTATCTACGCGCTTAATAAGCTTAGCCTTTTGGCCCAGGAGATTAGCAGGCAGGAACTTAACAATGGGCGGGGAATCGGGAGCAGCGAGGTTGATCACTGATGCTGAGTAAAAACCTAGAATTATCAGTAGTTATTTCAGGAAGAAGTTCAAATTCTGCATTTTTAAATCTCTTTTTTACGTGGGAGGATTATAAGTCTTTCATATGCAGATAGCAGGCTACGAGTCTGGCGGATGCCACCCACATTTGACACACACATTTCATACAGATGCTATGATTCATTCAGGAGGATAATCTGGCTGTGGATTTGAACACTTTCTATGAGCATACTGGCAAAATACTGTACTGTAATAATCAGGTCCAGACAGTTTTAAATACCTATTACATTGTTGAGTTGTCCTTGAAGAGAGGGAGTGCTTTTCAATTATGCTTTTGATGTTTTCATGATAAGAGCCCTTTTGGACCAGAGTGTTATTATTTGTTGAAGCAAGTGGCGTTTCATGTGGCAGCTTCAATGCATGATTGGTGTGGAGAGTCCCATTAGCCACCTGTCACATCATGAGTCCACGTAGTTCTCATTATGGTGTGGGCAATGAGTGTTCAGTGATTGAGTTTATAATAATTGAGCTGCATCGTCGACAAAGGAATTAATGTAAAGATGATTTTAAGGGCGTTTCACCTCCCATCAGATCACATGGTTGCATATTCAGAGGGACAGAACAGATGGAAGCAGGTCTAGGATCGAATAACTCAGGACATTTAGTTTTGGAGCCACCTGGAACCCCCTTTGATAATAATAAAAGCTGCTGTATGAATACAAGGTGGCTATGAGAGGGCACATTAAAGAAACCAGGAACACAGAATCCCCAAGGTCAAAGAAATCCAAGCAAAGGCTACAGAGATGAGGCAGGAGGCAGCAGTGCAAAGCAACGCAGCAGATGTGGGTCCTCTGAGTCTGATCAATGGCTGTGCCTGTTTGCGCTGCCCACCAACCAGTAACGCTGCTGCGAGGAGCATTTATTACTCTCAGCAACGTGCGGTTAATGAAGTCTGAAAAATGGCGGCCACTCACTGACATCCAGTGACCCCTGCAGATTGCAATGATTGGTCATGCTTCCTATTTGTCACCCTCGGTCAAATAAGCTTCTCGACAAATCGAGTGATATGATCTGCAAATCGAGTGCGAGTTCACACACCTTATGCGAAGGACTGTGATGATAGGTAGCCGGTATCGGTATTGACACCAATAGCAGCAGAAATGTCCCTTCCGACATCTGCAGCTATTAATCATTTTAATCCTTTCATCTGCTTGGGTGGTCTTCCCATGAGGACCTTTTCACTCAACCCCTTTTGTCACCCAGTCCAACGTCTTTGAATATTGGTACCAATATCGACCTCACACTGCTTAGGATTCAGTATCGACATGCATGGGGTATCAGTCTTAATTAATTAGTCAATGTGCGTATACCATAACTAGTTGGAAATTAAGTCATTTTAGGTAGAATAAACTGTGATGATACCAAATATCAACAATGAGGGCGCAATCTTAGTCACGGCTAATACAATGTCAACAGTCAGTGTTTTTTGGCTGGACTTTAGACTTTAGACTTTATTGTCCCCTTTGGGAAATTATTTTCCACAGCACCTTTCTGCATTTCCAAAGACATAGACAAACACAAGAACATACACTGTAGATTCAACAAACTGTCCACAAAGACTTCAACACTCAGACAGAGCTGTGTAATTCAGCGAGGCCTTTTGTTCAGGCTCGCTATAGCAGGGATCAGACTCTTGCCGAGGCGAGCCCTTCTGCACCTCAGTGCTTTGTACCTGCATCTGGAGGGGAGTGGGACGAGGTAGGTGCTTCAGTGGATGTGTGATGTCCTCTTCTATTGAGGTTGCGATGCGTATGATGGCCCTGTGGTTTAAGCCTGTGAAGTTTGGTGTGGGGAGACCGATTTTTTTAGAAGCTATGGTAGTTATGCGTTTGAGTTTGGCCTTGTTTTTAACAGATAGCATGTTGTAGAAGCAGGTGGAGCAGTACAGGAGGATGGATTGAGTCAAGCTTTGATATAGCTGCAGAAGGAGACATAGAGTCCTTTTAGTTTGTGGATGGCTGACAGTCTTTGATGGCTCCTTTTTTGAATGTCACTGGTGTGCTGGTTGAAAGTGAGTTGATTGTCCTATGTTACTCCGAGGTATTTAAAGCTGTCAACTGTTTCCACTGTCTGATGGTTGATGGTGATAGGGTGCTGAGGTGAGGTGGGGCTGATTATTAACTATTTTGTTTTAGTGACATTGAGATGGAGATGATTATCCTCGCACCACTGAGTGAAGTGTGTAATGGCGTTGTGGTAGTCCAGGGCAGAGTTGTTGTCTGTAAGCAGAGAAATGATGGCTGTGTCGTCTGGGTATTTGAGGTATGTGGTAGTGGGTGATGCAGTGGGCTGGTGCAGTCACTGGTGTAGAGGCTAGTATCATGTCTGTATTATCAAGGTACTCAGAATCGGCTGATACTCAAGTTAAGGTATAGGGAGGAAGAAATGGTTTCTCCCATTTAAATCAAAATGGACTAAATAAGGATGCAGGATAAAATGCACCAATCCAATGTTTTAAGTCTAGATGCTGATGGTATTATGGTAGCTTTGGTATCGGTTAATACCAACACTGATCCAATCTGATCCAATACCAGTAGTAGGTGAACAACCTGAATTCCTTAATGTAAGGATGAGGCAAGGTATTATATTTGGCAATATTAGGCTCTTCTTACTTTGTAAACTGAAATATAATACAATAAATGTATATATTAAACCTACTGTTTTCATCTTTAAGAGTTCATAGTGCCCTATTACCCCGCTAGAACCATACGCTCCCAAAATGCAGGCCTGCTGGTCGTACCGAAAATCTCTAACATGAGTCTGGTTCTGCCTGAGGTTTCTGCCTGTTAAAAGGCAGTTTTTCCTCGCCACTGTAACTAGCTAAATATTGCAATGTGCAATGCTAATGATGGATTAAGGTGGGGTAAGACTGAGTCTTACCCTGTTTTGAAGTTGGGTCTCTGTTCATAATTTGACATAGAGTGGTCTAGACCTCCAATGTTTGTAAAAGCATCTTGAGATAACGTTTGTTGTGATTTGGCGCTATACAAATAAAGATTGATTGATTGAGATTGATACTGTTTCATTATTGTATTGTATATGTCCCAACCACAAATAAAGTGCCTACAGGATTTAAAAATGGACAGGCACAGAGGAAATACTGTTAAAAAAAAAAGCTAACCATCCATCCAAAAAGTTGGAATCCCTTCCCTCCTTGATTTGGTAAAACCCGCTTCTAGTTGTGGTAACTGCAGGTGTCGACTGAAAAAGAAAGGTCCCAGAATTCTAAGGGCAACAAAGACCCCGTCAGTCAATAATTGGCCTTTTGCCATCATGCCATGAGCAACAGCACTCTGATTTCATGCAGCACACGACACAAGTAGTTTTCCCACAGTGGCAGGTTACAGTGAAGTGAAAGGAGTCGCTTAAATGGCAGAGAAGTTGGAGGCGTGCAGCCTGTCGCCTGCAGCTTCCCATCGCACAGCTCCCTGTTTGTTCCATTTCTCCTTGCAATATTTACAACTGATATGCTGTCAGGAAAGCACTAACCTCCATGACAAACATATAGATTTGACTCTGGCTGTTTCAGATAAGAAGCCACCCAGTGTTTCGCTGCTTGAATTCCTTTAATGTGAAGCAGTAGTAGGAAGTGCTTGGTTTGCACCAACAGTAACTTATTATAGTTCTGATGAAGCTTGTGGAGAATGACGAGTCAGCAGTGAGGCTGAAGTCATGAAGATAAAATTACGAACAGTATTCCAGGATAACATAAAGGTATCCTCGTGAATAACTGAGAAGACCTTAAATATTGATACAATTTCTGCGCTTATAAGATTCTGATGCAACTCTTTTATCCCTTATGAAAATCCATATAAATATTAAGTACATAGAAGCTTGCTAACCGAGCTAGCGTCAGTTCACTCACAATGCATTGTTTGATGAAAGTGCATCATTATTTTGTTGAGGAAGCAACGAGTCCTGTGTGCGTTTGACCTATCGCTAGGTACAGAAATGCATATTTAAAGCTCCTGTGAGGAACATTCAATTGGTGTCTATTTTGGCGCACACTGTGGTCAAAGCATTTCCTCCAATTTTTGCACATTTTGTCCTGAACATGTGAATTCCCATCCTGCTCCCTTTTGACAGCCAATCGTACCACTCACTGTGAAAACAGTGTAGTGGAAAATTTACCCACAGGCTTTTCAGGCAGCCTGCAGTCACTTTGTGAAACACCAACCGCGCGACAGCCGTTTCAGACGCTGAAATGCACTTAACGGATGTAATCAGTCATGTTACTGATAGTCTTGTTTGCTTTTGTAGGTCATTTAGAGCAGTGATTCTCAACCTTGGGGTTCAAACACAAATGGGGCGCACAAGAAAATTTCTCGGGGTTGCCAGATGGTTGTGGATTGAAAAAAAAAGAAATCTGGAAGGATAAAGCAACATGTTTTCGACTGGGTGATGGCTTTTAGGTTACATCGCCTGTGAGATATATTATTTTACTACTGTTTCAGACGGGCTGTGTTTTAGCTGTGGGACCGCTGTAGGGGTTGGCGCTGCTCACCCTGTCATGATATTCACACACAGGTTGCATACAAGGGGTGGGGCTGCAATAACCTACAATATGACTTTCAGTAGGGTTTATATTAGCTGGTATCAACTGGGTTTTCAACAAGACACATTTACTGATCGACATTGTGGCACAGAGCCAATGAATTAGCTCAACAAAAGCAGCAGGAAAACCCTTGTCCATTGATTTTTAAAAACCCAACTCCAGACTAGGCTTAATGGTTAAGTTGCCCGCCCGGGTTCGAATCCAGCCTGCAGCCTCCTTCCCGCATGTCATTCCCCCCACTCTCTCCCAGTTTCCTACGCTATCCACTGCCTCTCCTCTATTTAAAAAATGAAGTAAAAGAAAGGAGGTAAAAAAGGCCACTGCTGGAGGAGTGCTGATGATCAGTTGGAGCAAAATATGTGAGTGAATTCAAGGCTCATGACCACAGCATCAATCAGTATGCCTGTCTTCCACAAGTTGATCAGGATGAAGTCTGTAAAAATGTACGCTACAATGAGTGACAGGAGGAACAGGGAGGACTCTGCTGCTTATGCTGGCTTCATAGATAGAATTAGTTTAAACCACAATGGAAAAAAACGCCATTCCCGGTTACTCATGGGATATTCTACAATATGACATATCTCAACTTAAGTCAAGTCAAGTCAACTTTTTTTATAAAGCACTTTAAAAACGACAACAGCCAAAACAGAGTGCTGTACAAAAATAGACAAACAATGCAGGCATAAACCAATTAAAACACAGGATAATAAAACAATAAAAACAATTGTTTTGACCTCGTTACCTTCAGGAGCAGCAGATCAGCTGACCTGAGGCACCAAGCAGGAGCGTAGGGTTGAAGGAGCTCAGAGAGGTAAGGCCGGCCAAGACCATTTAAAGATTTAAAAATAAATAAAATAATATTAAAATGGACTCTAAAGTGCACAGGTAGCCAGAGGAGGGAGGCCCAGATTGGAGTAATGTGCTCCCTTTTATGTTCTTCAGTTATGAGGCGAGCGGCTGCATTTATAAGCATTTTATGTCTGCGTAAGTCTACCAAAAACTCTGCATCCAACATTGTGTTATAGAAAAAACAATGTTCCCTGCTGAGGTCAAAGAGTAAAATTCTACTAAATGTCAATTCACAGGTCCGACATAGGACACACTTATGTCTGACACCTTAACCCTCTTTCTTTTTTATGTAGCCTTCTTAAAAAAATAATCAAAGCCTGACCTAGAGCATATGTTGGCAACCTGAATTCCTCATGGGAGTGTCAGACTCTGCCAGTTACAAGAAACATCATACAGAAATGTAATTATTGGGGCACTGGTGGCCTAGCGGCCTAAGCGCCCCACATACAGAGGCTACAGTCCTCGCCGCAGGGGTCGCCGGTTCGATTCTTGGCCGCGACCATCCCCTGCGTGTCTTCCCTCACTATCTACTCCCCACATTTCCGGTCTCTCTCAGCTGTCCTATAAAATAAAGGCAAAAAGGCCAAAAAACATAACTTAAAAAAAAAGAAAAGAAATGTAATTATCAAATATACAGGCCAATGCTGAAAAATGAAAAGTGCATGGAGAGGTACAGAATCTGTAAGGGATTTAATACCTCAGTTGCCCATATGGAAGTTTTGATATAACATTTTCTACTGCTACATTAAATGGATTCAAGTTTGGCACGAATTCATTGCTCTCTAATTCCTCAGTGTGGCCCTCTTTCAGACAACTCTGACCTACATTGTTTGACAGGCAGGGTGGGAAAACATACTTTCAAATTACTTTGAGCCAGTTCAAACTTTGGTTTTCTTTTAAATGCCACCCAACTTTCTGTTCAGACTTATGCTCTAATAGTCAGTGAAACTCCAGACATTTGATGCTGGTGATTTGGTTAACAAGGCTAACATTTCCATCGAGATTCCATATTTCATCGAGTGATAACATAGCCACTACATCAACAGACGAAGTACACATGCTACTGAAGCGATTAACCTGTTTTACTAATGAGCAATTCTTCTCACTGGCCTGCCGCCAAAGTAAGAGCGCTCCTCTGCAATCAGGCATGAGTAGTCGATTCGTCAACGACTGAATGGAGCCATTTAAGAGAAGATAATCCGGCAAGATTCCAGGTAATTACAACCCAACAATCCTCTAAATGATACACAAACCAAACCACTCTTATCATGAACTGTTCTGCAATAATTTCCCATAATGCTCTCCTACAGAGGTGTATTTCTGCTGTCACATTGCAGCATCCTAACCTCCACATCTATTTTGGGTTTCCATTTATCATCTATTTGTCATACCATCTGTTTATACAGACTTCACAGTTTAACCATCCTGCCTCTCTGCCTCCTCTCGAAAAACACTGAAAAAAAAACACACACACACACACACACACACACACACACACACACACACACACACACACACACACACACACACACACACACACACACACACACACACACACACACACACACACACACACACACACACGTAGCTGATAGAACGCCTAACTCTAGCACTCTTCTTCCTCATAAAGCACACAGCAGAAACACATAATGCTTCTGACACCAGCCACATCCAAGTGAGACATGGACTGAAATGAGCTCTGTGTTTATTAGCACCACAGCGAATGACATGATTGCACTCTGGAGACCTGGCATGATAAAGGACTAATCCACAGATCTGGTTCCCAGGCGTTGTGAATGATTCAGGCTTACTTCCAAGCATTTGCACATGAACATTTGATGAAGCCATGTATATGAAGGTTGTAGAGATGAGTGGCTAGGTGGTAGAGTGAAAGGGTGCATGGGCTGACTTGTAGTGAACACTGGAGAAAACCAAGCCATGCCTGACTTTGCAAATGTAAAGCGTTTTGGCATACAGATGGAAAACAGTGATCCCACTTGATTTTATTGTTAAATTATGTAAAGTTCCCAACTTCAACGCTTGTTTGAAGTGACTTGAAAGAACTGAAAATTGCATCTGAACATTGCTAATGTGTTTCCTTCATAATTCAAACTACAAAAGGCATTTATCTTAGTTGATGTTCAATGACATTTTTCGAAGCTGATAAGAGAATATATCAGACGCATAATAAAAGTGTCCCAGTGAAGCAAGGCCTCAATATTTCAGTCTGAATGTGTCTAACAGTGATCGGATTTCCATGCACACACACATTTTTTTCTCTCATATAAATGCATGAGGTGTCTCTGTATGCAGTAGCTGGTATTTATACATCATCTTTACATTCAAGCTTATATAACAGACGCCCCACCGTTCTATATCTCATGCTATTGTTGCCCCTATATAATACATACTATAGCTGTAGTCAGAGAGGAATATGTCCAATCAACATTTTTCAAAAGCTAAGCAGGTATCTAGGAAAGGTTAGAAGACATGCATCCGTGTATTTTTCAAACATTTTGACACTTCTTTATCATGAAACAGGATAGCTTGTTCACAAGCCTATCAAGAAGCATGGCGAGGTTGGAATTTCAAATGATGTCATGTTAGTGGACAAAGCCGGTTAGATATTAATCATTATGTAAAAATGGACTAGGAACAGTGGATAAAGAAGACACCAGACAAGAGTGTTGAAGCAGCAGAGGCGCTCACAGCAAGTCAAACATGTTTGAATATGTTGCCTTTTCCTTGTAATGCATGCAACGATAGTATATAGAACTGTTACCTCATGACACTACGTCATATCAACATGAAAATACACGACAGAAGTCTCCATTCCAAAACTATTAAGGGAAGTCAAAGGATGCAGTTGTTGAGTCATTAAGGTCAGCAGAGGGAGTGAAGCTTATGTGCAATGGTTTGACCTCCAAAGCGATGGGCCCTTATGAAACCACCATGTCCCATTTAATTTCTAATGAGTGGGAATTTGTGTCAAGTCTTCTGCAGATGTGCACTTAAGAGCATACTGCACTTTAAAGTTTTATTCTTTGTTTATTGAAAAATAATTCAAGGGTCAAACTCATTTTAGAGGCAGTTTTTTTCTTAACAAATTTAAATAATGCACATATTAACTAATAATAAAAGGTACGGGGCGGCAGTAGCTCAGTCCATAGGGACTTGACTTGGAAACTGGAGGGTCGCCGGTTCGAGTCCCAGTATGGACAAAGTTTGGCAACTGGACTGGTGGCTGGAGAGGTGCTAGTTAACTTGCCTGGGCACTGCCGAGGTGCCCTTGAGCAAGGCATCAAACCCCCAACTGCTCGGGGTGCGCTGGTTGATGGCAGCATCCTCACTCTGACATCGCTCCCTAAGTGCACGTCCACTGCATGTTTGTAAAAATTGTATGTATATACCAAAACTGTGTGTGTGCATGACCACAAAAATAACACGAGTGGAAAAAAATTGAATTTCCCCCATGGGGATCAATAAAGTACGTTTCTTCTTCTTCTCACTGTAATGAAGGATGTTGGTTGTTCTGTCATTTATGCATATTGTTGGATTGATATTGAAGCATATTGATCAATATCGAATTCACTCTTGACTTTAAGAGAAGTCAAGAGTGACGGTTGGTTTCAAACACAAATCAAAACTCATTGTCCCAGATAATTGTCCTACATTTGTCTGACCAATAAGCATCAAGATATGATAACAATAGGGTTCCTTAAGCCCATATCTTAGGCCACTGACCAATCTTCTGTATTTTACGAGTTGTTAATAAAAAGTAACTTAATTCCAGCTTCTTTGACACAGTTATAACAGGTTTGTCACAGCATCCACACTCACTGAACTACAGGGAAAAAAAATAAAAGGCAACACATACGGACAATTTAGAGATTGGAGTTGACCTAAGCTGCATGTGCTCAGATGGTGGGAGGAAACCCACACAAACAGAAGGCCAACCTGCCTCCAAACAAGAAGGAGCAGGGCCACGATTCAAACCCACAAACACAAACATCTCCCTGGAAGGCCACTGAGCTAGCTGCTGAGCCAGCATACCACCCTCGTCTGCACACTTATAGCCCAAGCATGTCCCCGGTGTGCATACAGGTAGGTGGCAACACTGTAGAGGAGAGGCATGCCAATTTATAGACGGATCATGAATTGGTCATCATTTAATGCATGTTGGAAAAATAACACATAGGATCACATTACTTTCTGTGTGTTTAAAACTTAAGTAAACTCTGTGTAAGGGAGAGAAGTGAGGTGGAGAAGACTGTGTTTGGTGGGTTTCATATTGTAATAACATGTAAAAGCTCTACACACTGCCTGGCTAATGCTAACTTCAGTAACAAGTTGTAACAAGCAGGTCAGAGACAAGTCCAATCACTGCCAACAATTCACTCAGCCAGCTAAACAAGAGATTTAAGCTGATTAATTTAGCTGAATGGCATTTCATTTGTCAGTCATCAGCTGGCTTTATGTCCAGCATGCAAATTTTGAACAACAGATGGCTAATGCTGATTTCAGGATACTTACTTTCCTGATATTAACGACAGGGCTAATAAATCTTTTGAAAAACGCATCTTATTTGTTTTTTTTCCAAGACTTAGATTATGAGACGGATATAAAGCTCATATTTGTATATGATTTATGGAGCAGGAGCCAGGGGCTTTTAGATTAGTCTAGCATGAAAACTGCTACCTGAAAAGCAGCCAATAAAGATTTCTCCAAAGTTAGAATTATCACCCAACCACTCTCGAACCTGGCAACTCACATATAACTAGGTATGAGGATTCACCTTGATAACAATATCAAGAACTTTTAACCATTAGAGACCTTCCACCACTGGGTCTTTTCTATTATTTGGTTGAAAGACGAGATGAAAATATATATTTTTTTACTATAACTGGTATTGCTTTTATTGGTCAAAAAGTGACTTTTGAACAAAAGCCAACAGGGCACTATTTTGGATAGGGATGGGAACTGGTTCTTTTTGGGAACCGGTTCCAAGTGATTAGATTCCTGGGAATCGTTTATTTGCGTGCCTAACGATTACGCTTATCGATTCCTCTTACGTTGCAAATGCGTGATGATGTCAACCACGAGAAGTGTATTTTGCTTTAGAACTTTTCCAACATGGCGTCAAGGCAGAAGCACTCCAGTTTGACTATATTTCACGCGAAAAAATGATACCAGGGCTACTTGCAACACTTGCAAAGCTTTAATTTCTTCAAAGGGGGGGGGGGGGGGGGGGATACTTCCAATATGCAGAAACATTTGTCCACCCAGCATGCAATTCATTTGCAGAAATGTAACGTGTTTGATACGCTACTTAGCGAAGGTGTGTCTCATCAAGGTAAAATCAGGAGCGGAGCTAACGTCACAGCGTCATCTGCTTTTAATGTCGAAAAGCATCCAGGTCCTCTGTTGTGATTATGTTAGCTCCCTGTTAACCTCCTTTCACCATATGAATTCTCTCCATCTCCTGAAATTAAATTTTAGATGAGGATGACTGTCAGATTCATGCGAGCTCAGAGGCTGGCTCTCTCAGAGGCTGCAGCGGGTAGCTCTCACACACCTCTAGCAACCCCTTTTATCGAGGCAGGGAAGACTAAGCTGACAGAGGCGAGGATAAACGAGTGTCACCGAGCAGTGTCCAGATTTGTTGTTAAGGGTTTACACCCTTTTGCCACTGTAGATGCCTCTGAGTTTTGGTAGGTTAATTTGTTGCATATTTTCTGTTATCTCCTCAGGTGAAATCTAGAAGTATCAGAGTTGCATGTTGTTTTAACCAGTGTAGTTATGTATCATTATTTCCATGTTTTCTGTAGGGAGATGATAAAGACTCTCAACTCTAAATACCATGCCCTAAACAAACAGAATCCATAAAAACAAACCCACTTGTATTATTTAATTCCCTCATCCAATGAGAATCGATAAGAGAATCAATAAGGAATCGGATCGTTAAGCAGTATCGATTATGGAATTGGAATCGCTAAATTCTTATCAATTCCCATCCCTAATTTTGGAGCATGCCAATCGTAACAGACCTGTGGATGAAACTGGACTAGTGAGTTCACTACAGCACTTGCTCAATGGTTGGCAGCTATCTGCAGGTCAGTTAACATTGAGGAAGACCTCATTTCATTCATTTGGTGTGAAAATTGTTTTGTAATCCAGGATAATTTTAAAATGGGATTAATCATGATTTTAACTATTGCAATTGAGTGATAAGTCGCACTTAAAAAAAATAACAGCCCTAGAGTTTGTTGGCAATTCAATATCATTAAAAAACAATCAGTGTATGTGATTTCATTCTAATGATCAGAGTCTGATCAGCTGTGTGCCAATAGGATGAAACAAGTTATAAAACCCTCTTTCTCTCTGCTACCTTAACCATCTGCTTATTGTTACCCACAATCCTGCCTGACCTCAATCTCCCCTTACTGTTAACATGGTAGCAGCTTCTTCAACATTTCATGTACATTTTGAAACTTCTTTTCCTCAGGAATAAAACTGAATTGAAGAAAAAAAAAGTACACTTAAAAGTAAAAAAGTAACCATGTCAGTGTGCCCAGTGTACACCTTTCTTCAACCAATCAGATCAAAGAGTAGGAACAGGTTGCAGTTGCTATGGCAGCAACATTACCTCACACAGAAGAGCTGTAATGTTTCAGCGTCCTCTGTTCTTAGATCTCCATAGCTTACAAATTGGTTATTAATGTGCTTGTTTTTTTCATGACACAATAACTGCAATTCCAGTGTTAGGATTATTGTAATGAAGAACTTACTAAAAAATGACTCAGACCATTCTAAGATGATTTATACAGATTTATACCAAGTGATGGAGATCCACCTCGAGGCTATTTGCCGAATGAGGCCAAAAAAAGGAACGCCATCTGAGTGAGTGAACTGTTTTCGGTTCCACAGTCTCTCCCCTAAAACATTACTGCGTCTCCTCTCTCCTTGTCAAAATCCTAGAGAACACCTGATTGTTTTCTGTGAGGAAATAATGGCTTGTGCATGTAGCAGTAAAGTGGAAAGTCATCACTGGCCGGGATTTATTTTTTGCTCTGGGAATTATGGAAGTGCATCGGCACTAAAACGCTGGTCATTTAGGTGTGCGGTTTTATGTGAAAACACGGGATGGATTAGTCCCATGGTGCAGACGTGGACACATCTGTGTTCATGCCGTGCTAATGTGTGTCGGCATTAGTGTCACCCCAGAAAGGTAAATATTTACCCGTGTACCAGTTCTGGACATTTTTTAATTTCCAGACGTGCACAGCTGTTTCTCTCCAGTGTCCTTCCACCTGTCCTTCCATCATGTCTGCCTCAGTGTTTCCTTAGTGACTCACAAACTGATGCACACCTGCAGCACTGTGGGGCTGGCTGTCCCAATATTTTGACATCCGTCACAGCGGTTCTGTCAGAGGAGAGAAGGAAGTAACTTTTCAGTAAGTATCCTCACATGCGATGCCTGTCACCACAAATAAGCTGCCTGACCTAAATACTGTTTGCTGTGTTTTACAGGGACATTACTGTAACATAAAGATCTATGGTGCAAGACATTATTTGATTTAAAAACTACCATTTAGACATATTTCACCCCCAGAACTCTTGGATTTAGGGCCTTGAGCATGAGGGCTGCCAGCTCAGTTGTGGAGCAGACACCCAGAGGCTACACTACATGACACATTTGTGGTAGGTTCAACTTCTGACCTCAACTCTTTGATGAATGCTTCTGATAGTTCTTATTCTTCATCCTCCTCTGTTTGTTTTTTTGTGTGTTTTTTTCAATATGTCTTTACTTATATACAGTGGTGGACAAAGTACACAGCTTCATTACTTAAGTCAAAGTATACATCCTCCTGGCCAAATATTACTCCAATGCAAGTGAAAGTTGCTCTATCAGATTATTACTTGAGTTAAAGTACTGAAGTACTTGCTTTTAAAATACTTAGGTATTCAAAGTACTTCTCAAAAAATCTCACAATACATAAGTGCAGTCAAGAATACACAGGAGTACATTCTGTTACATTATGTTTATTTAGAAACCATTGCTTGAAATCTCTAAAAACTATACCATGGAATAAGAACAGACACTAAGTTACTCCAAGCACAGATAACTTAGTTTGAAATGTTCATCTGGAATGAAACAAATGTTATGTAGCTCAGCACGCTTTCTCAGGTTGGACAGTGAATGTTTGTGTGTTTGGGCAGAGTGGGAAACAGGGAGAACATTTCAAACGATACGTATCATTCTTCATTTCAAAAACCTCTAACACGGGCTGAAGATATGACCATGGATGCTCAGGTGGAGAATTATAGCCATCATTACCACCTCTAAATGAACTGCCTGATCTGAGTGAAATCTGCTCTGTGTTTGCTCCACGTTCAACCGTGGAGACGCACGATATACAGGTAAGACTAAACCACTGAGACAAACAGAACTACACAAACACATTTTACTGTCTTAGGGATCAGATTTCAGAAAAGAGAAGGAAATTCATGAGCTGACTTGAAAGCAAAAGTAGTGAGTAACTAGAGCATTGATAGAAATGTAGTGGGGTAAAAAGTACAATAATTGTCTTCTGAATGTAGTGGAGTAAAAGTAATAAATTCCCCCCAAAAAATAATACTCAAGTAAAGTACAGACACTCAAGAAATGTCCTTAAGTACTGTACTCAAGTAGATTTACTCTGTTACTGTCCACCACTGTAATTCTTCAACATTGTTGTCATCAATAGCTTCATCTTATGTGTTAAAAGGGGTGGGGAATGGGGAGCTGATACTGGAGGGGAAATAAATTATCATTGTATATGCTCGCAGTGGCAGAAATACTTGTTATCATATTTAATCTAACCTCAAGTGATGATAATACAATTTTGACCAATTTTTACTAATTTTAGTGTTGTTTATTTTAAGGCAAATCCATCCTTCTCTGTCTTATCTTCTCTAAATTTGGGGTCTTTTTATTCACGCACATTTTGGCATCAAAGAAAGTATGTAAGCATATACTGGATGATTAGAATTTATACAAGTTGGGTCGCTGGTGGCCTAGCGGTCTAAGCGCCCCACATACAGAGGCTACAGTCCTTGTCGCAGGGGTCGCCAGTTCGATTCCCGGCAGGTCAACCATCTCCTGCATGTCTTCCCCCACTCTCTACTCCCCACATTTCCTGTCTCTCTTCAGCTGGCCTATACAATGAAGGCAAAAAGGCCAAAAATATAACTTCAAAAAAAAAATGTATACAAGTTCATCAGAAATATGTAAGGTATAGTAAATTGGTAGTTATGCAAATTAGAATCCAAACAAGGTGAGCAAGATCACAAACCCCGAGACCAGACTGAGACAGAAACTAACGTTTTTGCCACAGTGTCAATGGGCAGAATTGAAATTTGCTGGACTCCTTTCTGCAGCTTGACTTGATATGAGGTTTAATCATGTCGTCCTGGGCATGGCTTTGGATTTGGGAATTAATTACTGTTATGAGGTTTTGACCAATCAAAGCCAAGTAACGGGTAACAGACATAAACCAAGAACTATCAATTAATACGGGTTGGGTTTTTTTGTGTTTATGGCCCATTGAAAATATCAGGAACAACACATTTCCCTGTATGTAGTTGGCAATGTCTTAGGTGACCATTTTATTTCTACTTAAAAATCTGAAGACTGGGGCACCAGTTTGGCCTAGAGGTCAAGTTGTATGCCCAATGTACTTAGGCTATCGTCCTTGACGCGGGCGGCCTGTCATTAACCTCTCTTTCTCCCAGTTTCCTGCTCTATCCACAGTCCTGGCCTCTGAATAAAGGCATAAAAGTCTGGAAGTAAGTTTAAGATAAAAAACGTAAGACTTTTGTTTACATAATGACAAAAATATGTAAGATTTAGTCAGTAAGTAATTACCATTTTTACTAAATGGAACAAAACTACAAAGCTCCTTAAAGCTGGGGTCGGTAGTCTTGGAAAACTAGCATAATTTGAATGTAGCATGTCTTCAGGACTCCGTCTAACCCCCCTCCCCTTGGAGCTCCTCCAAAACGACGCCCCCGCTCACATGCACGAGCGCCGCTGATTCATGACCATATGATCGTGACTGATTCAAACCGGTCCTCACAAAAACATTATCATAGTGAAAGTTAAAAACACAAACAAACATGTCTGCTGTTAGTACTCACAACTGTCATGCTAGCATTATCCAGTTGTAACAGTGACACGATATCAGGAGAAAAGTTATAACACATATATAATACTGTAACAACTCTACTGTTTGTTAAACGTGTTCAGTGTAGATGTTCTTAATTCCTATAGTGTTGACGGTTAGTGAAGGCATCAGGAGAGGTGTAGAGAGTGTGAGCGGGAGAGAAAAGAGACAAGTAGGAGAAGTTCTTCATTCATTCAAACATTGATTGTTGCTTTGTTGGTTGGCGTGATCACGGCTGACAGTGACCGGTTATTGAAGCTCAACGTGTTCATGAATCGGCTCGTCATCCCTACAGCGTCCGGATGGACACTACAATACATATACATTTTCTGTAGGACTTACTAAATGTCATTAATTCTTTTGCTTGTCAGAGCCCCTGTGGTGAGAGTTTTTTAGACTCTGATCCGAACTACAGTCCTGAGCAAAGCACCTCATCAGCTCAGAGGGAACAGGCCTGAGGTCGAGCAAGAGTGGCAGTCAGGAGAGTCAGGGGAAGCAGAGGCAGAGGCAGGGGACGGGGAGTACACGCCGGGGAAATGTACACGCAGGAGGCGGGCAGAACGGCAGGACGGGATTTGATTTGTTTAAAATTTTGGGACCCAAAAACGGTGGTTGGTTGGTGTTTTCCCAGGTTTACTCCGGCTGTAGATAGCAGCTTTTCTTCGCTCTTTTTTAAGAACACATTATGTATTGATTGTCATCGACATAAAGATCATTTTAACCAGTATAACAAAAAGTGTATCTAAATCTGACTACCAACCCCAGCTTTAAGTATCCGAAGTTTTATCTTGTGCACACAATATAATAACTTGTGTGGACGAGATACCTCCGTCCCTCAAGATAAATATCACCTTATGGTACCTTAGGAGCTCGATATAAAACTTTAAATTTACAACATTTGGTGATAAATTAATCAACTTCTGTCAATTGATTCATCGATTAATTGTTGAAGCAGCTCTGAACCTGATTTGATGGCACACTGTTTAAATCTGTTGCCCTGTGCACTTTAAATCATTCAGACATGGCAAAACTTAAAAACTTATGAGTGACTGGCTTCCTGTTTGAGATACTTGAGACATCACATTTCAGCACACGTCTTCTTTTATAATAAGTTTTCCTCCCCTCATTAAAGCTATACGTTCTGGTATGAGATGAGAGGAGAAGGGTGCGTGGGAGGACAGAAACACTGAATTCTTACATGTTCTGCAGTGGATGACACGAGCAGTACAGACAGCCTCTTTTGAGCAGCATTTTTTTTGATACAGGTAGAACCAAGCCACCGCAAAGGAGCTCCTGTGACCCGTGCTCAGGGTTCACTAACCTCTGCAGTCAATAACTGGCTCTGAAAACCCTTAAGCCTATGGTCTTTGGTTAGTTTGGACACCTTTCAGTGGCACTGCATCACCTCGCTTTCTTCCTGCCCTGTGGATGTGGGAGTTTCACCGAGGCAAAAAAAAAATACTCAAGAGGCTGAAATAATCTCATTATTTGAAGTAAATCACAAGTCATGAAGGTAAAGAAGCATTGTTCTGGCTTCAGCCATACAGCTGCCTTCAATGGGGATCATAAGGATTTAATGCCTTTATCTAATGACATCCAAATGATTATTTTGCCGCCACACTGCACACATGCTAGATGCGACCATTGAGCTGATCCTCATGAAATCATTTAGATTGTATTACAATAATACAGCAGACAACTGGGCAGCAAAGATCCTGTAAGAAAATGACTCTATATGTCATAGCGTAGTCATTTGCTTGAGTATATTCGGTTTCTGCACCCGTGAACCGAGCAAATTCCCTACTGAAGTCTTTATACCTGCTTAGCTAACAGATGGGCCTTTCCCTGTCAATGACAAATATCTCTGAGGTCACTCATTGGTATTCTTTGTAATGCTCTCGGCTCATATTAGAAAGCTTTATTATTTTTCCTCCATGCCCTGTATCATCCGATTGACCTTTCAGAAGCCCTGCAGCAATGTCTGTTCTTTCTTTTACATCAAAATACTTGGCAGTAGGTCGGCTTTATATTAAGTTTTTCCAAGACAAAATACTCATTGACCATTAAGCGTCTTGTTTTGTTGCCCTTAAATCCAAAGCTCCTAACTGGAACCTTGAAAGAACAGTCCCTCCATGATTTCACAGGGGGGGTTTTTTTGTGATTGTTGCGGCCCAAAAAGCCTGATTTTGCAACAGCTTTTTGAAAAAATTGCAGTGAAAGTTGCGTTTTTTTTGTTGCTTTTTTTACCCCAATAACACCTCAGTGGCAAGTAAATACACTAAATTACAGTTGTTTTTAGGAAACATTCATGATGTGGCCACTGTGACTGTATTTTCATTCTCTTAATTCACTGAAAAATTCCATTAAAGGGAAGTATTGCACATTTACGACGGTCCCTGAATGCACCTCGCAGTGACAGAGGCACTTGACAGTCAGTTCACGGCACTCTGAAATGCATCTGCATCTTTCAACAAGGAGTTGATCAAAACTTACTAAATGTGTCTGATGCATCACCAAACTGGATTAAATCAAGCTCAAGCCGCGGAGCTTTTTACGGTAATGGCGGCAACAACGCCAAACGTCAAATATTAAAGAGACGTGCCCCGGTTGTGTCTTTGTCACTAACGCACACCGGGGGTAAAAATCGTCAATGAAGATGAGAGATGCATGAAGGCGGGAGAGCTGGTTCATAAAGCACACCTGCTGCAGGTAGGTGACCAAGCAAACACTGCGCCCCTCATATAATAACTCTAGTATCTATAAATAACAACGTTGTCTTCGTCACTTGTCCTGCCTGCTGTCCCCTCTTTTCACCCGTTCTCTGTGCGTGTTTTGCTGTTGAAAAGTGCCGATCAAGTGAGGACTTACGTTTATGTTCCAAAGAAGTGAAATTGATGATGAAACCGATGACGTTCAGGGGCTGAGATTAAGGTAATTGGTCAAATTTGCGGGAAAGTTGTTGTGATTGTATAAAATTGCAAGGCAGTGCAAAAATCATGCTGATTGGTTGAATTTGCGTTGATTTCCTGGAGGGACTGCTTTATATTAAGTTTTTTCAAGTCAAAATACTCATTGACCATTAAGCATTTTGTTTTGTTGCCCTTAAATCCCAAGCTCCTAACTGGAACCTTAAAAGAATCAACATCTGATAGATATTTGGTTGCGTAGCTGGTGGTAAATTTGTAAAAACACATCCATTCTAATTGGTTCCAACTAGGGATGACCACAATTAATCGATTATCGATAATCAATTAATCGATTAATTGATTGTTAAGAAATTACTCGAAACACAAATTTTTTGTTATCAATTTTCCGTCACGTGGAACAAACATCATGTGGTCTCATATTACACTCATCTATCAGGGAGGTGTTTTAAGTTTAAAGCATGTTTCGATGTGAATCAGCTGTTAAAGATGTTGCGCACAGCGGAGATGCTCAGTTGGGGGCTGCGGGTGTGCGTCAGGTCTCCACGTGCGCTTTTTAAAAGAGGATCAATACAAAACTGCTGCCAACAACAACACGGACACAAAGGTTGACAGCTTTAAACAGGATATTTCCCACCTTTGGATGCGAAGGCAACAAAGTGGGAAATTCTGGTACGCTACGTTTACAGACCAGCAACATCAGAGCCGTCTGGGCTTTTCTCCAGCGGGACTGATTATGACCCGGTTGCGCTCCTGGCTGACACCTGACCGAATACACATGTTTATTTTTCTCAATAAGAACGAGTAGACAGAAAACTGGACACTGTGAGTCTGAAGTACTTTTCTGTTAGTATTATGAGCCTTCACTTTATAAGATTATGTCCGCGTAGAATATTTCTATGAGCCTGATCGTTGATATTCTGCGTGTCAAACATGTACCCGTATTCAATCCTGTCAGTGATATGCATTTTGTTGCTGTAGAAAATATAATTTAGGGGGAAAACAACGTATTTGGCCTTGTTTTTGACGTAAGAATAATAATGGTTTTTTTTATCAATTAATCGATAATTGATCGTTAACATTTCCAAAAATCGATCACGGAAAATACTTAAAATGTACATCCCTAGTCCCAACAGACCAGGAAATATCTAGAATCTGGAAAAGAACCAGAAAATGATCACCTTTTATCCTCCTGACTCACCCCCAGCTGCAATTTATTACTGTGGTATGCCTGCAAATAAAAAGTAAAGCAAAGACAGACAGAAAATTGCTATTGTCAGGTTGGAAAAGAAGGATTTTAGAGCACAAAGTCTGAAACCTGAAGCACAAAACTACTCCTTAAAGGCGAGCACAACATCAGAAGAGCACGGTGGTTTTGCCCAGATGAGATTTTTTCACTTACAGGTGGAGAGTGGCTGAAATGTGTTTTCCTTCACAAGAGGGCTCATGAAAATTGCCCATTGTTATTCAAAGGTGTCACCATTACCTTTGGCCAGGGGCATGTTTACCCTCAGCAGGGGCCAAACAACCCTTGGAGTAGAAAAGTGATTTAATTCACAGGATGTTTTCCCAGAGAAGCAGGCTTTTAATTCCAGTTTCATAATTTGAAATTCTGAAATCATAGTCACAAATAACACCATCTGTTATCAGTAAACATAGCTGCTTTAACCTTACTGTTGTATTCAAGTGAAAGCTAAAAATTCTGTGATTTCCAGCTATGATGTGTTACCTTTTTACCATTGCCAGGAGGTTTCAAAACATACAACACACGAGCTATCCAAGAACATGGAAAAGTCATTTGATAACTTATTGAGCTTGCATGCATTAATTGTGTTACCCTCTGGAAACTGGCCAATCATGTGAGAAACAGCAAATGCCTGTAGTTCACATGATTGGTAATTGAAATATTAAATGCTAATAGACTTAAAAACATAGGACACACACACACACAACTGAACTGGAGATTTATCCGTCTTAGATTTGCAGTCCACACAGCAATGAATTCTTGACCTTTCGTCCACTTTTTTATTCAGGTCACAAAACTGTGTCAAAGAGAGGCTTAGGTCAAATACTTGCAATTTTCCAGGTGAAAAAGAAGAGAACAAACAACAAGCTTGTGGGTCAACACCAGACCAGTTAAAATCCAAAGTCCAGACTGTAGCTTACCACTCCTCTGAGGAAAATAAGTGACCATTATCCAAGCGCAAAACTCCTCACAGCACGGCGCAACAGACATTTTTGAACCACATGCTGCCATTTTCATTCCTGGTTCCAATGTTTTTTGATGTATTTTCACCAATCTGTGCGCCCAGTGTGTTGGTCTTATAAGAAGGTTTGGTCAAGCACATTGTTGGTGCATTGCTATTTTGAAGCAACAGAAGCCGTAGCACCATTTATCAATAAAATCGTGGTGTTGCGATATTGCAATCTTTCTCCTGTTATTCAATGAAGCACTGACAGATATTAAAAATGCACTTTCGGGGGCACTGGTGGCCTAGCGGTCTAAGCGCCCGACATACAGAAGCTACAGTCCTCGTCCCAGAGTTAGCCGGTTCGATTCCCAGCCGCGACCATTTCCTGCATGTCTTCCCACACTCTCTCCCCGCATTTCCTGTCTCACTTCAGCTGTCCTATCAAATGAAGGCAAAACATTTTCCTGAATCAGTAGACATCTGGGGAGTTTTGGCATACTGCAGAATTTGCTCTTGTTCACATACTGCTAACTACATACAGAATTTTGGCCAAATCAGTACGTACTGCTAGTATAGAAGGCGGTTTCAAAAACAGCCAAAATGTGTGCTTCCCGCGGCTAAACTTCTTCTGCCTCAACTCCGGCAATCAAAGGCCTCTGCAGCAGGTAAGCAAGGCTTCTATCGTTGCTAGATGCAGGAGCACAGCACATTAATCAGCTCACATCATAATGAGTGGAGCCAGGCCTGGAGTCAACAGGTCAGAGGTTTTCAGACACCACTGACACCAACATGAATGAGAAGAAGCTCATCATGGAGGAAGAAAACCACAGATTTTTTTCAGTGTCATGACTACAGATGTCTGTCAATGCTGCACTCTGAAAACCCAGCCAGTGAGTGTTGACGGACGAGAGTCCGGAGCAGAGACATACTGAACACAGATCTGGTGGAAATCAGGCGTAATGCTGTTGCATTTATTATGCCAGCTCATTGCTCACCCCTTTCATGCCTGTTTTAACTTTGGAAGCCTTTCCCTTGTGTCTTTGACAGGGAAGAGTCTCCAGCTTATGATTGACACAGAGCTCACCCGCACGAGCACTCAGACACACCCAAACACACATGCAAAAAGAGATAACATTAAAATAGGTCTTAGCACACTACCAGTGCCATGTACAATCATGCCAAATATTAATCTTAACTGTCTAGAGTCTAATACGCCGGCAGAATAATGTGATCCAAAAAGCCCACCTGAAAATTAAGCACACAGAACTTAATAAATCCTCGCCCAGCCTAATTTTGTCTTAATATGAAGACACACTTACTGCACATCACCATATTTTATTCAGTTACCTGTGTGTGTCCTGCTTTTAATAGACCACAGTTGAAGAAGAGAGGTTGAATAAGCCAGAGCCTGACCTCAGACCTGTAGACTTCGAAGGGGAAATTGCTTTAGAAGAAACTGGGAGATAACCAAAAATGTAGTTACACCTCATGAGACAGTTGGAGATCGGGGCTCCAATAGCCCAGAGGTTACTATGACTATTTGCTGCATGGTTTGCCCTGCTTTCCACTCCCCACATTACTTGTCTCTCTTAAGATGTCCTATCAATAAAGGTCCCACCCCGCCAACAAAACATAGGTATATATTAGGGGTGTGCCATGTAAGGCACCTCACGATTTGATTTGATTCGATTACGATTCAGGGTGCTACAATTCGATTATTTAACGATTATTAACAATTAACACGATTATAACGATTTTCGATACATTTTTTTCCCCCTCACTTTGTGGTACTTCATATTTTAAAAAAAATGATATTTCTCCTTACCCATTAGTTAAAGTAACCAAACAAATGTATCTCCATTATCTTTTATTTTTACACAGCAGGCACCTTGAGTGCTTTCTGAGAGGCAAGGTTGGGAGTGTGTGCATAACATTTAACATGGAGGAAGTTTCCCAGCTGAGCAGCAACAACCATATTGAAGGCGTTATCAGTGACTAAAACCAAATCTTTGTCCTTTATCTGCCATTCTTCTACTACTTTTTGCAACAGCTCAGCTACATTTGCACCAGTGTGGCTCTCAGTCATCACTCTCGTTTGGAGGACATAACTCACCAGCTCCCAGTCGTTGCTCGACTCACTCATTAAGTAATAATTTTCACTTTGGGAGTTTGTATCTGGGCTCCAGCGTTCGCATGAGAGCAAGAAAGCCCTGGTTGTTAACGACAGCATATGGACACCATTTTCACCTGGTTTGTTCCTTCAGGTGTCCGGGCGGTATGCGCCACTTTCGTTCCGCGAGCAGCGGTTGTGTTCCTGTCATTTAGTTAATATGAAAAATAATCGTTTTTGAACAATTATGAATCGTAAATGAATCGTCACGTGTCGAATTGGGATGAATCTTACAATCGATGTATCAGCACACCCCTACTATATATTAAGGGCTATTTAGATGAAGGAGATGAAAAATGATAATCAATACCCTTTTTAAACTGCAGAGGGGGCTATCTGTGTTTGACTTCTGTAGATGGAATTCATTACATGTCTTACTTCTACAGCTTAATTGAGCGTACTGATATGGGAACAACTGAGAAGATCTAGGTTTTGAGGATGCACCGTTAGTGTTTCCCCACTCAGACGTTACCTGGCAGCCCAACAAAGTACTTTTGCTGACCGTTAGAAATTTTCATTTTTGATCCATACAAGAATAGTATATCATAATCAGCTGTTGATAAACTAGTGGAAGAACCCCCCCAAAAAAGTCTTGAATAAGTTGAATGGTGAATCATATTGTATTGTACTGTGTTGTATACACCCCCAGAGAGACAGTGATTAATGTTACAACAACAAAACCTTGTTCTTCATTGTAGGACTCAATACATCCTTTACTTTGTGCTCAGATTGTCAGCTGTTAAACGTCGAAAAATCCCTGCACTTTAGACCATGCATTTCAGACAGTTCAAATAAACCCTCCGGTTTTAAAGTGGCTCCTGATACTTGTACACATTGGGCACCAACTATAATATGTACGGTTGGGCAAATAACCTAGACACATACAATCACTGAGCTGCGTGTGTGAAATTGTTGTCTGTGGGAGGTTTGACTGCTCTACAGTGAAACCTTTCCACTCTGCTGAGGTCCTCGTCATTAAATGTCAATTTCATACAAACATTAGATTGAAGCATGACAGTGTAAGGTCATAGGAATCAACAGTTGAATGATCAGAGTGTTACATTATGAATCTATTTACAGTGGTATTGAAAGGCTTCAGCTGTGCTAGCCTTGGAGCACAAACAAAACTGTGCTTTATGGAGCCTACACGAGGTGAATAGCTGCCTTTAGTCATAGTTTCAGAGTTTTCTTTGTATGAAGCACAAATAGATCTGTCTAACATGGTTTTAGTTCCATGACTTAGCTATGCTTACATCCACATCACAGGACAGAAGGAGATAGAAACAAGATTACTTATCATCAATTAGATGTGACTCAGATCTGATGTTGACCTAAACATTTTTTAAACTTTTCTAAATTATTTCAAGTACAGTTAGAGAATTGTAGAAAAACGTCAAGGGATGTCCCGGTGCCAACCCGGGCGGTCAAATCAAAGCCAAGCTGGGCTTTTTTTTTTTTAAATCTGCATTTGAGCCAATCATCTCACACCAATCATTGACATCAGCTGTCACTGGGCACAATTTGCAGCAGAATCTGAGTACAACCCATAGACTGTATAGAATATGGACGTAGTATCCGTGACGTCATCCATCTGTTTCTGAAGCGCTGCTTTGAGGCCAACCGTCGGTGGCAGCCATATTGCTGCTGTCGAGTCAGTGTGACGTAAAGAGGCGGGCTTTGAGCCTCCTAGCCAACAGCTACAGTGTTCCCGCCTGTCAATCAAGTCAGCTGGGCCTCTCATTGGAAGACTCGTAATCTCAATATCTTCGAAATTGCAGCATTTGAAAAAAATGTCACCCCCGTACAGTGTGTGCCGATCGAGAAATGAGCTATCCAGACTTCCAGTCCAGTCTTTTGTACCAGGCTGTAAACATGTTTACTTCTGCTGTAAAGATCGGCTTTTTTGAATTAGTGTGTATGTGGTTTCCGGTACTTCCAGAGCCAGCCTCAAGCGGATCCTCAATGAACTACAGTTTTTAGCACTTCTGCATTGGACTATTTTTAGACTGGAGGTTGGCGCTTGGTATAACCAAGCTTTCTCAGTTTGCCTAAATGTATAATAATTAAAAGAAAACTTTTTTAATAATTAGCGGTACATTGATGTGGAACTCCAGTCATGGCTTACACTTAGTTGCACTTTACCAAATGCGCACAGCCAGCCACATTACAGCAACAACAACCACTTTACAGCAGCCTACAGCCAACTATAGGTACACACATACAAACCACAGGACAGTCTGTTACACGAACATTAGCAACCCCATGGCTTAAATGTCGGCTGTGTGGAAATAGAGCAGGATGTGAAGTTGTTTTTGTCACTTCTTTTACTTAGTTTTTTTCATATATATTCTCAGTCCATACTAACAGAAGTTGTAGTATGAATATGAAATGTAACCTTCAGGCAGACGTTAGAGAGCATGTTAGTATAAGAGCAACAGATTTAGTATTTCCTTCCCACCTCAATGACAGTTAAATTAACAACCAGCCCGGTATGTTACCTTGGTTTTATCTATTTAAGCCATTGTTGTTTATACTGTATTATAGGCTTAACATTATTATGCATATTTATGTAACTTATTAATTTGCTAGCATTTTATCTGTACTTAATTGTTTTATGCTTGCTGTCTTGAGTGCTGTTTTGTTCTTTATGTTAAATTAAGTTGCACTGAGCTGTATATTCCTTTTGTATGATTGCTCCTCACAATAAAGTCCTTATCAACTCATCCGGTCATAATTAACTTTAAATAATGAGATCCCAAATAAACCCAAAATAAAAAAGGTGGATGGAGGGGGGCTATAAAGAAGATTAGATGCCGTAATTACGTTTTCTTTGTGTCAAATGGGGTGCAAAGAAAACACGTATACCTCTAACAGTATATGTTTCAGCAGGGGCCTCTTGAGAGTGAATTCTTAAGAGAGGTATTTTCTGTTTTTTAGCATTAAATTAAAAGTAAATACTGAGGCAGGCAATATGAATGTAGCCATTACTGCCTGGATATCCTGCCAAACAATCCACTTTAAAATCAGTATTTCATCAAGATTGCTGCTTTAGTGTTTGTCTCATTAAGGTAATTGGATTTAGAAGCGATGGGAAAAGAAAAGAAAAAACAAAAGAATTATTTCCAAATGAAAACTGAAAAACAGACAAAGATAGATGTCCGTTTTCTTTACACCATTCCCTGCCTGGGCTCGAAAACCTCCACCCCTTTGTCCATTTTTCATGCAACTCTGTGACCTTCCTGTGTCAACATGTCCACATACAGCACCCAGCTACAGAACTAATCACTCTTCGCAGCAGACGTGCTGTGTAGAGACAGCATGGCTGCCAAACGCCACACCTGCCGACACACATGCCACCAGGGGTTAAAACATCTTCGAGACAGCATTACTGAGAGGAGACAGCACACAAACACACACACAGAGGAAGGAGCTGCAGGGTCCACATATCTGTCACTGATCACATCTGCCCCTCACTGAGAGAATCCTGATGCTTTCACACCGGATGGCTTGTTTTTTTCCCCGGCGCACTAAGAGATGAGGTGACCGTCTATAAAATGTGCAGCAGCCATAACAATTATGAGAAACACACTGAGACATGGACATTAAAAAGCGCTGACCAATTAAAGGTGACCAGAGGTTAAGAAGGCCGGTCAGGAAATTATGCTAATATTACGACTTGGATTAAATGTCATACAATAACAATAACCTCCAGCAAATGACTTGTTAGGTTTTGACATGGGGTGGCTGACACTCTGGAGGGAGGACACAGACTCAGGTCTTTTAATTTGATACAGAGTGATGGAGGGGTTTGGGAGCAGGCCAGAGGACAGATGATTATTTTTCCCCACCTGCCCGGGACACACCGAGGAGCTTCTGTCATGGTCACCAGAATTATTGTCAAGACAATTTCATGACAACTTTAACCAGGTAACTCTGAGGCTGTTTTTCTGCAGGCAGTGGATGACCAGTGACAAGTACAATTCTGTTCACTATTCTGACATGATTGTTGTTTTTTTGTCTTCATTTGAGTCTTCAGTTTGTACAATATTTAAAAAAAGAAAAAAACACTTCTCTTCAATCTGTTTTGTCCTTATAATTGCAGTTTCATGGTTACGAGCAGCCATTCTCCATTGACGTCATGCTCAAGGTTAGAGTGTTCTGTTCGATCTGTGTTGCAGTACGCTGAGCCAGACGTCACTGAATTTCGGTTTCGTAATGCGGAAGTAAACAACGGCCGAGCTGATAGAGAAACTGCTTCTTTAGCATCCACTTATGATTTAAAAAGTAAGTAAGAGGTTTATATGGAATTTAATAATTTTCACAGCACCTAAAAACTGAGTTCCCCCCGTTAAAAAAAAGAAAAGAAAAGAAAAAGCGGAACGAGCGCTGCGCATTGTGGGAAACAGTACGCGAGGCAGACTGGTCTGATGCATACTGTGAAATTTTCCCCAATCAGTAGACATCCAGGGAATTTTGGCATACTGCAGATTTTGCTCTTGTTCACATTCTACTTACCTCATACTGAATTTTGGCCAAATCAGTACGTACTGCGAGTATAGTAGGCGGTTTTGAGAACAGCCTGTTACCTTTGGACAAGAAGTAGCTGAAAGCTAATATCACCATTGGTTAGTTTTACGAAATGCACTATCATCTCTCTCTCTTATTCTCCTCTATCTCCCTTCCTAACCCCAACTTGGTCGAGGCAGATGGCTGTCTAACATAAGTCTGGTCCTGCTCGAGGTTTCTGCCTGTTAAAGTTTTTTCTTGCCGCTGTAACTTGCTTAATACTGCAAAGTGCTCTGCTCATGGTGGATTAAGATGAGATAAGACCGAGTCCTGTCTGTAGGATGGGACTGGATCTTATCCTGTCTTGATGTTGGGTCTTTGTTAATAATTTAACAAAGAGTATGGTCTGCTATGTTTGTAAAAGCGTCTTGAGATAACGTTTGTTGTGATTTGGCGCAATACAAATAAAGATTGATTGGTTCGTTTTGCAAGAGGCGTTGGCAGGAGGAATAAACAATGGCAGTTGTGAGGCAGACTCGAGGGGCAGACTTCTCTCCAATCTCAGGGAGTGTCACCGTGACCTGGAGGTGGGGGAAAATCTCAGATTTAAGCACACATTTTCCAAAAGATGGAGCAGGGGAAAAAGAGGGAGGGGAAGTGCTTTGGGATGTTTTGAAGACAGACCAGTGACACAATTTTTGTGAAAAACTATTTTACATAATATGTAAGCTTTAACTTGAAATAAGTAACTACCAGGGCTACTTACCAGCTAATGTAACGTTATGGTAGCTGGAATGACTAGACTGCAAGTATTCGTTAGCATCTGTCTAAAGGTAGCTGGGTGCTAGCTATCAATTATTTAATTCTACTTAGTGAAAGTCTGTACAGAAATCAGGTCATTTTACCAACAATTGTCCGTTAAGTTTCTCACCTGTTCAGAACAGGTTTACAATTTACAACCTGGAACACATTGGTACAACATTTTAACAGCATTGAAGCTTCTGACCATGAGCATGACCTCAGAGGAAAATGGGAATTGTGAATACAGTGAAATGTTTCAGATCATTTCAGACCAGCAACACAAAACTGATTAACAGATTACAAAAGAATACATCATGCATTTATGCATTTTTTAAGCAAGAATATCGAATATTAGATATATATTCCTGGTTCTAGCTTCTGAAATTTAATGATTTGCTGCTTTAGCTATTTATTTTAGATGGTTAGAGAGGAGTCTTGGCAATCTGAAGAGCCCATTTTGTGCTCTCAGAAATGGTGACAAGCTTATTTTTCACATGATTTTGACAAATTACACAATTAAAAGTGAGCAGATTAATCTTCAGTTGCAGCTCCACAACCTTTTCCTACCTCATCCCATATGCGATCTCTGCTCCCTCTCTCTGTTACTCCACACTAATACACGAGGCATCTGTACACTGCTCCCAGCCTGTCCCATATTTATGCGTACACATGTCTGGCAACAGCATCACCTCGCACTCAATGTCAGTGGTCACTTCAGCAGATGCTCGGAACAGTTAAATAATACAATAACATGGAGGCGAGCCAGCATTCCTCTGGATCAAAGCATAACCCAGTTTAGTGATTCTCTGCCGTCATGTAGGTCAGGCCTCATGCAAAAATGATCCATCTCTCTAGTTTCTTGTCCATCAAAAATCGAGGCTAATACAAGAGGAATAAAAAAGCTTTGCTGAAAATTAATGGGAACTCATGAATAGGTAGCTCGCCTTCAACTGTTAATGAGAGGAAAGTCCGTTTTACTGAGCAGATAGCAAGAAGCCAAAATCCATGAAGAGTTTCGTTTGACAACTAACCAGCCTATTTTACATTATTCATCCCTTTGGAGGCTATGCTTACACCCAATAACCTATTTTATCTCCCAGTGTTAGTCCTTGAAGTCTTGTTTCTTGTTTTTCCACTCCAGTATTCATATCAAACCTTTACCCCCCGGGCGGACACTGCAGTGGAAATAAGGAGCCATCCGAGCCTGGTATCTGACTTTCTCTAAACTGCGTACACAAATTCAGATACCCAGAAGGAGCAGGATGTCTTTGTTTTCCTAAGTACAACGCCCAGGAGGAGCTGGTTTCTTCTACCAAAAACAAAAACATTTTCTTGCTTGGGCACAAGTTACAGTTCACCCCAACATTTTGGTTAATTGATGTACAAAATGAAGAGGTATATTCTGTAATCCAGGGTCATTCTACACAAAGCAGATCTTACCAAATTCAGTATGTTTTTATCTAGCAAGGATGCCATCTCAAAAACCAAAGATATCCTAAAAAATGAGAACTGGTTGTCCGTCAACAGTTATTATCCATCCACCTTAAAAACACGAGATAGTAAACTTTCTGCAAAAGATGATAACTTCACAATACCTTAAGATTTGCTCACAAGATCTTAACTTTTTTGTACACATTAGCTTTTGCGCAAGATAAGATCAAGACAAGGTAAGCTATTTCCTTGTGTTCACAAGATCTGCACTTGTAGCAAACAAGATCTTAACTTGCACGCAGAAGATAAACTGTTTTTACAAGATAACCTATGTGCACAAGATCTTAACTTATATAACAAGATCTTAATTCTTGCACTGGGGCTCGGAACCTTTTTTAACAAGCTAACTTGTGTGCACAAGATAACAAATTATATGCACAAGATCACCACTCATTTGAACAAGATATTCACTTGTGTGCACAAGATAATAAGTTGTGTGCACAGGATCTTTACTTATGTAAGCAACATCTTCACTTGTGCACAAAAAATTATAACCCGGGTTCACAAAATAATAACCTGTGTACACAAGGAAATTTTATTGTGAACACAAGATAAAATCATCACCTTTGCAGGACCACCTTCGGGGACCCTATAGTTTAAAGGCGGTTTTCGACCAGAGGAACTTTACCCCTGAACTACGTGTGTTTCGACCGGTGGACCCAGGGTCTAAATTTAGTTCAGGGGTAGATAATCTCCCCCTAAAAAGCCCCTGCTAGCGGGGTAGTACTTTTCAAAGGTCCCAGGGCTTTTGGGGGCAGGGCCTGCAATGCTGAACGTGTCTGATTGGTAGATTAACTGCAGTGTTTTTATTCCACCCGCCAGTCCACAATAACATCACACACATCTGTGATTCACTTGATTTCTCTTTCTTTAATCAGTTCTGTTTTGTATGTGTGTGTACTTTTCAAAAGAAGAAGCTATGATTCACTTCATTTAGCAGCCTGTAACAGTAGTCTTCTCTAAACCCACCGAGAATGCATCTCTCCCGGTGTTAAGGTTTTAAAAGTGACCCTGTAAACTGGAGACCTTCAGCTGAACGTAACAGTGTTTGTGGAGTTTACACAGCTGTTGAAACACAGAGGGAGTTTTAAGATTCAATATCCTCATCAGATATTTAATGATCATCTAAAGACGTTTATGAAGGATGCATCAGGCTGAAAGTCTCCAGTTAACAGGGTCGCAGTTTAAACCAACACACCGGCGATCTCTGCCACGGCTTTTTGAGTTAAAAATTATTTTAAAGCCGTGGTGAAAAGTCTTTGCTACTAACGCTTATCTCCTCTCATGTGTTGATTCAGTGAATCAGTCTGTGATGAAATATAGCACCATCTAAAACAGCGCAAGCTGAGTCTCTTCCATGCTAACAGGCTAACTGTTGTGCTGCTCATATGATACCTGCCTGTTCGTCTGCTTCTATGGTGTCATCTGTGATGAATGGCATTCGTCTTTGTTTTTCTGCCCTCTACTGGTCTGGTGGTGTAGTGGATTTCCTTCCCCCCCCCCCACCTCCATACGTCACTGGCCCGATTAGCACAATCTACCCGGGACTCCAGCCCGTGGTCAAAACGCAGACAACAATGTGGGCACAGGAACCTTTTAGATCAGGGTAAAGTAGTTCTGGGGGCTTAAAGACCCCAGAACTCTTGGTCGAAATGCACCTTAATGTTTTAAATCTTACCAATGATATGGTTTCGAAAGATGGAATGCGCTTATATTAGGTCAAGAGAGACCAATACGTGTATTAAAAATTGCTATTAACATATTTATACAAGGTGTGTGAAGAGATATTGAAAGTCTTGTAACATGACATAATTAAATTGTTTGTGATCCTTTTTTGTTTTGAAAAGCTAATAACTAATGTCGCCTAGCTAGATTTCATTATGATAACCTACCAATACTTACTCTGCATTCAGGGTACAGGCTGGTCTGTTGTACTTGCAGTCGGTTCTTAATTATATTTTGTGTTGAGGAATTAATGAAAACATGGGAAATAAATGTGTGCAATTGTATATTTCAATCCTTCATGTAGTTAAACATGGCCTTTCTATGTTTTGATTCTGTATTCATCGCTTATTATAATTATTCTGTAGGTTAATAATCTGCCCTCAATTACACAAGATAAGTAATATGGGAAGTAAATGAAATCCACACGTGTGTCTAAATACTAAAAGGAGTTTAACTAATTTAGCCGCTCAGTTTGCCTCTGGGCATATTGGATAAAACATAATGCATATAGATGTTTTTCAACCGGGCCTGTTTTCATTGCAGTCTTCTTATAAAAATAATAGAGTATATTGTTTGGAGGTTTGATAATGAACAATGCTATTTTTTTTTTTACAAAAGTGATGTTTCCATTTATAAGGGGGGTGCAGTGAAAAGTTTGTTATGATTTGTTCTGAGGCGGCTTTTAGTTTAAAGTTTAAAACATTGATTTATTCTTTGAAAATGTCTCTCGGCAAATCCAGTCTTATGTTTCTTATTCATTGTCTCATCCATATTCCCACACAGTAACCTATCTTCCTCAAATGTGGTTTAAAGTTATTTGGGTGTTTTAAGAGCGAAATGTTCCACTGAGAAACAATAAATCCTTTTATTAAACGTGCAGTTAAACTTTTAAGAACAGATGCTTTCTAAGTTTTACATGCAGTTTGCGTCAATAAAGCGGTTTAAATCGCCTCGGTGACATCTGCTGCAGCCTGTGTATCTCATCTACTCCCATTTATGACTCTTCTTCATGTGATCTATCTGCGTTCGGTGCATCAACCACTAACCACCTACTGTCTCCTTACACATATCTTTCCACATATTTCAAAAGGCATTCATTCCTGTAGTTTCTCAGTGTACAGACAGGAGCTCCAGCTGTCATTCGTAAAGGATGTCAGACACAACTATCAATGTGTTTAACACCTCTTTTATTCGGTTCTGCCTGCCTTGTTTGACTTGCTGGCCTACTTTTAGGTACAAAGTCAGTGTCAGAAAAATAAATCAAAGTAGTCTAGAACTCAAAAACCAAAGTTAACAACTACTTTTGGTTCAGTTTTTTAGGCCACATTTACAAAAACAACCATCGCAGTGATTAAGTTAAGAAAATCAACCCTAGGGGTGTTTTTGTCAGTTCTGCCACCCTGTGCATCATTAGCGGTAAAATACAACTGCTCACATCAGCTTCCCTCCCTTCTCCTTGTTACTTCAGCCTCTGTGATATACATTAGTATTCCTGCACGTTGATGGCCTATTGTGCTCAATTGCTGAGCAAATTGCTCAATCAGTTGGCTGCAGATTGGATTTGCTCTTGACAGTGTGTGGTGTAAATACCCTGCTGATACATTTCCCACCAAGTGATCAACGGAAAACATACAATGCACATTTACTAAGACCAAATAATAAGGTGACAGCGTATTTTACAACATGATCTCATTGTAAAAAAAAAAGGGCTTCAAGTGTTTGGAATTGAGGGATGGGGCTTAGTCACTTGATTACAGTCCTCAGCTATACTGTAATTGCACTGTCTGGTGTATAGTATCTATGCATGTGAGAGGGTCTGTTTTTAGATTTAACTGTACTGTAGGCAGAGTCGTTCTAATACTAGTACTGAGCCCAGCATGGTACAGGTACCAGTGACCATGCCTTTCAATACCAGTATCAGTATGCAACTAATGTCTATTTTGACAGTCAACCAGACATGGATTATTTAAACCTTTAATCGACTAATCAGATAATAAACTTCATAACTACTTGTAGCCCCTGGGAGTAGTATTTGATTGATTATAAAACAGATTGAGCTGAACTCTCTTGCATCTCAATGTCCTACAATAGTAGGAGCAATTCCTAGCTAACAATTCCTATAATATGAATTTTAATGCCTGAAACTGCTGCTAGGGTGTGGGTCAGACCAGACGATTGAAAATATGCTGAAGAAAGAGCCTTTTTTGCCATTTCAACAGCAACGTTTCACAATCGCTGTCACATTTGAAAAATTGAAAATTAGGTTGAGATTTTTTGACAGAAAATACTAAGTTGGCATGTTCAGGACAAGGTCAGCAGAGGTAAATGGTAAATGGTCTTGTACTTATATAGCGCTTTTCTAGTCTGTCTGACCACTCAAAGCGCTTTTACATACTACTCGTCCCATTCACCCATTCATAGCCATTCACTCACTGATGGTAGAGGCTGCTAATGTATTCATACATTCATACACCGCTGAACAACAGCGGGAGCAATTTGAGGTTCAGTGTCTTGCTCAAGGACACTTCAACATGTGACTGCCAGAGTTGGGATTGAACCACCAACCTTCCGATTGTAAGACGACCGACTCTACCCACTGAGCAACAGCCTCCCGAAAAATAATTTACATCCTTGCCCAAAGTGGACACCAAACCAAAAGTTTCTTGTAGCAGCTTTAACAGCTCTTGTAGATATCAGCTTTCAAATTTAACACTACTCTTTGTAACTCAAGCCATTTGTCTTGGCTTTAGTCATGATGTAGGGTGAATGATTTTGTTTTTATGTGTAGTGTTCTTATACTAGCACACTGGTAAAACTTTACTCAGGTGTTTAGCTGTGGCAGAGTAAGAAGGGAAAAGATAAGAAAGTGAGAAAAGATTAAGTATTCCAGGGGCAATGTTTTGAGGTAGAGAGACTGAAAATGTAAATGAGAGAAAAATTACACAGCGTGGCTGTGTCAACGTTGGACTGATAAACTGAATGTCACAGTCTGATGTTTGAAGATGTCCAGCATGCCCCTGTGATAAGCAAAGTTTGATTTACAAAATTTTCAGGCTTCTGAAAATGCTCACAAACTTTCAAAGATTCGGGACCCGATGGTGTTGCATCATTTACCTATCACATACCGTTTGCTGCAAGCCCAACTTTCAGCAACTATGGCTAGGATGCAACTTATCTGGAAAACTTTTTGTGTTTGCTAACAGAATAAAAAACACGGGCAATGACGTAACTGACTAGTTACAGACAATTTTATCCGCCAGCAACTCATTTCGTTATCAATTTTTGTCCACAATGTCAATCAATCCTTGCACCCCCCTATATCAGATATCGGCTATTGCAAGTATGCTTGACAATGCACCATCCAATATAAAAGAATTGGCACCACAAAATAATCAGCTGGTTCAAATTACTTTTTTGGGTGTAGTGCTGGTCATGAGTGTAACACGGGACTTCCACCAGATCCGTGAACGGTCCGTCTCAAATTCTCTGCGGTCCGGCTCTGTGCTCTCGTCCATCAACACCCACAGGCTGCGTTTTCGGAATGCAGAACTGAGTAGGACCGCCTGACAGCTGGAGTCATGTGACCGAGGTTTTCCCATGGCAATCACTGAATCAAGGATTCTCCTCCTCCTCTCCTCGTCCATGTTGTCTTTATGGTCCTCTGAAAACCTCTGACCTGTTGACTCCAGGCCTGTCTCCGCTCTAAATAACTTATTCTGGTCATAGTAAAGTTAAAAATAATCTAATGAGAACACAGTGTTTTATTCTGAAAATTAACCAGGTTTTTATTTTGTTTTGGTGCCTGACTTCCTGTCCCGCTCCATCTGCTCTGTGCTGAATTGATGCGTTGTGCTCCGGCATTTGCCAAAAAAAGAAGTCTTGCGTATCTGATCCATTGGGTTCCGACCTGCCGGATCAGAGAAGCAGCCGGAACGCAACAGAGCGGATCCAGTGGGAGTTAACACATTGACTAGAATAGAAACCTATCAGATCCGGTGCCGTGACAGATTGGAGACGGACCGGACAGGATCTGGTGGAATTTGGCCTTAAGGATAGTCAAAGCCAGCAAAGAGTTAGCTATCAGTGGTTTTTCTATCAATATGACAGAAATGTCTTTCATCTCACTCCCATCAGAGGGGTGCGCATTACCGGTCAGACTCTCTGAATCAGCATGGTACAAATCAAATAAGAATGTATCAAATTTCAGGTCTACAAATAAGTTGTCCCAGCTCAACAATTCTAACCAGTTCTCTGTAAATCTGTCAGACATCATTGTGCCACAGAGAGACTCACACGTTCACCCCAAACTGAGTGTATCGGAAACACACAACCAGAGGCTCCTCATCTGCTGACGGCACTTAAAAAGACATAAATGCAGCATCTCTGGCATAAAGCAGAGACAATCAAAGACGTGACATTTCTGAGCAGAGCGTCATACTGCCTCACACCACAGAAACTCCTGTCGACACCCGAGCAGGCCCCCCTATGGCTCTTTGTTGTCTAACACTCAGCGGGTACAGATGCCTCTGTGCAGACAAAGATGGCCTCGCCTCTGCTTGTTCGATGGTTATTTCATTTAAAGTGTCAATCCAGGACTAGAGACACTGGCAGTTGGTCAGAGTCAGAGGGGGGGCTTGTCATGGGGCTCTTTGAAGCATCAGAGGCTGTAATTTGCAGGACGGAGATTGTCAGAGGCCAACAGCAAGACGGGAATACTGATGACAAAGTGACCTCACAAGCTGGGATCTTGTAGTGCGATCTGAAGTGGATGTAAACAGGGATGATCAAACACTCTTTAATTGTGTCACAGTTCATTTTCAGGAATAGGCCGCGAGAGGCTGGGACTTAAATAGGTTTTAGAGCAATTAAGAAGCATCTGGCATGATTACATGAAACATCTTCTCTAATTATTCACAAAAACATGTAGAAATGTTAAACACAGACAGGGCCACGGGGCAAATTATGGTTGGGATATCTTCATACATGCTGATCCCTTTCAATATTTATCATCAGATGTTATTCCATAAAGCTGCCAGTTCAAGAGTTTCCTGATCACTGACTGTATCTTAATATGAACAACACACCTCTACCTCCTCCCATTCTAAGTAATGAAGCCAAGATACTGCCTCAATGGGCCCTGACATATTGCTCTGGTGGATCCAAGGCATCAATAAACGTCGGGTCCCTCAGGTGTGTACAGTCAACAGCACAACAGATTCTTATGTTAATTTGAAGCAGACACTCATGGTTATGGAAAGTTCAATGACTCCTGTGCTCCTCTTGTTCATATTTTCCTTCATCATCCTCCTCTGCTTTGCCAATCAGGTAAAAGAACACTGCAAGAGCTGCATTTGTCAACAGAGCTATCAATCATGATGTCAGAGCCCCTCTTTTTAAAATCAATTCATTCATTCTGCAAAACGAACACTTCCATGTAAATCAGCCTGATAAGAATGAACTGCTATAACAGAAAACAGTTTAAAAAAATGTATATGGGGGCACTGGTGGCCTAGCGGTCTAAGTGTTCCCACGTATAGAGGCTAAAGTCCTCATCGCAGAGGTCGCCTGTTCGACTCCCGGCCGGTAGACCATTTCCTGCATGTCATCCCCCACTCTCTACTCCCCACATTTCCTGTCTCTCTTCAGCTGTACTATCCAATAAAGGCGAAAAAAACCCAGAAATATATAACTTTAAAAAAATATAAATGTATATGAAATGTATTTTCATTTTCTAGTTTGGCCCATGTCCCATCTACTTTAATGGAGGAGGCAGACTTGAAGTTCTATACTGCAGCCAGTTCTCAAGGAGAGGTTGAAAAGTTCTGGTTTCACTGGGGGTAGCTGTTCTGTTGCCAAGGATATCACACAGTGTATGATTCTGATAATAAAGGAGACCTAAAGAAATCACAGTTGAACCTCCCATATCAACCACGTCACCCGGTCTGCCTACTTCCACCTACGCAATATTAACCGTCCTTCACTAACTCCCCACTCCACTAGTGATGTGTCATGATCAAAAGCTGCGGCTCTGAGAGCCGGTGCTTTATAATGAATCAGAAGAGCCAGCTCGCATTGAGAGAGAGCCGGCTCCCAGTTTTTACCTTTTGCTGCTTAGCTCTCACAGTGTTCAGCCCCAGCTCTGCTCACAGCAGAACTTTGTTTTGATTGGTCAGCATGGCGGCCATGCGGCCAATCACATGTGAGGATATAAGATACAGGTGATGGAGGGGAGGCTGTGTATCGTGGCTACATCTGTTCCTTCCGAGAGAGTATTCTCAAAGATCGGGCAAATACTCACTGAAAGGAGAAATCGGATCAGCCCATCCAAGCTGAGGCATCTGATTTTTCTCAATACCAACCCACACTGAGGACATAAATAATGTTTGCTCCAGTTTGGTTCTGGTTCTGTTTGCTTGAGTTTGGTTCTGGTTCTGTTTGCTTGAGTTTGGTTCTGGTTCCGTTTGGTTCTGGTTCTGTTTGTTTGAGTTTGGTTCTGGTTCTGTTTGTTTGAGATTGGTTCTGGTTCTGTTTGCTTGAGTTTGGTTTTAGTTCTGTTTGCTTGAGTTTGGTTCTGGTTCTGTTTGCTTGAGTTTGGTCCTAATTCTGTTTGCTTGAGTTTGGTTCTGGTTCTGTTTGCTTGACTTGGTTCTGGTTCTGTTTGCTTGAGTTTGGTTCTGGTTCTGTTTGCTTGACTTGGTTCTGGTTCTGTTTGCTTGAGTTTGGTTCTGGTTCTGTTTGCTTAAGTTGGTTCTTGTTCAGTTTGTTCTGGTTATGTTTGCTAACCCTAATCATAACCCTAATCCTAATCATATCCCTAACCTTAATCCTAACCCTAACCCTTACCCTAATCCTAATCCTAACCCTAACCCTAATCCTAACCCTAATCATAACCCTAACCCTAATGGGAGGAGGTTTTCTTTTATAGTCATATTCATAGAGACATCCACTTTTATTACCAGGAGCTCAAATGATTTGCGGGGACAAGAGAGCGTGTATTCGTGAGTTAATTTCACGTTGGCAGACCATCTGAAGACTTACTAGCTCTTATTGCAATGTCTGCTGTTGGTTGAGTTGTTAACTGAACCATGCTAAGTACAAATGTTGCAAAAGTGTATCCTTATAATCAATTTAATGCTCTTAACTCATCTTTATCACATTTCTTTATGTGTCCTGCTGTTTGAAGATTAAACGTTGGTTGAAAGCAGTAGCTCGTTCTGATACAGTGTAGGTTTCAATCTTTGCTGCTGGAGAAGAAACTGTTGAAATCTAGAGTTACAGCCACAAAAGCAGACATTCAGCAGAGTTTTAGTGTGATGAGAGTGTTTATCAGTCTATGAGACATCACACTTGACTCAGAGAAGGAGATTATTTGAGTAGCTTAGGTCTACATTATGTTTTAAACTCTGTAATATTCAAAGCATAGAGCAGGAGGCCCGACTCCTATGGCCTGTCCTTCCTGCTGTGCACAGCTGAGTTAGATACCACACAATGGGAAATCATTTTTATCTTCTTGTCTTAATATATTGCCACTGATCTGAATTACCTGCTTTTTACTGAGGAGCACGTACTGCACCGCACAACGAACTCCCACTGAGAAATGATATTAACTGTTTTTTTGGTTGGGTAGATTGATGGTGCTATATGTAATATCTCTTCCTCAGTTTCTTCTGGCATTATACTCTGCTGCTCTGGAGACATTTAAACCCACTCTCTACCATCACAAGAGAACAATATGTACTGTTTATACTTTAAAGACATAAATCAGATCCAGTTTTCTTTGCATGTACAGCAGCTGTAAACCTCCAGCATTCTACAAGGGAGAAGTCCATATAAAGGCACATAACTCTTCAAAACAATGTAAACTATTTTATATTAGTCTTATGTGAATACCATATTTCACATGTAACAGAGATGAAAAGCCCATCTTGCTTGGAGAATGATGTTAAGAAGTAGTCAGAGACAGTTCAGGAGTCAAGTCATTAAAGTTCCTTCTTCCGTTGTCATCATGGGCATAAAATTGAGGTTAAAAAAACCCACTTGGACTTCAGTTGATGTCATGGGTGAAGCAGCACCTTAATTATCCTGCTGCAGGAGAGCCCCTCTAAAAAACAGCCAAAAACTGACATAAATTGAAAGACTTTTTGCAAAGAGCTTAAAATAAGAACACGTTATATGTGCGCTGAAGAAAGATACTAAGAAGAAAACCAGACCAAACAGAAAAGATGAAAAACGAGACTCGCCGCTAACAGGTGACATTTGCATGGACGATAACATGGCGGCAGTGCTAACAGAGCTACGAAACCTACGTAAAGAACACACAGAAGCCTCTCAAGATGCGAAAGCTACCCTCTCTAGAGTTGAGTCCTCTCTTACTGATGTTTTGGAACACACATCAAAATTGGAACAGCAGATAGCGGAGGTTGAGCAGAGAGTGAGTGATGCAGAGGATAAGGGATTCAGAAGCGACAGAGCTATCCGCTATCTGCTCCATAGAGAAGCGAAACTGACAGCCAAGTGCAAGGATCTAGAGTCGAGAGCTCGGCGAAACAATCTACGGATCTATGGAGTTAAAGAAGGAGAGTAGGGTAATAATATGATTGACTTCATAACCTGATCCGCACTTCACTCATGCTGAGGACTCTTATTCAAGGTGAATGATGATGTGTATCAAATAACTTGGAGTGTAAATGACCCTTTAAAGCAGGGGTGTCAAACATACGGCCCGCGAACCAAAACCGGCCCGCCAGAGGTTCCAATCCGGCCCACAGGATGACTTTTGAAATTACAGAGAAGACATTGACTGCAATTTTTCAATACATGTAACTTGTATTTCAAATTTGTCCTACAGGGGGGGCACCTGAATGGCACTCCAGGACTTTTTTTTCTTAAAGTGAGGAAAAAGAATATTTGCAGTTTGCATGATCCGGTGGAAAATCATAGACTTTTTGGACCGGCTGGGGGGTCCATATAGGTCTAGTACAGTGGTGTCCAAACTTTTTTCAAAGAGGGCCACATTTGATGTTGTCTGAATACTTCAGGGCCAGTGGCTCCTACTGAGACTTAGGAATCATAAAAGTTATATGTGAAATCTCCATTTAATAACAATTATTTTACATTTTTTTCTCAATAAATCAGTAACTAGGAAGTCCTCAGTTCTTGTAGCAACGTAAACATTAGCAAACGTTATCTTCCTCTGGAGGAAGAGGTTTTTCTTTAGGGTCGGGCAATGTGGGAAAAATATTGTCTCATTTTTTTTCCTATGGCAGGATCACGATCTGGATTTCATCACACTTCTATTTCATGTTGTTTTTAAGACTTTTCTGACCAGCAGACAACAATTTAAGAACTAAATAATTCTTGTCCTGCATTCTGAACTATTTTTTATGCATCAAATTTTGCCTTTTCTGCACAATTTCATAAGTTTGATCTTATCTTGTGTCCTCTTTTGTGTCTTCTGAACTTTTATTGTTCATCAAGAACATTTTCACATCATGATAAAAACATTAATTTGAAAAACCTGTCAACTTTAAGAGTTCTTGTGTTTCCTCCTAATTATATTCCTGCAGAACATCCAGAGCTTTGAATTTATCAAAGTAGTCCATATGAAGCTTTTTGAGACATTTCTGGATTGACTTTAAATGATCTGTTGGTGTTTATGTTGATAACATGAAGTGTGATCGCGGTAGTTGCTCACAGCTGACTTCTTGGCCCTTTGTTTGCTGAGTCATGGTAGACCGGCCTCGTGTCGCGTCCGCTTTGTTTGTTTGTTTGCTTTAAATGCTTTTCATTGTATCACTGATTAATTTTGTTTTGAGGTGTTATCTCTTATGTTTGGTTTATTCAGTGGACTGTAAATTTGAGCAGTTACATGTTTGCACAGTTTTAACAGTATTGGATCAATTATCAGGTTTCCGTATTTAAATGCTTTTACCTCGTCTCGTGTTTATGTTGACGTTATTGTAATTTCTTTGGTTATTGGGATGTTTACATTTTGTTTGTTTTGTCCTGTGCAGCTCTTACGGTGTGTTTGTTTATTGACGGCATGGAAATTGAGAAAATAAACTCATCTGTTGAGAGTAAAACCATTCGTCCTTGCTGGGATCGCTACATGGAGATTTAAGTTTGTCAATATGCATGATATACATCCATATTAGGTGTTGGAGTTGGGAGTTGAAGGAGGAGGAAGAAAAAACAAACAAACAACAAAAAAAACCACTTTACTTAGAGTGGGCTGTTGTCTATTGGAAAGTTGGAACGACACATAGTCACATTCAAGCGATGATGCCAGGATTTATTTAGTGAGAAAAGCAAAGGGAGAAGTCAGTTAATGCTTAATGAAAACAAGTTCAGGGGGATATGAATGGATGGTTGGGTCAATAGAAAATAACAACAGGACTAAACCCAACAGACTGCAACAAGGACCTAATTTAAACAAACAACTCTCTTTTAAACCAAGTAACTTCGGTGCCTTAACCGGACCACACTATGCCTTTAGAAATGTACCTATTTCTAGACATGTTGATAATAGGATCTTGCTGTGCTTTTTCCAATCGGTGATGGTTGTGGGCCAATATCTCCTCAAGCTGCTCTCATATATTTGGCAGGAAACTGTCATTCCCAACTTTCACGACTCTCAGGACCAGCGTGATGATTTTGCCACAATGTTTGCCATATTACAAAGCTCACTGAAACATTTTTACCACAGTGTCAACAGGCAGGTGTGGAATGAGTCAGACTCTTTTCTATGGATTGATTTGATATGACGTGTGTGATCAGGTTGTCCCTAGTGTTGTTGTTGCTGTTGAGAATTAATCACTGTGGCTATGGGAATTTGACCAATCAGAATCAAGTATCTAATACAACCAAGTAATAAAAAATGGTAATGGGCTCTTTCTTTTGAGATCCACATCCCTACAATTTAGTGTATGCTTAGGTACAGTTGAGGCTCCTGCGATGCTAACTGGCAGCAGACAATGACAGGTCAGCCTTAAGGTGAGTTGTGTGGCTGACAGCTTAAATATACCACGATAATAAAAGGAGCACTTTGGATGTTAAGGAGTTTGCATTGAGTGTAAATTTCAAAGAACGAAAAGTTATCTTTGCAAGTGTGTTTTTATAGTTTCACAGTTTCCAGACAGAACAGAGGACACGCACTACAATATTTTACGATCACCTCTCTGGGATTTACTTCATTTGCTTCTTAACAGATTGTCCTCTTTTGTCTTCGCAGGCCATCCTGCAGTATCTGTGTGGGTCCCTCTCAGTCTGTGTCCGTCTGCGTGGGTTGCTCTCAGTCTGTTCGTCTGCTCACGTTAGTCTCAGTTAGTGTCTCGCTGTGAGCATCTTTCTGCCGTTGTGCCTGTCTGTGCTCATTGTTCTCCCTCTCTGTATGTGTATGTGTGTCAGTGCTCGCTCCAAGCTGTTGGGGGTCCTTTTGTCAGAAAACCAAGGTAACACACAGCTTGTTAAAGGTCACAGGGCCAAAATGTTGTTGTGGATGAACACACAGAAGTAAATCTTGAATCCACTTTTTTCTTGAATTGTACTCTTGTATTTTAAAGTGTATTTCCTCAAATTTAACCTTACTGTATTACAATGCAAATTAACCTAATGATTTGCATTATTATAAGCCCCCAGCTCCGCATCTTATGAGATATATCTAAAACACAAACATGAAACCCTGCATCTAGTGCACTACTCACAGCTCTAGCTATCGCCAAGAAAACAATCCTCCTAAACTGGAAATCAAAAAAGCTCATCAATATTGCTCAACTGAAGAATCTTCTAATAGAACATATATCTCAAAAAAAAACTTCCTGCCTCTCTCAATCACAAAATCAGCTGACTTCTCCAAAACCTGGTCTACATTTATCAATAAACTTACCTCTGTTATTGCCTGAGCCCCAATCCACAGTAGGGGAGAACGGGGTTGGTTGTCACACTTTTTACTGTTTTGAAGATTGCTCATCATTTCTACATTAAATTGAAGCTTAATGTGTTGGCTTGAAATGTGTATCCCTCTCATTTTCCAACTCATTGTAACAAAAAGGCAATTAACTATCAAAGACACTCTGACACATTGTGACAACCAACCCCATCACGGGGATGGTTGTCACACACTATGGGGTTGGTTGTCACAATGGTATTTTAATTGGGAAAAATATTTTTTTTTAAAGTAAGAAGGCAGAACTAAATTTGAAAGTTTAATTGCACTGACAAGTGATAGGCCTACCTAACTTAATGCATTTTAACATAAAATGAGCAAGGATCATGAACAGGAAACACATCTTTAGGTCAGCCTATGTAACAACATACAGAACAAAACAAATAGGCTGAACAATAATGGCCGACTCAACTAGGCTACATGCAGTCACTGTCTGAGTTACAGTGATGGCAAATGTAGGGTCTGCGCACTCCAACTCATTTCACCATGCATGATTTTGCCAACATAGGGGTTGGTTGTTACATGTGACAACCAACTTCAAAGAGAATGTGACGACCAACCCCAAATTGATTTTTTTTGGTAGCATCGAGGCTAACAACCATCTAACAATTACTTAGCTAGCTAATAAAGAACTAAACTATAGCTTTCACCCTCAAACACTTTGTAAGGGTAACACTTGTTTTGATATAAACCATTCGTTTAAAAGCCTAGAAGAAAAATACTGAAGAGATGAATATTTACAATTTGTCATGAAAAACACAAAAAGTCCTCTCACCTCAAGTTCAGCTGTCTTACTCCAGAGAAGACTATGTAGGTGTGCTCTGATCCTAGTTCTGGAAATGTCCATACCCCAATTTGAGAGACAGTGCCCTCTGGTTGCGAGGTATATCGAGTGTGCCAACCAACCGGTGTGACAACCAACCCTGTTCTCCCCTACTAACTCAAACACATAGACCAACTTCTTTTACTTAGACAAACCACGCACGCATGCCTCTCCCTTTATGTCCCCTAACGGCACTCACACTCCCTCACTGTACTATAAACGTTAAATGTATGTCAACATCACACAACATAATCGACACTCAATGCTTAATTATTATTATTATTTTTTAAATGTACTTATTTTCTTTCTGTTATTATCATGTATATGCATGTGTGCATGTATGTGTATGTATATATGTATATATATGTGTATGTATGTATCTGTTTATATGTTTTGCGTACACGTGTGGCTAAAATGTAAAAAAAAAAAAATATTACTCTATTACACTGCAAATTAACCTTATGATTTGCATTATATAAAATTAAAATAATAACTGATGCTTCCAGTCATTTAAGCTTGTTAAACCTTGTTTATTCCAAAAGTTTCATGTCTTTCAGAAAGATAACTGTGCTTTTGAAACTGCTTTCAGTTAAGACAGGAAGGTCTGGCAGTACAACATTCTGATCATTAAAAGGGCTGATGTCTTCCATCGAGATATGATTTTTAATGCATGTATTAGATCTGTGGCTAAACATTAGTTGAATCTTAAGCAGTCTGCTCATTGTTGAGGGTAGTGTTTGATGTGCAGCAGCCATAGCTGGAGGATTGTAGCAGTTGTCAAAAACTCTGAACGTCTTGACAAACAGGCTGGAGTAACAGAGGATGAAGATCAATGGAATGTCTTATCTCCGGGCTTTGAAAAATACCAACTTTTAACTTAAAATGCTGAGTTTTTCCTTTTAATTTGGTGCATTTGGGTCTCCAATAAGTTGGGAGTTTTTGAATTCTACTTCATGTCATACACAGGAGGTTTTCGTTGCTTGCTGCTACTTTTGATATGCACCTGAAAGCACCCGTTTGAAGGCAGAGATGACTTTGTCGAGAAGTTCATCATTATGATCAAAAAGAGAACATCTTCCTGGTGTCATCGCCAACAACAACGGCTCCCTGTTTTACAGTGAAAAGTACTGATCTGCATTTTTTTCATTTCAATGCTCACATGTAAAACAGCAAGGTTCCACTATATTCACCCGTTCCCTCTATATTAGTTTGACACCAAGTTCTGAAATAAAGCCATGAAAAATCAGTCTCTTCTAAACATGTTAAAGTTTAAGATGATTATTAGACTTTGTCTTACTTAAAGTAGCTTTGTTTAACTTGTGTTGTTTTGGGGCTCTTGTGCAATACCCTGACTTGGTGTTATGATAATCTAGATATGCAGGTCCTCAAATGGGCACTGGAGGCTGGCAACAAAAAGCATGTCAATCCTAATTGGGCCCATATTAAAGGAGCAATATGTGAAATATCTACTGAAATAAATTATGAAATGACCTTAATTTATCATTCGACATTGAAGGTGACATATTATGCTCTTTTTTAATCAAAATATATTGGTCTAGAGGTCCCCAAAACATGTCTTTAAAGTTTATTGCTCAAAAAAACACTTTGAAATCAGTATTTGGCATGCCTGTAAACCCCTCTTCTTCAGCCCTGCTCAGAACAGGCTGTTTTCTGTGTCTGTGCCTTTAAATGTGACCAAGCCCCCTCAGAAAGTGGATGTGGCCTCTGCTCTCCAGCACGTTGTTCTAATGTTTACGTGTTGGCTGAATATACACGGCTGCTCACAGACCCACCTTACTTCAACCCTCTGAATTTGATCCAGAATCTGATCCTGACGGAGAGGCGCCTGCAGGATGACCATTCTGAAGGATTGGTCACAGATTTAGTGTTTCTTGTTGTTTTATTTGTCAGCATGTTGACGTGTGTCTTGGTACACAACAACGAACATGTAGCTATGTGGCTATGCTAACTAGCGCTAGCACTTTTCCATGAAAAATAAAAATCATCCATTAGATCTTCAAATCTGCAGACGTGGGGAGTAAAACCGACCTTTGTGTTTATTAAGACAGCCTACAACTAGCATGCCTTCCTCCTAAGATCCTTGTCAGCACACGTGTGCAGGGAATGCAAAACGGAGGCAGAGTTGAGTTGTATTTTATACAGTCTATGGGCTGAACAAGCTCCGAGCTGTGGCTTCCGTTACAGACCGGATGTCGTTGTGACGTAAGAGAAACACAGAAAACTGAAACGGCTCGTTTCAGCACACATTTACAGAAAGGTGGAGAAATCAGAACGGGGCGGAATGGATTTTTTCAATTTTTGGGGGGTCTGTAGACCTGTCAGGGACACATATCTCAGGTAAAGAACCATTAAAAAAATCGATTTTGCATAATATGTGACCTTTAAGGAAACATGCCATGTTGACAAACGAGCTTCCCTGACAACAAAGCAGCTGACAAGCCGTCCCCAAAGTTTTGACTCTGGTTCAGAACAGTCTGTATTCGTTATGACCTGAGAAGGAAGGCGGTTTTAAGGCACCCCAATGCAATCGTTTTGGACGCCCCTCAGGTTGCCAGTTATGAGGCCAGTTATCACAGCAAACCAACAGGTGTTGCAGCAATGGAAATGGGACAGCAAACTAGTTCGGATAAACCTGTGACATATTTTTCCCGCCTGAAATAGCCTCCGCATTTTTCTAAAAAAGCTCCATGACGAGAAACACGGCAAAAGTAGGATGATTATTGGATACACAATTATTGGGTGGTTGAATGAACAACCCTTTCGAGTCTCAGTACATGGGGCTTACTGGACCAACTGGCACCCTCAGTTTTATTTCAACTATATCAGCCCCTGGTGACTTGACTCATCTCAAGCTGCTTCCTAGCTTGTGCAATGTTTCTTTTAAAACGACTCATGTGTTGAGGCCAAGATGATGAACTCCAGGCTTCAGAAAGGCAGTTGACAGACCAAAGGGTGATGCAACATAGGCTGTGTCCATTATTTATGCAGTCTATGCATATTACATACCGGTCTGGGAGCAAGAGGGCAAATTGAGAATCCTTCTGGGACCAAGGTTTACTTGTGCTCTATAACTGTCCGTTTTTAGCTTTTTTGTTCTTCAGTTAATTCTCTGTTAATTTGAGGGATTTATTAATTTCACAACATGCCGGACTTGAGAGGATCACAGCAGGTTTAAACAAGGTCAAGCTTTTCAATGGATTTCAGTTATTTTGATGTAACAGGGTCCAAAACAGAGCCTGTAACACACTGATCATGGTTTGTTTCTAGCTCAGCTGATAGTACCATAAATCAAGATTAAATGGCAAACACATTTTAATCATTGGATGATATTGTCATGTCTGCTGTAAGGTGTTATTTAATGAATATGAAGCACACTTGTCAAACCAAGGCGTACAATTTGGGGTGTAAATGGTATAAAGTAGTCCGTCCAGCAAAACATTTTAATCTTCTAAAAAAACAGGAAAACCTCTTTAATTTAATATATTGACCTGAATATAAAACAAGGTTGAATTTCTTTAATATGCATCTGAAACAGTGCGATTGTCTTACATTTGGGGTCTACAGTTTTGAACGCCACTTATCTGTAAAGCAAGTGTTCCCCTATTGACTGGGGCTAGCTGTCACTCACAACTACAGTGCCAGGCTGAAAGATGAAAGATGGAGAGACACAGTGACAGTGCCGAGCAGAGTGGCTCACGAGTAGGCAAAGATATTTCACAACTGAGGTGGAGTTATGATGCCTTTTCACACAGCTTTGTTGTAATGTTATGACCTGAGAGTTATGCCATTACAGAAAACATCCAATGCTATCCTCCATTGTTGTAACAGTACCTGCTGTTATTATGTGACTTAAAGCTTGTAGTTCTCAGCCTCTATGGAAGGTCTCTATTGATGGAACAGCCCGAAGTTTGATTAACAGTTAAGATATGAATCAAGCTTGTACTGGCGCTTGTTTACAACAAAGTCATCATGTTTCTGGAGCCTTCATCTTTGGGAAGAGAAAATTGTTGTATTGAAAGTTGTAACTTTCCTACACAACCAAAAGAACACTTATGGGCAACTTTTTTGAGACATATTCAATCAACAAAGTGCAGTGCTGAGGAAAAAGCCAAGCAGTGAAATGTACTTGCTAGGCGAGGCAAAATTTGGAAGAGCTGTTGGGTAGGCATGTTCTTGAACAGTGTCCTAGTAGGATGGCAGAGCCTGGCGTCAGGTTTAGGCCAAGTCTTGTAAAGTTCTTGAAACAAGCTGTTCAGAGAAGCCAGAAAATGTGTCCACGCCAAGCGGCAACCTCCGGTCTCAAAATATGGAGCCCATGCGGAAGTGTTATAAAATGCAATTCATCGAGAATCCGCTTGAGGCTGGCTGGAGAAACACCGGAAACCACATAGACACCAATTCAAAAAAGACAATCTTTGCAGCATTAATAAACATGTTTACAGCCTGGTTCAAAAAACGGCTTGGCTCTATGTAGCTCATTTCTCTATCAGCACACACTGTACGGGGGTGAACTGTTTTCTAATGTGACGGTTCAGAAGATATTAATATTACGAGTTTTTGCCCAAATAAGGACATGACTGACTTGACTCCCGGACTGAACACATAGCTGTTGGCTAAGAGGCTCAAATTCAGCCCATTTACCTCACACTATGCCTGGTTGAGTTCCACATTTCCAATATGGCTGCCGCCGTCGATTGGCTTCTAAACAGCGCTCAGGAACAGATGGGTGACGTCACGGATACTACGTCCATTATTTATACAGTCTATGGTCCACGCCAACATCCGTACATAAAACGAGTTGGTCTCAGAAAGGGTTTTCTAAAACCTTATATTAGGATTATATCTTTAATTTGCTTGTCATGCATTTTAATGTTTTTTTATATGCTCGTCATCATTGTAAATGAGGGCTTGCTCACAATGATTTTCGAGTTATATAAAGATAATTATGTTATATTCTCAAAAAAAAGTGTGTCTGTTGGGGGGGGGGGGGGGGGTAGTCTTTTAACCCAGGTCGTCTTACTATATTGGGACAAACATAAGATGACAGATTTGTGTTAAAAAATGAAAATGACTTTAAGTAATTTGCAGCCGATTTTGGCTTTCAGCCCCTTGGATTCTGATTCAGGAACAATATAATTGGAATTAAAATCTACACAGGAGGGGTAAACATGGTGGTTTGTCTGAGGGTGGCAAGTCTGGAAGTATTTGGAGAGGGGAGTCACCAGAGACTAACTTTTTTTTTGTCTCAACTCTTTAAATGTTTTGGCTTTGAGTGTCTCTCCCCTCCACCAAATAAATACTGGATACACTCCAGCCCACTAAAACCCTGAATGGGAATAGGCAAAGAGAAAAACACATTAAGTGTTCAATGACCCTCCTGATGGGGTTGAATATGAGTGGGGCAGCATGAATTCTTAAATATAGTTGGCATTATCGCCACTTAGCTTTCCTCTCATTTCTTACAGCTAAGCTACTGTAGCACACAGCACCAATGCTACTGCTGCAGCAAGGACTCCCACAGTGAAGATGTAATGAATAATGACATCTTCAACCACATTTTATCCACGTCTTCACTTAAGGCATCCCTGTATGAATACACTGTTGAGTGGATTCTGCAAAGAAGGCTCGTCGGATCTGCTGCTACGAGTCAAACAGCTTCCCCTGAGGAAAGACATTGCCAGGCATGATGGAGAGACAATGCTTGGTGAAGCATGCAGATACTGCACAGCCATGTAGATACTGCACAGCCATGTTAGCAGAGATTGAAATTGAAGCACATGCTGCAGCACATCAGTCTGCACTTGCTCACGTCAGAGAAATTCTCCACAGGCCGCTCTAATATTGTCTGTATAAAAAATGAACAGGGCTCCTACCTTGGTTGAACTCTGGCTGTCTGATATAACCCAGAGCAGTACTCGGCTACAACTTTGATGTGAGGGTGCATCTCATGTTGGATGTGCTGAAAAAACAGAGTATCATACATTTTTGTTTCGTTGGTTTCTCCTCATCTTTTCAAGAACCACAGGCACAAATCCAGGCTACAACGAGATTTAGAGTATGACTTTGGTGTTTCTATTGGCTGTCTCTCTATCTGCTTTTATTAATACTGGAACGCAAAACTTGAGCTTTGATGAATAAAAACATTTATGATCATTTTTCCTACCAACATTGCCACTGTGATACATTTCCATATTTTTCTGGGCTTGTCCTTCTCTGCAGGTTAACAATGACCCCTAAAGATAGTGTTATGATACCATCTTTTTCCTTTCTGATGCAGATTTAAATCTACTCAGGTAAAAGTGAAAGTCACCCATTAAAAAAGCACTTGAGTAAAAGTCTTAAAGTAGCTCAAATTAAATGTACTTAAGTATCAAAAGTAAAAGTACAAAGAAACAAAACAGCTAGAAATAGTTTTTTCTCTCACAACTTTTGTTAAGTTTAATTCTCCCTCCCTCTCTCCCTCCCTCCCTCCCTCCCTCCGTCCATCTCCTCTTGCTCCCTCCCTCCTTCTCCTCTTGCTCCCTCCTTTTCTCCCACTGCTCCCTCCCTTACTTAAATAAGGTCCTCAAATTTGCGGTTCATCTTTAGCAGAAGTTGGTTTTCAAAATTGCGAGGGTCCTGCAATGCTAAATATTCGTTCACAGGCTGCAGAGGCAGGTAGAGGTGTGCTCAGCTTCACAGACAACTTGCAGACAGCAGGGAACGATTTCAGTATTGACAATATGGTATCCATACGTATTACTGCAATTAGTTCATTCACTTATTGCAATGTGTGTTTTAGGTTTGACAGTGAGTTTTGGAACACCATTATTATTATAGAAGGCATTCCTGATATTGGTAATGGTATCAGAACAACTCTAATGTTTTGGTCCTCTCTCATCTGTAAAGGTCTGCTTTGGTTTTCCTACTTCAAATGACTCTGAAAATCAAGAGTGAACCAGCAGTTTCTGATTTGTAATACATAAAAAACCATAGACAGACATGTCTTTGAAGCCAAATTGCTCAAAATTAACCAAACACTCCATCCAAACTGAACAGGTGTGGGGGAACCATTGTGCTACGGTTGGCATTGGTTTGTGTTAAATTAAATTAGCATAATTTAAATATAATGCCAATGCTTTCAAGCAGCTTCATATCCTCTTGGTATGAAGGACAATTTTTTGGCCAACATGTTTTTGTCAGAGCCCACTGAGTAGTCCACATGCTTTCATTTAACAGTATTGTATCTGGTGCTGTGCAGTCTAAACGAGTAGCGAGTGTCATCTGCTGAACTGGCAGTATCTCATATCGTTTATCTGGCTTTTGATTTATGTACCTACTCCACTGCTGCACCGGCGTTCTTATCTTTTATCAAAAGCACATCACAGACTTCCTACGGGCTGAACATCTGCAGCAGTTCAAACCATTGCTAGGTACTCGTCTACATTCTTCTTCTGATATCATGTAGCTGCTCTGTTGTTCATTTCATAGGATGATTTACCTGACTTTCAATCCAAAATGTCACCTTGTTTTTCTTCCCTAAGTCGGTCATGAGAGTGTGAAAATGTTTCCCTGTTGCATTCAATGATGCCAAAACAAAAGAGATTGCTCTAATAGAATTAATGAGTGTTTGTGAACTCTTCTGGGATCACATTATTTAGGGGGGAGTGACATTTGAGCTGCCAGACGCATTAATTTAAATTATGTGCTGCAAGAGGTGGAGGATTGATCCAAATGCACTGTAGAAATATTAATATAAAAGTAAAACATTAAATAGCTGAGGAACCATCATTACAATTAAGCACACAGGCTTTCACAGACATAAGTTAACCCTTTAAGCTATTAGATCACATAATAATCTGCAGTGTTAAGATCCTAGCACTGTGTTAACACAGATTAGTTCACAGATGCAGCGTCAGACAGAAGAATTTTTAATGTGAGGATTAAAAATCAAAATTCCTGCTCATGCTCTCCTTAGCAGAGCAGTCTTGCTTCTGAGAAAAAAAAGGCTCCATATGCACCATAGAAAGTAGCTGCCCTAGGGATCGCTCTAGGAGCTTACAACTGGAAACACAACTAGTTCTCAGTCATGGTAATTTGGGAGGAATTTGAAGGAAAAAAAGATAAATTGCCTCAAAGAATAAACTATGTAAACAAAGGAGATAACACTGAGAGGCCCATTCAGGATTTCATTTTTTTTTTTTTGAGGACTTCTGCAGCAAATAAAGCCCATTTTGCTCCCTCTCTTCATTTTAAAGGGTAGTCATTAATAGTCCTGCCGATGATAACTGGATAAAGCACAAGGAGAAACACTACATATGTCATTTCCTCCAGTGCGTAGGAACCCTCGTCTGAAAAAGTGGAAACGTATAGAGGCAGGTTATCCCTCTTGCAATACTGTTGAGTCAACAACTGTCTGGCTGCAAACTACAGTGTGAAATACTATCACTGACTCTGGGCAAAATACAAGCAGCCGCATCCCAGTGAAGACAGGAGAGGTATTGAAGTTGCTACCTATACAACACCTGTGTGGGCTCTTCTTTTTCATCAGCTGGCAAAGCTATACTCCAGCTCCGTGTCAATCATCTTGATGAGGTATCTATCTTGAGAAGGTTTGTCGCCTGAGGCTGAGCAAACCGCCATCTGTAATGCTATAGGCACACGTAGGCATACTTTATGCACAGGCAATATGCAAGCCAAGCATAAAGAAATGCTTAGGTTCACTAACAGCTGCGTATTTGCTGCACATTAAGTTCCAAAGCTCCTTTATGTCTTACTTTGCTCTTAAATTGTTTATTGGCTCCAATGTACCTAAATATCCCAGCATCAAACAAGCTGTTAATAACTAATTATACATAAATGAGGTGCCCAATAACACCCCAAAGGACCAAAAAAGCAATAATGAAATGAAAGATTTCCATCCGTCCATCCTCATGTGTGCTGCATCTCCCATCCAGGGTTGTGTAGGACTGGAGCCCATCCCAGCCATTCATTGGGCAAGAGGCAGGGTACAGGTTGCCATTCACCATTCATTCAAACACTTACACTTATGGGAATTCATGTCTTTGGATTGAGAAAGGAAGCTGGAGAGAACCTGAAGGGAACATATGCATACATACACGGGCACATCTCAACACAGAAAAGCACCTGCCTGCCCGGGAATCAAACCAGGACCCTTCTTGCAAGAGTGAGGCAAGACGAGTGCTAACGACTGCACCAACATGCAATGCAAACTTCATTAGGAATATTAGATGCCAAAGATTGATACGTGTATGTATTTCAATCATAGACTGTATAAAATATGGACGTCGTATCCGTGACGTCACCCATCTGTTGCTGAGCGCTGTTTTGAAGCAAATCGGCGGCAGCAGCCATATTGGAAATGCAGAACTCAACCAGGCAGAGTGTGACGTAAAGAGGCGGAGTTTGAGCCTCTTAGCCAACAGCTATGTGTTCCCGACCGGGAGTCAAGTCAGTCATGCCCTTATTTGGGCAAAAACTCGTAATCTTAATATCTTCTGAACCATCACGTTAGAAAACGGTTCACTCCCGTACAGTGTGTGCCGATAGAGAAATTAGCTACGTAGACTGAAGCCGTCTTTTAAACCTGGCTGTAAACATGTTTATTAATGCTGCAAAGATCGTCTTTTTGAATTGGTGTCTAAGTGGTTTCCGGTGTTTCTGCAGCCAGCCTCAAGCAGATTCTTTATAACACTTCCGCATGGGCTTTATAGTTTGAGACCGGATCAATATATTACTCAGTTGTGTATAGGACTAAAAACATAAGCAAGGGATAATGAACAGTGCAAATTAGAATCCTGACAGGGTGAGCATGACCCCAAACTGAATTAGATGGGCGTTGTCACTTCCTGATGGGTTCTGCTGCCATTGCCTGGATTGCAAGACTGGATCTTGCTCCACTTCCTGTATCAGAGATGGTTGGAGCCCAGTTGCTCCTCAGGCTGCTCTCACATCTGAGCCTGGTCAATGTCATTATTTCCCTAAAGGGAAACTAATGTATTTGTCACATTGTCAACAGGCAGAGGTGAAATGTGGCAGACCCCTTCCATGAATTGATTTGATATGATGTGTGTGATCAGGCATGTGCCGCTTTTGCTTTTGAAAATGAATCACTGTTGTTATTGGGCTTTGACCAATCAGAATCAAGTATTTTACACAGCTAGGTAATGACATATCTTATCTAAAACTCTCTTTGGTTTAATTCAGAGCAAGTCAGCATTTATCAACCATTAGTAAGCAAAGAAAACCTTCCTCTAAACATGTAGAAACAACAAGCAGGACTGGACTCACTGCTAGACCAGACAGCCGTCTGCCGCAACAGGACAGGCCAAGGAAGTAGGATAAAGGAGAGGCAGAAAGGAAGAAATGTATAAAGGAAGACAGGGAGATGTTCACAGCAACAAAAATAACTAGTGATACTGTGTTTATATTCACAATGCCTGACTTTGTTACTTGGTTCTTAAACCTTCTACATTTTTAAAGGAGCAACAAACCCTGAATTAACAATGATTGGTCATTAGTCTAGAAGTAATTTCAATACTTCTGCTCTTAATGTGCTGCTTTGGCCTTTATTTGCATCAATGACCACTTAAATTTGAAAGCATGGCCCAACCTAGATATGAACTGGCCCTTACTTTAATAATTGTGCTCTGAATATAATAATTGTAAGATTAGGAATAGCCTATTCAAAGCTACTCTTTAAATAAGGGTGTTTGATGCTTTTGGTAATTTAATTTTCTTTCTCACAAGCTCCGACAGCCAGAGAAGTGTTATTTATTATGAACAGCCAATGTAGTTTGATAAAATGTTCTGAATTAAAGGTGTTATTTTTTTAAAAATAGACTTGAAAAAATATGAGGAACAGAAAAAAAACACCCACCTCTGTGACATCTTGGTTTTAGCTGTCAAGCTTCAGCCCCCTTTCTTACGCCTTAAGTTGAAAATGATGACTGAAGAAGTGAAGATGCTTTGATTGCTTTATAATCATAGAGGCAAACATTATGCATGTAGGTCATACAGCATGTATGCAAAGCAGATCGTATGCAACACATAATAATCAATTCCACTAATCTTTTTAAACAATTTAAATATAGAAGAGGATTAAGACAAAGGGCATCAATAATTGCATATTATCCTATTCTATCAGTATATGGTCTCTTTATTCTCAGCTGCAAAGGAGGCCCTTTAAGACATAAAATTACACTCACATTGATGGTTTTTGAATGTTAAATAATATCCCTGTTGAGTTGCCATGAGCACTTTTCCATGTGTAATCAGATACCACAATACACATTGTGTTACTTCACCTTATAATGGTTCAGCTTTTGTACTGTGGTAGCTTGATTGATGAGTGTTGTATTATTTGTGAAAAGATATGAGTCCAGTCAGGCAGTGTCTCATGTCATTGTTGAAGATGTTTGTGGCTGACACCTTGTCACAGTCTTGATATCTCTATTAAAATCCAACCACACAACAGATGAATTCGGTCGATCATATCACAAGGGTTTCTTGTTGATTTTAATACATACTGCCAAGCAGAAACTAGATGGTCACTCAGGACTAAATTAAATCCAGATTTCCTGAGATCACTATGAAGTCCAGACGTCTGTTTCCTATTACCAATTAAAAGTTTTAATTTAGATTTGTGTAATTGTGGATTGAAAACAAGTTAAATTAGCAATACATTAAGGTAAAAAATGAAAAACTGCAGCGATAACGCTCCTGTTAGCAAAGGCTAGCTAACGAGTTAGCCAAAGGCCAATCTAATTCGCCGACTACATTACACTTTCACAATTACACTTTCTAAATGAGTGAACATTCAAAATTAACGAGGCAGCAGCTAAATGAAACACTACTGGTGACACGACAGTAGTGAAAAATATTAACCACGCATAAGCTAGTCATACCAAAATATCTATAGCCTAGCCTAGCTTAGCAAGATAGCAGTAGCTAGGATTGCCAACTGTCCCGTATTACCTGGGACATCCCGTATATTGGGCTAAATTGGTTTGTTTCATAAGGGACCTCAATTGTCCCGTATATTGACAGGGTTCCCACTCTTTTCCAGAGATCATTTTCCAGGACATTTCCAGGACATTTTCATTGATGATCAAGCTGGTATGACAGTCTAAATTTAGTTCCTAATTTAGTTCCTAAATAGCCTAATATGTTCCTCTCAGTGGAAGTCTACATTGAAAGACATGTAGTCTATGGCTATCAATGAAATCATCTCTTACATACTTAAAAATGATGGCAAATTGATAATAGAATAATGCAACCACAGATGTACAGCACTTCACTTTATTAGTGCAACCAAGTAACAATGATGGGCAACATCTCAGCTTTCTCTTTTCTCAAAAAATATAAAATGAGCTAAGAAAAAAACAAAAGAGCCAGCAAAGGAATCAGGAAGCTGCCTTATTGAAATAATTAAATAATAATAATAATAATAATGATCAGAGGATCAGTGCAATAATGACCTAAATAGAACTGAATGACAAAAATGGCTGCAAATGTTTCTCAACTCAGACTCAAAATATACCTGCTTAATCATGATATTCATCCTGCTAAGTGGTCGATATAAAACAAAGCAAATGTCACGTTTTTTTATTTGAGTTACCATAAACTCTGGAAAAATCGCACCAGTGTAAAGACGCACTCTGTATTTGAAGATCTCTCAGAGACTTAAAAACAATGTAAACTGTCTTCCTGCATGGCGATGTCTATTATGATCAGCGATGTCTACAACGTGGAGTTTCTGTGCAGCTGTGTCGCTCTTTTTGTTCCGTTTGTTTTCACTATCAGGAGTTTGCACTCCTACTAGCTAGAGCAGGGGTTCTCAAACTTTTTGGAGCCAGGGACCCCTTACAGGTGAGAAAATTGTCCAAGGACCCCCTCATAGTTGTAACACAGATTAAGCACATTAGTGATGTGTCATGATCAAAAGCTGCGGCTCTGAGAGCCGATGCTTTATAGTGAATCAGAAGAGCCGGCTCGCATCGAGAGAGAGCCGGCTCCAATATTTTTCCTTTCACTCTCAGTGCTCAGCCCCAGCTCTGCTCACAGCAGAACTTTGTTTTGATTGGTCAGCATGGCGGCCATGCGGTCAAGCACATGTGAGGATATAGGATACAGGTGATGGAGGGGAGGCTGTGTATCCTGGCTTCATCTGTTCCTTCAGAGACAGTCTTCTTGAAGACCGGGCAAATACTCACTGAGAGGAGAAATCGGATCAGCCCATCCAAGCTGACGCATCAGATTTTTCTCAATGCCAACCTGAGGACATTAATAATGTTTGCTCGAGTTTGGTTCTGGTTCTGGTTCTGTTTGCTTGAGTTGGTTCTGTTTCTGTTTACTTGAGTTTGTTCTGGTTCTTTTTGCTTGAGTTTGGTTCTGGTTCTGTTTGCTTGAGTTCGGTTCTGGTTCGGTTCTGGTATGGTTCTTGTTCGGTTCTGGTTCAGTTCTAGTATGGTTCTGATCCTGTTGGTTCTGGTTCAGTTCTAGTACCGTTCTGGTTTGGGTCTGGTTCGGTTCTGGTTGAGTTTGCTTGGATTTGGTTCTGGTTCTGTTTGCATGGATTTGGTTCTGGTTCTGTTTCTGTTTGCTCGAGTTTGGTTCTGGTTCTGTTTGCTTGGGTTCAGTTCTGGTTCGGTTCGGATCTGGTTCGGTTCTGGTTGAGTTTGCTTGGATTTGGTTCTGGTTCTGTTTGCATGGATTTGGTTCTGGTTCTGTTTCTGTTTGCTCGAGTTTGGTTCTGGTTCTGTTTGCTTGGGTTCAGTTCTGGTTCGGTTCGGATCTGGTTTGGTTCTGGTTCGGTTCTGGTTTGGTTCTGATTCGGTTCGGTTCTGGTTCAGTTCTGGTACGGTTCTGGTTTGGTTCTGGTTTAGTTTTGGTTCGGTTCTGGTTCGGTTCTGTTTGGGTTTGCTTCTGGTTCTGTTTGCTTGAATTTGGTTCTGGTTCTGTTTGCTTCTGGTTCGGTTCTGGTTCGGTTCGGATCTGGTTTGGTTCTGGTTCGGTTCTGGTTTGGTTCTGATTCGGTTCTGATTCGGTTCGGTTCTGGTTCAGTTCTGGTACGGTTCTGGTTTGGTTCTGGTTTAGTTCTGGTTCGGTTCTGGTTCGGTTCTGGTTCGGTTCTGGTTTGGTTCTGATTCGGTTCTGATTCGGTTCGGTTCTGGTTCAGTTCTTGTACGGTTCTGGTTGGGTTTGCTTGGGTTTGGTTCTGGTTCTGTTTGCATGAGTTTGATTCTGGTTCTGTTTGCTTATGTTTAGTTCTGGTTCTAACCCTAACCCTAATCATAACCCTAACCTTAATCCTAACCCTAATCACAACCCTAACCCTAACCCTAACCCTAATCTCAACCCTAACCCTAACCCTAATCTCAACCCTAACCCTAACCCTAATCACAACCCTAACCCTAACCCTAACCCTAACCCTAATCTCAACCCTAACCCTAACCCTAATCACAACCCTAACCCTAATCACAACCCTAACCCTAACCCTAATCTCAACCCTAACCCTAACCCTAACCCTAATCTCAACCCTAACCCTAATCACAACCCTAACCCTAATCACAACCCTAATCACAACCCTAATCTCAACCCTAACCCTAACCCTTATCACAACCCTAACCCTAACCCTAATCACAACCCTAACCCTAACCCTAATCTCAACCCTAACCCTAACCCTAATCTCAACCCTAACCCTAACCCTAACCCTAACCCAAACCCTAACCCTAACCCTAACCCTAACCCTAATCTCAACCCTAACCCTAACCCTAACCCTAACCCTAACCCCTAATCACAACCCTAACCCTAATCACAACCCTAACCCTAACCCTAACCCTAACCCTAATCTCAACCCTAACCCTAACCCTAACCCTAACCCTAATCTCAACCCTAACCCTAATCACAACCCTAACCCTAATCACAACCCTAACCCTAACCCTAATCTCAACCCTAACCCTAACCCTAATCTCAACCCTAACCCTAATCACAACCCTAACCCTAACCCTAACCCTAATCACAACCCTAACCCTAACCCTAATCACAACCCTAACCCTAACCCTAATCTCAACCCTAACCCTAACCCTAATCACAACCCTAACCCTAATCACAACCCTAACCCTAACCCTAATCTCAACCCTAACCCTAATCACAACCCTAACCCTAATCACAACCTTAACCCTAACCCTAATCTCAACCCTAACCCTAATCACAACCCTAACCCTAACCCTAATCTCAACCCTAACCCTAATCACAACCCTAACCCTAACCCTAATCTCAACCCTAACCCTAATCACAACCCTAACCCCAACCCTAATCTCAACCCTTACCCTAATCTCAACCCTAACCCTAACCCTAATCACAACCCTAACCCTAATCACAACCTTAACCCTAACCCTAATCACAACCCTAACCCTAATCACAACCTTAACCCTAACCCTAATCACAACCCTAACCCTTATCATAACCCTAACCCTAATCTCAACCCTATCCCTAACCCTAACCCTAATCTCAACCCTAACCCTAATCACAACCCTAACCCTAATCACAACCCTAACCCTAATCACAACTTTAACCCTAACCCTAATCTCAACCCTAACCCTAATCACAACCCTAACCCTAACCCTAATCTCAACCCTAACCCTAATCACAACCCTAACCCTAACCCTAATCTCAACCCTAACCCCAATCACAACCCTAACCTCAACCCTAATCTCAACCCTTACCCTAATCTCAACCCTAACCCTAATCACAACCCTAACCCTAACCCTAATCACAACCCTAATCCTAACCCTAACCACAACCCTAACCCTAATCTCAACCCTAACCCTAATCTCAACCCTAACCCTAATCTCAACCCTAACCCTAACCCTAATCACAACCCTAATCCTAACCCTAACCACAACCCTAACCCTAACCCTAATCACAACCCTAACCCTAATCTCAACCCTTACCCTAATCTCAACCCTAATCACAACCCTAACCCTAATCTCAACCCTTACCCTAATCTCAACCCTAACCCTAATCTCAACCCTAACCCTAACCGTAATCACAACCTTAACCCTAACCTCAACCCTTACCCTTACCCTAATCACAACCCTAACCCTAACCCTAATCACAACCCTAACCCCAACCCTAATCACAACCCTAACCCTAACCCTAATCACAACCCTAACCCTAACCCTAATCTCAACCCTTACTCTAACCGCAACCCTAACCCTAATCTCAACCCTAACCCTAACCCTAATCACAACCCTAACCCTAGGATCAGGGTGAGAATGGTTTTGTAAAAGAATAAATTTGCAAAGTTAAGGTAAAACATACAGCTACAAAAGATCTTAAATTAAGAGTTGTTCGGGAGTCGAAAGAGCCGGCTCTTCTTTGGGGGCCGAGTCAAAAGAGCCGGCTCTCTGAAAAGAGCCCAACTTCCCATCACTAAAGCACATGCTTACTACCATTTGCACTCTTAGTTGCCCTTGGAACTATTTGTATTGTAAAAGGTATCAATGTAAATACTTCAGACCTGTACCATAGTGATAAACAGATAACACTTTAATTTGAGTCAAGTAAATACCACTTGTATACTTTAAAACAGAGGGTAATTTCATTCCTTGTGGACTCAACATGACAGCATTTATACTTTTCAAGTAATTGATCTTAAACGCTTTCAGAAAATTAACAGTAGCAAGACTCACATATCCCTTCGAGCCACCAAATGGTATCTTAACAATGGTGTGTATGCTGTTTTGTAATGACACAGCACAATTTTATAATTTATTAGAAATTTATTCAAATTATTTCACTGACCCCATGCTATGGTTCACGGACCCCCAGGGGTCCCAGGACCCCACTTTGAGAACAACTGAGCTAGAGTACGGTAGTTGAGCTCTCAGCCTGCAGAGAAAGTTGTGAGGCACAGACCCCCAAGCTCTCTGCCCGACTCCACTGGTCACACTATAACTTAAATATAAGACTCTTTTAATCAAAAGAGCACTCTACAAGGTTAATGTACCATAAAACTAGACAATATACCCCCGTTTCCTGTGAATGCATGATTATGAAGTGAAGGAGAAAAGATGTGAAAAAAGTTGCGCAGTGTCGCTGTCTTTCCAGCATAGCGTGCACTCAACTTTCAATGAATGGGGATGTGTTTTGTTAATAGGCTCAGGTCAAACACAGCCATGTTGGAATCATTTTCCAGGACTATATGTGATTTTCCAGGACATTTTACTTTTTCTCCCATTTTCCAGGTGTTTTCCAGTACTGGAAAACTGGTCAACTGTTTTCCAGGTATTCCAGGTTTTCCAGGACGCGTGGGAACCCAGATTGACTATTGACTCTTGTAAACACAGCAGACTGCACTCTACAGATCCTAGATCAGATAAAACGGTAGTGGCAGATCATGTGCCAATCACACCGCCTGTCATCCAATCACAGAAGATTTTCTCTCTGATGGCCATTAAATGGTCAGACTCAAGAAACAGATGCAGCACAGAGCTGATCAAAAATGAACTTCAAGTATCTGTAAACTGTGACTTGTCATGTAAGGACTTCTCTCTGACTGTGCAGAAGGACAAAAGACTGCTTGAGTCAGTCAAGAGCAGCAAAAAGTATCCATGGAAAAAGTAGATTTGTTGAGTCATACTCCTCTTTTGCATTTCATTTTTCTTTTGCCTGTTTTTTGATGTAAAGAGCCGAACTGTGGTTTCTTTGAGGTTTATTCATATGAGGTTACATAATGATACAGTAAGTAAGGATTAAAGGGAATATACACACTTTCTGCATTTCCAGTTGAATCAGAATCAGAATCAGAATATACGCTGAATTCAAACATCATGCTCACACCACCATGGCACCGTGCACCTGTCCCTTATTTAGTAGTGAGAAAGTTGGCAACCCTAGCGGTAGCTGCTGTCTGTTGCCTGCGACTTCATAAACATTCATGTGAATTGATGCAGTGTAGCTACTTTTTGATGACATATTTAAATTTTTATTACGCCTCTGTGTTAAATACTTGATTCTGATTGGTCAAAACCCCATAGCAGCATTGACTAATTCTCATTAGCAAAAGCGGTGCTAGGGAAAACCTGATCACAAGTCATATTAACTCAGTCTGCGTAAAGGAAGTGCATTTTTCGGCCGAAATACTTTTATCACTGAAACAACCCGGCCGAAACAGAATGTTGTGATGACGCAAGCAAAAACCGCGGCCAGTACGTGCTTGTCTGGATACGGGCCAACATATCTGCAACTGTTATTCCTTTAATTGCAGCACTAAAGCATCTTCTAAGCAAAGAGGTTGAGACGGACCACGGAGTGAAAACAATGAAAAGTACACTTTTAGAGTCTGTCAGCACACGTTTCACTGAGATCTATTGGGATCCTCTGCACTTCATTGCGACTGTACTTGATCAGCGTTATAAAGATCATTACTTGGATGTATGATAAAGTAGCGTGCACGAGAAATTATCCAGGCCGCGATGGATGCGGAGAACCCGCTTGGAGACGGAGAAGCGCACAGCGCAGGAGAAGGAGAGCAGTGCCCAGAATAAAGGACTCGTCTCTCTGAACCAGATGAGGGGCATGCACCCTCGTTGTCTGATATGTTCAATGAGATCCTTGATTTTAGTGAGGTTAGCACACAGTCAGTGCCATAAATGCAATGGTAGCGGAGACCGGAGACAGTTGTAACATTTTTGACATTTCTGTCTATAACTTTGAGCTCTTTTAACCCAGTGTGTTCAAACTGCTATACAAAGTAGCTTCAAATGTCTGCTAATAAATGGCCTAGAAAATGCCTGTGAAGCACAAACAGAAAATGCATGGCTTAATCTCAAATCCAAGGAGTGAAATGTTACAACTGTCCCCGGTCTCCCTACTAATAATTGGCATGATCATTTATTTTGGTGTTTCGGTTTTCGGCTTTAGTTTCCTAATTTTCGGTTTTCAGTTTCGGCCAATAATTTTCATTTTGGTGCATCCCTAGTTAAAATGATAGTGTCTGTCTTAGGCTGGACTTGAGAGTTAGGAAACAGTGACAGTTAATGGATACAGATATGAGAGCAGTCTGAGGAGCTACTGGGCCTCAGGGAAAAGTGGAGCAAGATCCTTAACATAAGCAATCCCGTAGAATTACCTTTCCCTTACACTATCACTAAACATTATCCTTAACTTAATTACAGATTTTATTTAAGGAATCTATTAAGAGGCAAATAAAACTGAAGAGGAAAACAAGGCAATCTTGTTTTTTAGATAGTGACAGACGCCAGTATAACTTCTACAGTGGTTAATTATCCACAAAAGAGCATTGGATAGCACTTCTACACTTCAAACGTGTTCGTGTGGTCTTCAACTTTAAGCCCTTCTTTCTGGTTTCTATAGTTACAGCCCTCTGCCTAAGTAAGGCAGCACTGATTAAACAGAGGAGATGAAAACAACTACTTTCCTTGATGAATTTATCAAATTTGAATCTTTACAGGAAAGCAAATTTCCATCAGTTTAATCCTACTTTAGACCACATTCAGTGAAAGTAGCAAGACGAGTGGAGAAAACATTTGCTGTTTTTATTTGTTTTCATACAAGCCTTTAATAGAGTTAGCTTAAATAAAGCCTGTCAGTGCCCTTCTTACAACACATGCAAGTTGTGCGTAATCAGTGACACATCTGTTAAATAAAAGATAGTGTTGTGTAAACTCATGACAGCTCATAGAGTCTATTACGCCAGCTGTAATGTATAATGCAGACCAAGAGTGAAAAAATGAACCATGTGGACGAGTGTGATAAGGCATGAGAATCTGAAAACCAGGGCTCCAAACATCATGCTCAATCTGTCATATTAGTGAGATACCAAGATGTGCTTTACAGCTGTACTACGGAAGAATATGCAAATAACCAGCAAGCTAGGGAGCATAATTTCTCCTCCAGCCTTCACTGTGGCAATGGAGCTTATCATAGGACATCAACATGTCTGGAAAGTTGGGAGAAGGCTATAAGGAGGGCTGTGGAGGCCATCTGAAAGCTTTGATTAACTCAGATGCCTAAAATACAGCGGAGACACTGAGGTCCAGGCTGTAAGGTCTAGACTTAATGAATCAAAATAGAAGTAGGACTAAGACTAAATACTCTCACTGACCCCAGATTCAAACGAAACATGTATGAATTAGGATTTTATAGATATTATTAGTGGAAAACACAGATTTGTGAGGTTCTTTTGTGGCCTCAACCTTAATTAAATTCTCTTTACTGGGGTTGAGCAAAGACTGGCCACGGTTACATGATGTTTTTTAATTCAGAATTAATTATTCAGAATTAAATAATTTGGATTTAAAGTATTCTCCTTCACGTTTATATGGAAATAGTAATTCTGAATTGAGGTTTACACGTTTAATCGTCTTTATTCAATTCCGCTTAAGGTCTGGGGGTTGGGAAGGGTTCTGATTGGACAGGGGCGGGCATGACGTATTTAGGTCTACCGGAAGAAAAACAGACTCAAGTTCCTGCTTCTTTTATTTTCGGTTACAACATGGAAGACCACACAATAAGTACAATTTTCCTCCCTCAATTAACTTGGACGCTGCAGCTTTAAAAAAGTCCACATTTTTATGCTTCCCTCCATCAACTCTTTTCATGACATCCATTTCTTCTAAGGCTCCTGTTAAATAAATAGTCTCGGCTTGAGTCCAACACTTGCTTCAGGCGGCCATCCCGGAATATGTGCCCGCCAGTGCAGAATATGTGCATCATCGCGACAGGACAAAGGAACGAGCATGCGCAGAACAACCGGAATTCATTTAACGCGGAATGAACGTATACATGATCAAGGAATTATTCAATTCTGATTAAAAATCTGAATAAACCAGTCACTTACTTCGGATTTAATTTAATTCGGAATGGTCATTTTCATTCGGAATTAGGTGTTTACAAGGTTATTTTTAATCTTCTTAAAGAGGATTTAATTTGTATTCTGATTTAAAGAGGAATTAAAAAAAAGTCTCATGTAAACGTAGCCACTGTGACACTTATCACTATCATCTTGGTCAGTTTTGGCGACATATATAAATATTGGTTATTGTATCAGAATCTATATCAGCATTTCACATAGAATAAATCTGTTTTTTTTTAATTAATAAATACAGATGAGACAACAAATAACCTTTATTTGAGGCAACCATGTTAACCAATTATGAATTATCTACATTATGTGATAAAGTTTTTGGTATGATCATGTACATATAGAAGTGAAAAAAGAACATAATAAAGGAAGTCTTAAGTCCAGAAAGAAAATGAACTTTTACATTTAAGTCGATAGAACTTCTTAATTAACTGGTTGAGGCTGACAGGGTTATGTGAGATAGCTGTAGAATATCACTGCAGTAGAAGCAGCAAAAATGTACGTATATTATCAAATCTTAATTTGGGAACTTTCCCCTCACAGACCAAAAGGTCAGCAGCTTGAGCTACTTTAAGCACTAAACTCTGCATATCCCTGGTTAGAGGCACTGCAGACCAAGAGAGAGGTTAGGCCTTCCAGGCGAGTCAGAGCTGTGGTACCTGTGATTTGCTCTGCTGCCTTGATTAATTCAGGCCTTGATAGTATGAGCCATCCGCTGCATAGAAAAATGGTTAACTGGTAAGAAATGTCTCACAGTCTCGCATTTATTCTCTTTTAGCATCTTTGTGTGGGAGAGATTGTGGCCCACAATCTGTGTCCCAATTTCATACTTTATGCTAATTCAAACAGGGTGTTCACACTCCTCAGGATATTGAAAACATGTCAGTTTACATATTTAATGTGTGGGAATTTTCGATGAACACTGATACCAGAGGATCTGATGCATAAAGATAAGAGCTTAAAAACCTTTGCAAAACAGCGTTCAAATCTTAGGTTTCCTTTAGTCGCATACATAATTTTCCTTCTTGCTAACTGTTAAATCTAATATCATAGACTGTAAAAAATATGGACGTAGTATCCGTGACGTCACCCATCTGTTTCTGAAGAGCTGTTTTGAGACCAATCGGCTGCGGCAGCCATATTGCTTCTGTCGAGCCAGTGTGACGTAAAGAGACGGGCTTTGAGCCTCCTAGCCAACAGCTGCAGTGTTCCCACAGGCAGCTGTGCCTCTCATTGGAAGACTGGTAATCTCAATATCTTCGAAATTGCCGAATTAGAAAAAAATTCACCCCCCCTCACAGTGAGAGGACATCGAGAAATTAGCTATTCAGACTACACTCATCTTTTGTACCAGGCTGTAAACATGTTTATTTCTGCTGCAAAGATCGTCTTTTCCCCATTCATGTGTATGTGACTTCCGGTACTTCCGGAGCCAGCCTCAAGCGGATCCTCGATGAACTGCAGCTTTTAAAACTTCCGCATTGACTCGTATTTTTAGACTGGAGGTTGCCGCTTGTCTAATATACTAGCATTATAATGCTAACAATTAGAGCCTGACTGATATATCTTTGGACTGATGTCATAAGCCCAAACCCAATGTGGTAGCCCATAACCGAAATGTTGGTGTACTGTAGATGTAATGTAATTTTCTGACATGCATCGATATGAAAGCTGTTTTGTTCAAATCATAGAACTAACAAAAAAGATCCCTGGTTTGATTTTGAAATAGTTTTACTTTGTCCAATAAAAGCTATTAAAGAGGGGCTGCCAGAACCCACATGTGGAATATTTCCCTTGATAGAATGCTGAAAATATCACCAACCCCCTGAGCATTTAATAAAATGGAAATGTTGGATTATCCAGTTAACAGAACAGGTCTCAGGCAGGACATGGCAATGATTTATAGCCCATTGCTAGTGCTTTGGCTTATCTCTGAGAAAAGAGGGTAACGGTAGGCTAGCAAGTCAAAGTCTATGACACTGTGTGCCACGGAACGAAAGCAGACGTAATTTGACATTATGTTAAAAGATAAGAGGAGCTAGCTTACCGGCTAGGTCACTGTCCTCAAGATAACATCAGTATTTGAGGATGGGATATGAGATGAGTGTAAGAAAGTTCAAGGAGGGGGTTTATCTTTTGTAGCCTGTGAGATGCTAGCTTGTTAACTGGTTGCGTAAATTGTCAATGGTTGTCTTGACTGTGTCCCTGATGCTAAAGCTACTTATTTAGTATTTGCAAATCATAAATGCACAACACATAGAGTAGAGGAGGTCAATTTCCATGCAAGGTGATAATTTAACAATATTGGCTATTGTACTGGTACTTAGATACATTTTCCGTTTTTGATGTGTGTATGGTATCTGGGGGTGGGAAAAAATATTGATAATGCAATATGTTTTCATCCTGACCTATGTGATACAATAATTGATACACTGGGGCTAAATATAGATATCATACTTGCCATTTTTCCTTGACAAATTGACTTACCACGTCACTTCTTTGTAACTTCGTGCGGTGGCACTTTGGCTATGTTCACACTGCAGGCAAAAGTGGCCCAAATCCAATTTTTTGGGGGTCAAGTGGTCAGGTCAGATTTTTTAGAGGCAGTGTGAACTCTCAATCTAGCCCAACCACTTGTGGTCCGGAATCAGATACAGATCAGATTTTTTTCCAATGCGACCTCAGTGTGAACGGCCATGGCGGATTTGATGCGCCTTTGATACTTTCACGTCACTTTATAGCGACACAGGTCACAATTCTGCGTGGCGGTAGCCTTGCAAAAATGGAGGATAGCAACAATGGAGCTAGTCAATGGAGGGACAGCGAGGTCTTGGACCTTATGTATGTATGGAGTGACACTTCAATCGTATTTGCGGCCACAGCTCTGCAAAAAGCTGAAACAAGCAATTTGGCTCTCCTTTTTCTTTATACTTGACCTCCTCCGCACCTGGTCATTCATTCTCTGGCTCCCACTGCACAAAAACTTTGTAACAAAGGTGAAAATGCAGACTTCCTCAATGTTTACGTTTGTGAAACAGCTGCATGTGACGTCATTGTTACTGTTCTTTTGCGCATGCGGGGCAGTTCGGAGCCTCAAACAGTTCACACTGGAATCGGATACAGGTAACATTATAGATGGTAATGTGAACAGGCAAACAAAAAATCGGATCTGAGCAAAAAATTGGAATTGAGCATCAAGCCTTGCATTGTGAACGTAGCCTAAGACACAAATGAGGATAATTTGAACTGAGTTATCTGGCCAAAGAATAAGTTGAAGGTTCCTTAAACCGGAAGATGGGATGTCAGATAACCTGACAAAAAAGCTAAGAGATGCGCTAACTGCTTTTAAAAAAGAAAGAAAGAAAGATATTGTCTCGTATCGTATCGTATCAAATCGTATCATATTATAATGTATTGTATCACGCAATTCCCACGCAATTCCCACCCCCCGGCCCCAAACTTTCTATCTTGGTCAGGTCCCGATTAGAATGTACTTTATAGTCTTCAGTATTGTATCCAATATAAAATTGGGACACATTCTCAGCCTGTGCAGCCTATAGTAGGTGTTCAATTGTGCAAACATAGCTCTGTGCCAAACAGTTAGGGGATAGGAGCCTTCTGTGGAGCATTCAGATAAACAAGGATGGCACAGGGTTGACAACAGGGAACCTTTATTGGTTTGGCAATTTCATTTTAACTACGAGTTTGTAGGAATAACAAATACTGTGAATCAGTTGTTTATGAGAGCAGTGATAAAGAAGGTGGAGGGACCCTAAGGACTGAGACACGCAGATGAAAGAGGCCTTTTTTTTGCAAGTTTCACTTCATGAATAAGTAGAAGAACAGCTGAAACAGCAGCACCAGCAGCACAATAAAGTCCACACACATATTAAGCAAGTCAGACTGCTCATTGAAAAGAAGGAGAGAGATTGTTCATGGCTCTGAACACTCAGATTGAGGTCTACATTATGAGGTCCAGTATAAGATTCCTTTTTGCTGACTTTTCACTTCATCCTGCTTTAGTCGATTGTGACATAATTACATGCAGGCACCATAACTGAGGGAATTGTAAAAAGGCTTTGTCGTACCTCTTTGCCTCATTCAATTCCTAAAGCCGGAGAAAACAACTCCGGAGACGTCTAATTCTGGCGGTCAAAGCAATCCATCAAAGGGAACCGGAGGCCACAAATCACTTTTTTCCCTTTTTTTTTTCAAAGTAACTCAGAACAGTAACAGGGCATAAACTTCGGCTCCACTCAGAGTTTTATATTAACACACCGCTGGAGGTGAGATAGGAAGGAGTGCTCCACTTCTTCTTTCGTTTTGTGTTTTTCTCTTGGATAAAGATGAAATACCATATCTTGCAAAGAGATAAAAGCTGTAAAGGGAAGGAGGAATGAGGAGAAACTCCAATCATACTACTTTAAATGTACCATATAACAGGTCTTACCTAGAGTAATAACAGGATGTGCAACTTCAAGGTGGAAACAGAACAGAGTTGTTGCTTGTCCTTAGACCAACTCTGGAAACACCTCAGTGAAAACACCAATAAGACTGCTGGACTCAAAGACGCATGTTAGACTACACGGTCTTTGTTTTATTACATTCTCCCCTTTCAGCTTCAGCGTGCAGACTAGTGCTGATCAAAAATGTGCTTCTGATTGGTGACATTTCCTGCTGGACGTGATGACATTTTATTTGGCGGTGAAAGTGATGTGATGATGAAACTGCTGCCTTTAATGCACAGTAAATCATCAGATGGACAGGTAGTGAAACGAATAAGCAGCTTTTATAAGTGTTGTGAGTCAGAGCTTGGAGTCACATATGAGCTGTTGTGATCCTTCTGCCAAAGTGTGTTTGTAAAGGCTATCCAATGTTTCAATTCATTAACCAGACCAAATTTTTCATTGGTTTTATTGCTTATCATTGCAAACATCATTCCACTTAGTAGTGTTGAAACACATACACGTACCATGTGTAGTGAGAAGTTATTATGAGATTCCTATGCCTTCCTTAAATGGAGGTTGCCTATGTTGCCTTTGTACTGACACCGGTATCAGTACAAATATCCATACTAGTAGTTTTATCAGCCTACAACACTAATAACCTCCCAAAAACACCAACCAATACCAAAGTCTAGGTATCAGCAACAGCATCAGTACCAGCATTGGTATCAGTATCATCACTGGTGTCGATGTCATTATCAGTAGCAGTAGCAATATCTGTATCATTATCAGAGGTGGGTAGAGTAAACCGAAACAATACTCAAGTAAAAGTACTGTTAATTTACAATGATGTAACTCAAGTACAAGTAAGAGTGCTCGTAGATATAAGGACTTGAGTAAGAGTAAATAAGTACCTCAAGTAGTGAGTAACTTGCGAGTAGTACCGTATATAAAATTGTATTGTATTGGAAACGCTAATAACAATGTGAAGTGCACACTGCCTTTAATAAAGTGACATAAATAGGAAAATGCCAAAACGAATGCTGTTAGGCCTGGTTTACTTTCAAACATTAAAAAAGAGGAGCTTCAATGTGCTCAAACTAATGTACCCACTTTCATTTTTTAAAACAGGCTGAAACTTCAAACTGTCTGAGATGTGATCAGAACTCCAGAACATCAATACTCCAACATTACAATAAAACAGATATCTATACCTTCCAAACTTTCTTTTTTAACCTTTAACTTATTTTCAGTACATCTTACTTAAAAACATAACTTGAAAATACTAAAAAATAGAACACTAAAGTCTTTAAAAAGGCCATGAATTCAGTCCTGAAGAATCTCTCTGAGGTGACTGTGGAGCTTCAGAAGGAGCTGTTTTTATTAGCATGCTACCTTACTGCTCTCAGTTAGTTTAGATTACTTTCCAACATTCCTAACATGCTTTTAAGATTTAATATTAACCAGTACGATCCTTAGCTTACCTTTCTGATTACTAACTATAACAGTGTTGAGGCTATTTATAGCTCTCGGTCAGAAAGAGCTGCATGAGAGGTCGGCTGAGTGTGTAAACAAATAAAATGTTTTTTTAACACAAATGTACTTGAGTAGGAGTAAAAAGTGCTCTGCAAAACAAATACTCTCAGAAGTACAATTTTTGGAAAAAACTACTCAAGTACATGTAACGGAGTAAATGTAACACGTTACTACCCACCTCTGATCATTATCAGTATAAGTATCAGTATCAGTATTGGTATTAGTATCAATATCAGTATAAGTATCAGTATCAGTGTGGTTATCGTAATTGGTACTGTTATCAGTGTCAGGGAAAATAATGGAATCAAATATCTCCCCTGTCGATATCATGTATTCCATTATCTAATTGAATGGCAAGAATAGAGCATGCTTGGTTGCATTCATGTGGTGGGAAATGTGGGAAACTTGACTTCCTGAGAGAGATGGTGCTGTGGTTATCTTCCTTACTGGAGATAATTGGGGTGCCCAACCCTGTAAGTGAGGAAAGCTAAATGCAAGCATATTTAGATGTGTGCCATCATTTGATGCTTTTATACATTTTTTTTTTCAGTTTTGTTGTTTTGCATGTTTCCTGCTAGTATCAGTGAACACATTTCCTCTGGTGGAAACAACCACCAAGCCTCTTGAGTCTGCCTCTTCCTTTACAACAAAGCCTGTGGCTTCACCATCTTACATCCATAAACAAAATTTGACCTCCTCTTCCATTTTTTTTCAACTTGTAAAATGTAAGAACTCTGTTTATGAGACATCTCATGGCTTCCATCATGCTGTTTTTTAGACTTGCTGAAGCTGCACAGCTGAAAACACCACATAAGCATATTGTAGAGACTCTGTTAAGCTCATGTGGCGAGAGCTTAGCATTATCCTCATTAGGGTTCAGAGTTCACTGCCTACGATGTGTTAGTAAATTAAATAGCCAATTAAAGTCCATTAAGTGGTTGAAACCCAAAAAACTAAAGACATAACATAAAATCGTCCCTTGCTGCTGTTCATTGTTAAAAGGTTACTGAACTATGGCTTGTGTAAACACTTCATTTTACAGTTAAATACCCCCTCAAACAAAAAACCTACGTGATGACCTATCCTCTAGTTTTTCAGAGTTCAAAAATATTCAAAATTTGGCAAAGGGTTTGATCTACTACAATATTCAAATACGGCGCAATCCCTAATGTAGCATTTTCCATGTAATCCAATTAAACAGCTTAGAGGAGTATTTTTGATTCCAGACTCAGACTGAAACCTTAATATATTTTGGATTTAACCAAATGTTGACTCACCAGTATTTCTTAGAAAGCCCAACCATTCCCACTGTACCTTTCAAATGAAGATTAGAAAAACAATAAATGAAGACAATTAAAATATTTATGTTAAAGGTTAATCTCTATCAACACCCCCACAGACAGTTTCGGGGAAGGCCTGTTTTCAGGACTTAAACTAACATTCCCTCGAGAGAGCTTTCGTCTGGGTAGGTTTACCTCATTTAAATAAGAAAAGCTGCTACAGCTGTCTCATCAAGGTCCAGTGTTGTTGTTGTTGTGGGGGTTTTTTAAGGGGGGGGTGCTATTCTTAACCAAATTATTTTATGAAAATGATTTTCACTGTACAATCAAAAAGTGTTTTTCAGATGAAAACGGTTGTTAAAAACACCTCCAGCCAAGTGTGAGGAAGCAGAGAAACAGTGCAGCTGCGAAGGATCGAGCGTGCTGGGGAAATTGGATGCTGAAGTGGGAAGCAAAGCCAGCTTTTTACTCTACCTGGTAAATCAATGTGTTTGTTCATTTGTAGACAGAGCTTAAGGCAAGCAGTAAAGACTTGTCTGTGGTAACATTTAGGGCAGTAAGTGTCTTCTACTGCTTGCAGCTAGTACAGTATGTTACTGACATACTGTCTTGTATGATTAATGGCATGTTGTTAATAGTTTTAATCACATAGCTTGTGTTGAACAGTGTGACAGAGAACTAAGTGTTCCTTGCTCCTTTTTCCTTTCATATCAGCGTGGCTCAAACCAGAACCACCAGAGTGTAGCAGTCAATATCTCATACCTACACACTCCTATGAACCAGACATGATTAATGTTGTTATTTGGTTGCGGTTTAGCTTGATTAAGGCGCAAAATCTACTTGGAGTTTTCATCTGGTTATGAAACAAACTAAAATTATCACTGATGACTCTTTATGACCACCTGAGATCAGCATGTAGATTTATTTATTCTTATATCCGAGCGCCACAAAGCCACTTTCAGATTAGGTGATTTACAGCATGATGTGGGAAAAGAGTGTACATGTTTTCCCAGTGAGCGGAAAGTAAACTGTTTAATAGGAAGAGAGAAAGATGTCACAGTGAGGAGTTTTTCGTGTTGATTCTGGTGACCCCTTCAGAAGACATTGGTACTGTTATTCCGAGTTGAAAGCATTTCACATGAGCATTATCACCCACTGTCATAAAAATGTGGCTCACGCTAAAACGTGAAATTGTTGTGAATGCAAAAGAATGAAATACAGATGTTCTTAAGTTTTAAAAATCAAGATTGATTTATGTTTTCAAGTCTTGTATCTGGGTAAGATGCCACCTCAACTTTTCGGCTTTTCCAGAGTTTACATGTTTAGAGTAACGCTGGTGGCCACCAAAAAAAGCCATATCTACAAGATCTACAGCTTTACTATAACTCCCTTAGTTCCCTGCTACACATGGACTGTTAAGTTTTCTTTGTTTGTTGTATTTTTGTTTGTCATCTTTGTTTTCTATTGTAAAAAAAAAAGTGCTCATTTGAGAATGTGTTGTATAAATCTTTCTTAAACTTAAATAAAAAGAAAATTGGAAAAAAAAGATATACAGATGTTCTTTTCTTAGTTTTCTTCAATCTTCTTTTCACAGGATGCAGAGTGATGAGGTAATGAATTGATTTGTAATTGCGTGAAATTAACTGTAATGTAACAACAAAACTTGGTAAACCCTGACTTATTATTGTGAGTTAGATCACAAAAGGTGAAAAAAATATCAGAACTACCATGACAGGTGTCACGATGTGTGCTCCAGTATCCCAATCAAGTGGCAACCTCCAGTCTAAAAACATGAGTCAAATGCGGAAGTGCTAAAAACTGCGGTTCATTGAGGATTCGCTTGAGGCTGGCTCCAGAAGTACCGGAAACCACATACACATGAATGGGTAAAGACTGATCTTTACAGCAGAAATAAACATGTGTACAGCCTGGTACAAAAGACGAGCAGTTTCAAAGATATTGAGATTACGAGTCTTCCAATGAGAGGCACAGCTGACTTGAATGACAGTCGGGAACACTGCAGCTGTTGGCTAGGAGGCTCAAAGCCCGCCTCTTTACGTCACACTAGCTCGACAGCAGCAATATGGCTGCCGCCGACGATTGGCTTCAAAACAGCTCTTCAGAATCAGATAGGTGACGTCACGGATACTACGTCCATATTTTATAGTCTATGATCCCAATACATGTCCAAACTTTTGTTCTCAAAGAGCAGTGATGCATACACATGAGATCCTTCTCCAAGCCATTTAGTTTTTTACATAGCAAAGCTCTGGTCGTTGAGTTTCTCTGCCTGAAACATTACGAGCACCGTTCAGACCACAGCCACTTGTGGTGAATACCTTATACCAACCTGGCTCTATTTCGATGAAAATCTGACCTGAATGCTGGCACTGAAATTCCTTGCTAAGATATAATCAATCTTGTTGCTCATGATTGTATTTTACCATGCAGGTCATGAAGAAGCACCAGTGGAAGAAACACACTATTTCAAAATCAGTTAAAAACTCCTCACAGGGCTCACAGCTCACATGTCCAGGATAGGATCAACAAAGAGATAAGAGGTACCCATTTTTCCCTGGGGGCTACAAAAAAGGTTGTAAACTGAAAGAAGTTCACAACAGATTTGTGATACAAACAAAAAAGCAGTTTGTGTTCAAACACACAAACAAGTTTGATGTATTACAAAAATGGCTTAAGTGGGTTACACTCACTGTCTGACTGCATACATATGGATAGCATGTCTCCACCTCCTCAGGTTGTACAAAAATGGTGCCAAAATACCCCCTGCGACAGATGCTGTCATGTTGGGATGGTGACATCAGAGTCTGTGCAGAGCTGGGCTTTTGATGTTCCCCATCTGTTCTGCAAACTGATGAAACAGCAAATATCAGGTCGGCTCCGTCTAACAGATTTTTGTGTCTGTTTAGAGCACATGCTCACATTAATGGGAAGTACAATGACTTCCGTGATAGGAGGGACAGTTTCTTTTCACTGTTCCCTCCTCTACTCTACAGATCCAGTCACCACAGCGCAGCAGGAGCCACATCTGTCCACAAAGCTTTCAATCGTGACATCACATCTCCTCATATTAACATCAAATTACTTATTAAAGCTATACTGTTAGATAATTAAACACTTGGGCTTAGATCAACATGATCAAGGATAACTTTAATAAAAGAAAGCCTATTTAAGAATGTTTGTATTTAAACTATAAAGTTTGACCCATGTCCCATCTGTTCACATGGAGGAGGAGGGCTTTGGGACAAAAACTGCAGCCAATCACAGGAGAAGCTTCAGATGTTTTGGCTTCACATTTGGGGAGCTGTCATGTCTTCCATCTTTTTAATATTAATAATAATAATAATAATAATAATAATAATAATAATAATAATAATAATAATAATTCATTTTATTTATATGCACCTTTCTGGACACCCAAGGTCACCTTACAACATAGCAATAATAAAAGCAACACTCAACAGTAAATAAATACATGCAAATACATTAGAATAAAGAATATAATACTAGAAAAATGCAAGGGGGGGAGGGGAAGTCATTCCAGTCCCAAAGAGACGGATTAGGGTGAGTATGCTTGGCGGAAAAGATGAGTTTGGAATTTTGTGCGTGGGCGGGGGGCCGAGTGGCTGAACAAGCAGATGGGAGGGTGAGTTGGATAGAAGAGGAGGACCTGAGACTACGGGTGGGTATTTTTGTATGGAGGAGGTCAATGAGGTACTGAGGAGCTAAATTGTTGATGGCCTTGTAGGTGAGGAACAGAATCTTGAAAATGATGCGGCATTTAATGGGAAGCCAGTGGAGTTGCTGCAGGATAGGTGTGATGTGGCTGGTGGAGGGGGTTCTGGTGATGATGCGGGCGGCAGAGTTTCGAACCAGTTTATACAGTCAATGCTTTAGCTCACATACATAACCTTCAGTTTCACATAAACATACTTCTCTAGTGTCAACAGTCCTAAGCCAAATTGAAATGCATTTCTTTATACCTTAAATTCTCCCCGTATAGCTCGCACAATAGAGGTTGCACGGGCAACCTAAATGGCTGTACTTCAGGTGCGCCCAGTCCCCTCAGTTTAGTGATTTGCTTTGTTTCTCTCGGCATATAAGCTGCTGTCAAGTTTCGTTTGTATGCAGGTGGAGTTGCTCACTTCAGTTTTCTGCCTTTAAAGGACATCAAACAGTCTGTGATAGGTTATTACCAGAACTGCACAAGTAGTCAGTTTCTGACTGCTTTGCAATATACCTAATGACTACTTATTTTGAGACCCTGCGTGTTGTCCGTCTATAATGAAAAATGCAAATATAAGAGGATATGCTGGTTAATGACGACTCAGTGAGACATGTGAGACAGTTTCTTTACCAACAAAAAGAAGGGGAGAGTTGGTCAGGGGGAGATCTGTTTCTCGACAGAGTAGCCGTTTGCCCTTGTGTGTCACATTATAGTGTGTTATCACGTCAGGGATAATTGGAAGTGTGGGGGGGAATACCAAGTGCAGATACTGAGGACAAAATGATGCTGAAGGAAAACAGAGAAAGCCGAGAACAATATTCGAGCTGGAAGCACAGAAGTAGCACAATATGGAACATGATCTCAATGTTAAGTGCATTATAATCCCTCCACTAAAGCAGATATGGTGTCTGTATTCATGCTGGTCAGTGTATTAAGGGTGGATTCTTCTCTAAGGGCCAAATCGGAAAAGGGCCAATGCTAAGCTAATTTAGGCATTAACACAATTCTGATGTTGTTTTATATTTTCTTTTAAAATCAGGGATGCGCAATATATCTATCCAGCATTTTAGAATAGGGGATAGAGGAATCGATATATCCAGGATACCTAGGATGATAATATCACGATACAGCAGCGATAATTGATATACATAGCCAAACAGTCGTATAACAATACATCACGGTGTCTGATAAACTGACAAATAAAAAATGCCCCAAAAATTTGAAGATACGGATCTTTTAACTGCACTTTGGTTCGGTTTCACCGAAAAGTTGGGGTTGGAATCGAATCCAGGCTTGTGTACTCTGTACACGGGGCACTTAACTTCTTGTTGACTTCTATTTCAGCTAAGTAACTGCTGTTCACGTTACTCTTATTCATGTCATTAGCACCACCATGTGGAGTCCTTAACTGCTGACACAGTGAGTCAAATTGGCAGGGAAATATTAATACTTAGCCCTGTGGTGGAAATCTGGAAATGATAGACTCAAACAACAACGGTTTGTCTTTGTGAGCTTTGTTCTGGCCTTCAGTGAGCTTTGCAAAGCGTCAGCTGGCAGAGTGAAGATTCAACATGTTACGTATTCTCTTCAGAGAATAAGATTAACACATTGTTAAACATCTTCAAAGAACTGCAAGACAAACAGGAGAGCTTTTTACAACCTCTTGCTTCCTGGTCTCCTTCCTGACTTCTCACCTTATGATCTGCTCCTCAGCCATGGGAACAGATAACAATATGCAAATCACAGAAGGTCTGGTATGTGTGAATGTTTCTAATCTTCACAAGAACAACATGCTATCATGTCTGTATTTTTCCCATCACAGCCCCAACATATCGATAATTGAATCACACAGATCAGGACAACGATAAATTGCCATATATATTTTGACAGACCTTATTTGGGAACTGCAAAAAGTTTACCAGAGACAACCAAAAGGCTAAATCACTGAATTAGCAGCACTTGATGACCCACCGCTATCTGTAGAAGGTCAGTGATTTCCCCAGTTAATGGCATATTTGGAACAGTATCCCTAGTTGCCGCTATTTTGCAGATGTGACTCTACCGTAAATAAAGTAGGGTCCCATGGACATGTGGACCTCTGGCATTAGTCCAGTGACTATGCTCAGTTTGATGGCCTAGTGATTAGGGGTGGGAATCGAAAACTGGATCTTTCTTTGAACCGGTTCCAATTGAACAATTCCATCGGAATTGTACACCTCAAATGTTATCGATTCTCCTTAACGATTAATTTCCCAGCAAAACGACGCCACGTCGCGGTATGTTGCATTACGTCACACACTCTGCAACACAGGACTCCTTCAACCACGCAGAAAAGCGTTTTTCCTCTCCAAATTCAAAGTATTTTCCTCCAGGCTCCGGGGTCCACATACAGACTCACGTGGCCGAAAATGAGGCGCAGAGAGCGGGTAAAATACCTCTGCAATGACCCCCGTAAGAAAAGTGTTTTTCCTCTCCAAATTCAAAGTCTTTTCCTCCAGGCTCGAGGGGCCACATCCAGACTCATGCAGCCGAGAATGAGGTCAACCTACTGTTCAGTATGTTCAAGATGAATATGTTCATGTTCAGTCTTGTGCAGACATAATTTTGAAAAAAATTAAATGGTTCCTTTTGGTGCAGGAGACTGTATAGAACTACTTTTTTTCCTCTCAAAAAAATACTCAGGAATCGTTAGGAGAATTGATAAGGAATTGGATTGATAAGCAGAATCAACAATGGCATTGACATTGATAAAATCTTATCAATTCCCACCTACTAGTGATTTAAGCCAGAAAATAATTCCAATGCAATTTTGATCACTAAATCTTGGCCTTTTTTACCCTCAGGTGTGCATGAATGACTTTTTTTTAATGTATTGGTAATCTGATCAGAAACAGCAATCAAGAGCAGGTAGTTATCGGTTCAGCTCCAGAAAATGAATTGCTCCCATCCCTTGTTAAATCCATCGTCCCTTTCTGAATTCTTACACACACACAATTCAGACTCCATAGATACATAATGAATCAGGTTTAAAGTGTCAGATTATTCTCTGTATTTTCATATTTGCTGCCATTTGTGTCACGTTGATCAAAAACTAGTGGGAGGCTTTGAATAAATTGGATAATTATGACTGTCAACATGAAAGGACAATGTGTTTGTGGTCCTGTATAATTGTCAGGATGAAATAACAGAGAGCTGACAGGATGTTAAATATTTAAAAATTGCACTGCTTGTTGTTCTTCTCCTATATTAAGCTGTGTGCTAACCAAATATCCATGACTACATGAAATTGGTGTCTTCTGTGCTTAAGGTAACCCTATCTCATGGTTATCTATAGATTATTAATTAACTGATAGGAACAGGATCTTTAAATATTGCCCTATCCCTGTGAAATTACATGCAATCCCCTGAAAATACCTTCTTATATAACTACTTTGGAAGCATCCCAAATGGGAGCAACCGCTAGCAGCTTGTTATAATTGCTCTACAAGAAGGGAGCGAGGTTTTTAACAAGCCTAAATATGTCTTGCTCACTTAAAACCTACTGCAGGCCAAAACATGGCAGGGATCAGACAGGGAGGGTAAAGCGACGTTGGAGGGCATCTGTCCAAAAAAAACCAAAAAAACCTCAGCATTGTAGATCCAGTCTGGAACTCTGCAGGGTATTTGTGGACCGTTAAAACAATAGCAGCTTTACCAAAGCTCAACCTGGACCTGGACCGTGTACAAAATTAACATAAAAGAGTCTGATAAAACTGTGAAGCAGCAACGCATGCACAGCGCCGTGCTATGATAATGAAGCCTGGTAGTGCTGCTCCTCCAGGACTCTGCCCACACACTGTCTGTGCGTATGAGTTAAAAGGGAAAAGCATAAATACCAGGCTTAGGGTACAAAAAAACAGAGAAAAAAGGGAGAGAAAGAATTAAGTGTTCCACATGACCGTCTCTGACACCTCGACTGTCAATTCGGTTTAATGTAACCAGGCGACAGAAATGCAGCTCATGGTGAGAAATAGAAAAAAATAAAGCTTCCTGTGAGATGGTGAGATGGTTCCATGATGGCTACATTTTCCAAGAGGATCTGAGGCGATGAGACAATGGCAGAGCAACACTCAGCACTATTTTTAAGATTGTCTTCACTGCTGGGGTTATGAAATGCAGGCTTTATAACGCTCCTGATGGTGGAACAACACTGCCCCCTGCTGGTGTAATCAAACAATAACTGTCTTCTTATATTTTTTTTGTTAAATAAGAGGCATGTTACTTGGTCAAATGATCTGATACTTTGTCATATAAAGGCATACAATTTATAAGGATGCATTTTTAAAAGCTGACAGCATGTGGATAAAGCTATTTACTCATTTTATATGCTTTCCTAAATACCTGAGGGTTCATTTCACACAGTTTTGGTGCGTCTGTGTGTGCACACTTGTAATTGGTCATATGAGAATTTAGAGCAAATCATGGAGCAACACTTTTAATAATTAGAGCAAAAACTGTCCAACAGTTTGATGAAACGAAAACAATTAATGAACACAGTTATAAAACATGGTTTGACAAACGTTCTGCAAATTATTGTTTGTCTTCTTTTAGTCTATTTCAGATGAATACAATATAACTGAAATTGAGTGCAGAATATGTCCTTAAATTGAAGTCAAAACTGGAGTTGGATAACTTCTTTTAAGATCAAATTTTTATTACTGATTTCATAACAAGTAGAACAAACTTCCTTTATTAAATGCCACAAGAGTATTTGTTATATGAACAAAACTCTTTATTGCATAAGTACAAAAAAAAAATCATTGGGGAACACTTTTCAGATAAAAAGCAAAGCAGCCCAAGAGGCCAATGAGAGGCAGCAAATTTGCATGTATTAAAAGATAATTAATGGTTAGAGAAGTTTTTCTATGCTGATTTTTTATTTCCTTTTTTTGTTTCATATCCTACCAGTAACACTGCTGATATCGTGGGATTTAAATTTGTTTAAAAAAAACATTGACAACTGGAAGTTTTACCTGAAAGAACATAAGGTATCAAATTTTTATCACTGATTTTATAACAAGAAGATAAGAACAAGGCCACGGACCCACCCACTCACCCACCCACTGCTGAATAAATCCCTTCCTGTCACAAGACCTCTAAATAATTAAGTCAACTTTGTCACAGTGGCAAATGAGACCAACTGAGCTTATACAGTACTTGATGCTCACTCTTTCAGCGACTCAAAACAGAAATATGTTTCTCTACGTTCCTTCACGGCCACTTTTCTCCTCCAGAAAGTGACCTGAGTGCAGGTGAAGAGGGAGGTAGTGGGGAAAGCCGAGTCTTTATATACAGCTTCATCAAAAATGGATGTGTGCTATTGAGGAGATGGCAGTCCTGTGCTCATGATAGGAGAGCAAGATGTGAAATAAACACACATTAACCTGAAACTGCCAGCTTCAGTTATACATCCTTACTCACACTTTGTAGCTTGTTTCATGTTTTACCACCTTTGTCATATTCATCCTCAGGCACATATAAGTGAAACAAGTGCAACTGGAACCGTCTATCCTCCATTACCAGCACAGCAGGAAACATAGCAGCGCAAATGTCATTTTTCTGGGTCAAAGAGAAGAGGAGAGAGGGGTTGGAGCTCTAAGACACACGTCCCATCTCTCTCATCCAGACAGATGAGCTCACTGTTGCCAAAACCAAAACCCCAAAAGTGAATATGTCATTCTCATTACTTTAGCTATGTCAAAATGACCTTTCTCTGATGTTAATCACAACCAGACGGACCTGCTTTAGGGAAGCTCTGACACAACAATGAGGTGTAACAATGGGGAACAAGAAATGAGTCAATCAATGAACGACTGACAAACAAACCAGAGGACAAACAAACCAATGGACGAACCAACAAACTTACCAATCTGCTGACAAACGGACAAACTAATGGACCACTGAACCAGCGCACAAACAACCGTCAAACTTTGGGGTGGCTTTGTCTCAGTAGTAAAGTCAGTTATCTCTCAATTGGAACGGTGGCTGTTCCCACAGTCTATTGTCAAATTGTCCTTGGACAAGACACTGTGTCCCAAATTGCCCCCTGTGACATAGTCAGCGTAGTGTGAATGTGAATGAATGGAATTTGTGAACACTGATGGTTCCCTAGCATAGCAACCTTTACCATCAGTGTATGTATGTTGGTGTGAATGGGTGAATGACACACGTACTGTAACAGCCCTTTAAGTGGTCTGAATGTTTAGAAACGCTATACTTGCACAGTCTGTATTCCATTACCATTTACCAATAAATTAATCAACTGACATAAGAACAGGGCTGCACGGTGGTGCAGTGGGTAGCCCTGTTGCCTCACAGGGCACAGGCTTCCTCCAACAGTTAAAAAACATGCTCACAGGTTAATTGGTCACTCTAAACTGCCCGTAGGTGTGAGTGTGTGCGTGAATGGTTGTCTGTCTCTCTGTGTTAGCCCTGTGATAGGTTGGCGACCTGTCCAGGGTGTACCTGCCTTCTGCCCAAAACCAGCTGGGATAGGCTCCAGGCCCACATGACCCCTAACGGGATAAGCAGTCAAGATAATGGATGGCTGGACATAAGAACCAGCAAATCAGTGAGTAACTAACCATCAAACCAACCAACCAACCAATTGACAAACCAATTGAGGAACAATGAACCAATGGAAAAAACTTTTGACAAGCCAAAGAACAAACTAAACGAGGAACCAACAAACCAAAGAACCAACAAAACCATTGCCAAACCGACTGGCAAACCAAATGACCAATGGACAAACAAAACCAATAAAGGTGTCAATCAACGAACCAACAAACAAAGCAGCAGACCATTACCAAACTAATTGACAAACCAAGTGACCAATGGACGAACCAATGGAGAAGCCAATGAACCACCAAAAGACAAAGTGAGGAACCGCAGATTCAACAGATAAACCAACAATTGAACAAACAGACGAACCAACAGTTTTATGGCAAACAAGCCATATAACTATTGCTTTGGCATGTATCCATGCATTCATCCATCCATACCAAGTTTTAATTGTTCCTAAGATATCATGCTCCGAAATAATGTGACTGGAAACACTGCAAATCCATTTTACCCCCAGAATTTCTTATTTGAATTTTCAACTTGTCTTTCAGCCAAGATGTCAGGAAAATATTGACCAAACAACAAGAAGACTTTAGTTGGTACAAGATACTTCCTCATTTTCTGCCTTTCTTTCAGTGGATCTGAAAATTTACATTAGCCTTAGTTGCTTTTGTCACATGCACATTTTTAACAGTGTACCCCAAGACAAAAAACCTCAACTGGAGTTACCAAGAAATACTAAAAAGAAAGAAAAGAGACAACAGTAGATAGAGATACACAGCAGCCTTGTCTTAACTAGGCTGATGTGTGCATCTCCCTGTAGGATGACAGGAGCAGGGTAGGGGGGGTTGGTGGGTCTTGCAGGGTTCACTGCAGTCAGTGACTCAGCACCGACAGATGTAGTGACTGACAGGAATAATCAGTGGCACAAACAGAACAGAACAAAGAGAGAACAAGATGAAGATGGCTGTGACAGCAGGTAAGCAGGGAGTTCGTAAAAATAAGTCAGTTTTGCAATATGTGAGTGTAGAAGCTTGGTCTTGGGAGGCAGCAATATTTCTCTGTTTTGACTTAACTTAAGGAAATAAAATTGACATAAATATGTACACTCAAGCAGAAACGTAGAGTTTAGGTGAAATTTAATTATTATCTGACTTTTACTTCACACTTTGAAATGGTTTTCCTCTTCCTCTTATAAGATCCCCTTGTGTATAACACTTTCTGTATTTAAGGGTGTAAGAATACTTAATTAGAGTGGTAAATAAAATAAAGCAAGTCTGTCATGGCATAATTTGTGTACTGGAGCTTAAACTATAAACCAACAAAGAGAAGCATATCTTTGAGCATGTTATAAGGGTGAGATAAAGTTCAAACTGGATGTCATGTCAAGTTTTCTTAGAAAGCAGCAGACACTGATTTTACATGTCAGAAAAGCAGATGCAGGATTTTCTTTTCCACTAGATGGTACTGTAGTTTCTCTTTATTTTACAAGGTGGCAACAGAAACACTGTCTGTCCTGTTCCTCAAAAGAGATCAGGAATGCTTATGTTAGACATAAGCCTCTGAAAGAGGTCAGTTCTCTAAAGCAGGGGTTCCCAAACTTTTCAGCCCGCGACCCCCAAAATATTGGTGCCAAAGATTTGCTACCCTCACTGTCCCTCAAAGGGATTTAATGTGGCTTCATTTAGCTGGTATGCAGGAAATTAAACTAGCTATATGAGCATGTAGCTGCGTTTCCTGTGCCTTTATGAATTAACCTACTGCTATCGATGCTTTTGATAATTTACTGTTCACTAACCCTAAACTTAGGAGTCATCTGGCAAAAAGAAAGGCAGAAAACACATTACACTTTCTATTTTCAAGGTTTTATTTCAAGTTTAGCTACTATTTTTGTTGATATTTTTTACTATAATGGGTAAAATGTACTATTTTAAGATAACTTGTGACCCCCCCCTTTATGTCTTGCGACCCTCCAGGGGGTCCCGATCCACACTTTGGGAACCCCTGCTCTAAAGGATGTGTACTTAAGGCAGCAACTTGCATGATATTAAAGTAATTAATATGACAAAGACATGACTCAATGGCTGAACAACAGTACACACATTTAATTGCAAATTGACTGGGAGTTGTCTCCAGATGTTTTTTGTGACAAGCTCCCCATTTGTCAGTAAGTTAGAAAAATGAATGCTGATCAGAGAGGAAGTAATACTGGTATGCAGGGGTGTGTCCAAAAGGGAGGCAAAGGATGGTATGGGCCCCCCTTGGATCCTCATTGACCACCCTTGATGTCCTAAATTAAATTCAAACCTAAACTATGATTGCTTATTTGTTTTCCCAGGCGCAGGACTAATGTCGACATCAACTATGTTGCAAAAGGCTGCCAAATGTCACACATGTCTTTAGTGGGTACTTAAAACTGAAAAACATTTGACACAGTACAGTATGTTTATAAGACAGATGCAGAAGAGGAATCAGTCCATCAAAACTACAAGGAAACTCCAGCACAATGTCCATAAAATACATTTATTAGCTTTGTATCATTTAAATACTTTAAATTGTGACTTTGGACTAACATCTTTTCCTTAAAGAATTAAATTCAGAAGATTTGTATGTTACGATACACAGGGATATAATATGATACTTTGATGTCAACAGGTAGGTGTTGGTGGGTAGGTAATTTAGATATGGTTAATGGTGATAGGAAGGGTAAATCAAGGATAATCATTGCTTCCCTTTCCTCAGTTGGTGCCCCAGTCGAGCCATCCCATTCAAAAAAGTCTGGACCCACCCCTGTTGGAATCACTGGAAGATATGGTCATATCACAGTATGAAACAAGATATTGTCTTAAATTGATGTCTCCACATGGAGAATGTATGAATAAATCAAAACAGCTGCAATCTGAAATCAATAACTGACCAGTATTGAGTTAAAGTCAATATTAATCTTATATTTTGTATCTACCTACGAAGTTCAAACTAGATATGGATAAAGTCACTCTTGTAATATAAACAGCCCATGTCAATTTTTTAATCCAACAACATTTTGGCAAAAAAAATTAAAATGATTGAACGCACATATTGTGCTTCCATATGCTCATTAGTTCTCGACATTCTGCTCTGGGGCTTTGGCATAACTGGAGTGTTCGCGCCATGCAGAACCAGAACATGGCTGAATTAACAGCCTCTACTCTTTTATACTTCTATATATAATTATATACTGCTTTTTTATTCTCTTCTATATGCATTTCATACCATTTCTACTTTGGATATGTTGCATAGATGCAAGCTGTGTAAAGAAGTGGTTCTCAAAGTGGGGTCCTGGGACCCCTGGGGGTCCTTGTACCATAGTGTGGGGGTCTGTGAAATAATTAAAATACATTTCTAATAAATTATAAAATTGTACTGTCATTAAAAACAGCATTTACACCATTGTTATGATACCATTTGGTGGCTCGAAGGGATATGCCAGTCTTGCTACTGTTAAATTTCTGAAAGCTTTTATTATCAATTACTTGAAAGTATAAATGCTGTCATGTTGAGTCCAAAAGGAATGAAATAACCCTCTGCTTTAAAGTATACAAGTGGTATTTACTTGATTCAAATTTAAGTGTTTTCTGTGTATCACTGTGGAACAGATCTGAAGTATTTAGATCGATAAGTTTTACAATACAAAAAGTTCCAAGGGCAACTAAGAGTGCAAATGGTAGTAAGCATGTGCTTAATCTATGTTACAATTATGAGGGGGTCCTTGGAAAATGTTCTCACCTGTAAGGGGTCCCTGGCTCCAAAAAGTTTGAGAACCCCTTGGTGTAAAGTATTTAACCATATGTTGAAACAACCAGGGTTGCTTTGAACATAATGAACATAAGAGACGTGGCTGGATTATACTATGTTAGAGGTTTGAGAGAGTACTTTCTGTCTGTTAAATCCAATGTGACCGACAAACCAAGCTGACCAATAAGTTTGTAAATAACAATTAATTTTGCTATTGATTTTAAAATCAATCTACTTTACATTAGTATATTAAAAAGAAAAAAAAGTCCAAAGAAATTTTCAGATTGCATTTTTTGTCCAAACAACAGTCCAAGACTCATGACATTTTTGTTACAAGAAGTTACAAAAGGAGTAAAGGTTGAGTTTTTTGAAGCTGCGATAAGCAAAAACTGTCAAAAATTACAAATTAAATATCAAAGACTTTTCAATACATTTCTTGCTTTGAAGTGACACCTTTCAAGTTGTTGGGGTCTTGATTCTACAGAAAGAAATAGGTTAATCCTTTTCCATAAGTGTGTATTTTGAAAAAAACAAAATCTCTGCCAGTGGAGAAACTCCCAACCCCCTTTCATTTTTTATACCAATATACACCATATGTTTACTGAATGAAAAAAAATGACTGACTGGCCCTTTAAAAAGAAATTAATCCTTTAACATGCAGTGAGTTAGAGCTTCCTGTCAAAGGTGCAGACACTGGCCTGGGGACCCGGTAATTGGTTAGTGTTGATCCTGTGATATACAATGATATCGATTACCGCCTAATAAATCTCAGCTAGTGAGTGTTCCTGTGCGGCGCAGGCTTCGGTGTTCTTGGGGGACACGTTCAATGAATGATCACCATAAAGTGGCGAAGATGGATAATGCTGAGAGAGAGCTTTTGCAGGGTAATAAAGAGTCTTGGCATGAAGGAGCGAGGGAGCCCCCTCAGCTTTAGCCTCTTCCTGTTGATGATGCTGTATAGATTTTTCATTTGTTTAAGTAGGATTTATCATATGCAGGAAATACCACATTAGCTGCTGTCGATGGAAGCTTCCTTGCCTCCACTGGGGCTTTAATAAACAGTAATCAATCACATGCCTCGGCTAACATTGTATGTATTAAATGAGTCATATTTGCACAAGGCAGTAGTAAAGCATGTTACTAATGCATTGCATAGATTTTTTATTTGTATATTTTATCATATTTTCATCAGCTAGTGAAAAACCCAGACTTTTTAAATATGCAAAAGATTACATTGACGTCTTGTTTCTCCTTTACCAAGCCCCACTTCTATCAAATACATTTTTAATGATTAAGTATGTCTGTAAGCTGAAGCCCTTGTGCAGCTTAAGCTCTACAAAGAAATATTGACTTATTGGTCTAATAGCTCAGTGCATTTACAAGGGCCCGTCCAATAATCTCTAAACACTTCATTATGGATGACAAATGGCCATGTGGTTAACTATTCAGCTGGATATAAGATGCACAAGAGAAAACTCTATTGGGACAGTGTAAGAGCTGTTGGAAGTACAGTGTTGACGTGGTATTAAAATCTGTGGGATGCTACAAAAAGCTTTCTGATATTTACATTAGTCCCAATGCAATAAATTGACTAATCAATGTTTTTAATCCCAAGCTTTTACTTAAGATGGGAAGTGTGACATGAATCACATTTAGCCGGATGAGTTTTTATGATGATACTAATGTAATCCACTGGGTACTCCCGATTGATCAGTCATGGCCAAATGGATTTCATTTGCCAGGAACCTGTCCGTCCGTTAAACTGTTTTCCTGTACGCTGCACCGGCTGATGATACAGAGCCGTGTTTTAATTTACGTATTAAAGCTCCTGTGGGGAGTTTTTAGGTTGTTATGAAAGAGACTGATATTAACAGTGAGGCCTCTTTATGACCTCAGAAGCACATAAGACCTTTAGAAAGAAGATTTAATTTTGAAAATTTCAACTGTATATTTCTTAAACTTTAATTATCACTGCTATGAGGGGGTGCTGAATCATGGCATAGTGAAGGAGAACCCCTCTTTTTACTTATTCCACTGTAAATATTCATGATTCATTTGGTTGCTATTAGATAACAGGATGAGGTTTTTGTCCGAAAATATGACTTACAAGTAGGGATGCATCGATCCCACTTTTTAGGTCCCGATACCGATATCGATACCTGGGCTTTAGTATCTGCCGACACCGATACTAGCCGATCCGATCCTGGTATTGATTTGACACTCTCTATTCCTTAATGTGAGGAGGTTTCAGGCTTTTCTGACTTTGTCGGAACAATTAAATCCAAAAACCTGTCCGTTTTTTCACACTTTGAATCTATGTATAGAAGGTTTCTTCCTGCTTTACATTAGGCTACAGCTGACCTTCCTCCTTGGGCTCCCATTATATTTTGCAGCGCGACTGCCATCCGTGGAAACATTACCGCTGCACATGTTGCAAGTTTCTGGCAGAGTTGTTAGCAAAAGAAGTGTGCACCTAAACTGCACAGCCCCTGTTGCTATCCTCCATCATGCTCCGCCGGGCAAAAATGCACAGACTGGTCGGCGCTGATGACGTAGGAGACGCACATGGCTGTTGTAAACACAGAAAAGCATAAAACTGAGATGAATAGATCTGCCATATGGATCGGTACTACATATCGGCCCTTTGTCACTGATATCAGATCTAGCTTTTTGAGTTTACTCGCCGATTTCCGATCCCAGGATCGGTACGGTGCATCCCTACTTACAAGTTACCTGAATGTCAGCTAGTTTTCTTGTCACATCAAAAAACAAACTGTAGTGCTAGCAGATATTTCCATTATTAGACAAAGCAAGCAAAATTCCAGCAACAAACTTTCAGTTTTGGCAAAAATAATGTGTTTATTTTGGTATTTCGATAGTACCAGAAGAGTAATTGGTATCAGACAATATCAATGGTGAGGTATTGAAGTTTATTTCAGTAAAGCTATTAAAAGACCCAGAGACGCCTGCTTTCTGTCTTCTAAAAATTTGCAAATGAATATAGTATTTTATTTAAAATACTTGCAAACCATTCTGGTGCGACTCACTGTTTTTGCTCAGCTGCAGTGCTCTGCAACATATGCTACAGACATTACCGAGAGTATTGTAAATTATGGAATCAAAGAATCAACGCATGCTGCTCAGGACTAACTCTTTCCCCTACAGTGTTTGTCTCGAGTTTTGCATTGTTTTATATTCAGAGACAGTTTTTTTTTTCTTCTTTTTGTTCAAGGCAGCTGCTCATCTTTTTTTTACTCCATAAATAAATGAACCTGTGCTTCAACTTAATCCGACTGCTCCTCTTGCTCTCTGGTTCGTTTTTACACATGAAGGAGCCAACAGTGGTGGTGCTCGGGGGCAGCAGAGTGACCCAAAGTGAACTAGAGTGACTTAAGAGGATAATAAATAAATGACAGGGTGGGTTGGAACAGCACAACACTTTGTAATCTAAATTTAACAGCATAGAACAACAAGTTTCTGCCAAGTAGTTCAATTAAATAATTGTAAAACTTTGCTTCTCTGTTTGATGTGGATAGTTTAATTATTGATAGCAAAACGTACAGATTCTGAATCCCACCATGACATGCAGTGTTGATTCCTGACAAGGTATTTTGAAGCAAAGAATTGCAGATTTAAGATGTCTTGCAGACTGACGCATTATTTCAACTTACTGTGTGTGAGTGTATGGAGTCAAGTCAACCAGAAGTCTATTAATTCCGTAATATTTTGGTCCAGAAATTGCCTCGAGTACTTTAACATTTTTTCCCTTTTTCTGAGGATTTCAGAGAAACCACATGAGATTGAGCTAGCTTATAGCAAACAGGCTACTGTCTATTATTAATATTATTATTATTATTATTATTATTATTATTATTATAATAACACCAGTCACATACATAAATGGAAACGAGGCGTGAGTAGTTTCTGTGTGTGTACAGAAGCTCCTACGGCACCTGTAACAATTGACTTCTGGTCTCCAAATGTAAGAATCAAACAAAATCTGGCAGAAGAGAGGAAATACACTTATGAATTCATGGGTGTCCTGTTGCAGTAATGCCTTTCTTTGTTTCTATCCAACTGTTCATGGAAAAAAATCCAACTACCTTGTGTTCTATGTACAGAGGCCATGTACAGGTTCAATTCTAACCTGCAGCCCCTTCCCTCTCTCTCTTTCCTGTTTCCAACTCTATTCACTGTCCTGTCACATTAGGAGGCATAAAATCTCAAAAATAAACTATAAAAAAAATCTCAGATATACTGCAAGTTTTTACCAGAAGATCTAAAGCAGGGGTTCCCAAACTTTTCAGCCCGGTGACCCGCAAAATATAGGTGCCAAAGACTTGCGACCCTCACTGTCCCTCACAGTGATTTAATGTGGCTTCATTTAGCTGGTCTTCAGAAAATGACCCAACCTATATGAGCATGTGGTTGTGTTTCCTGTGCTGTTATGAATTAACCTGCTGCTACTGATGCTTTTGATAATTAACATTTCACTAACCCTAAACTTAGGAGTTATCTGGCAAAAAGAAAGGCAGAAAACACATTACACTTTCCATTTTCAAGGCTTTAATTCAAGGTTAGCTACTATTTTTGTCAACATGTTTTACTATAATGGGTAAAATGTACTATTTTAAGATAACTTTTAAAAAAAACATTCTGGAAGACATCTCACGACCCCCAATTTGTGTCTCTTGTGGGTCCCGACCCACACTTTTGGAACCCCTGATCTAAAGGACACAGGTAGAGGTCTCTCAATACATGTATCCTAAGCTATAGTAATACAGAATACAACCATCTATGTGCTATTAATTACTTTCATAAGTTCATTAGCCTTGAAAAAAAAACAAGCTTGTTTCACCAAAAAAAAATCCTTCACGTATCTAAAACAGCAGCCTGAACATGCAACAAGTTGTCTTGCCACATATATTATTGCTGCCAATCTGTCTTGTGTACATCTATCTGTGTTCTACTGCACCCGAAATCAGATCTGTACTTAGCTGACACACAGGGCTGGGGATCAGAATTGATATCAGGAAGGAGAAAATCTGAACATTTTTTTAGCAACAAATGTTAACACACATAAAAACATGAACATCTGGACATGACATTCCTGTGTAGAAATTAAACAAACTAGATACTGAGAGTACAAAGTGGGGCACTGTTTGTTTGGTACCTGTTGTACAGAATGTCTGTATGGCAAAGCTCAAGGTCCCAGACTGTACACACTGTAATGGATTGAGTGCTGCCTCATCTCATCCTCTAAATCCCCTTTTCAGCTAAAAAAAAAAACAAACTTTGATAAAAAAAGTTGTGTCAACATCTATCACTATCTATATGCAGTTGCATATAAATAAGTAATATGAATTTTTCCCATGGGATGCTGTTCAATTTGAGGATGTAGCCTACCTTGAAAAATGTTAACATCCTAAAAAACATTAGCAGGCGACTAACTCCTTCAAATCAAAGTGCCTTCAGGCTGCTAACATACATACTGAATAGCTAAAAGTGCCATTAGTGATGATAAGACAATTTAAAACCACTGCAATTTGGTTATTAGTAGGGATGTCAACAATTAATCGATTATCGTTTAATTGATTGTTAAGAATTTACTCAAAACACGCATTTTTGTTTTCAATTTTCCGTCACGTGGAACAAACATCATGTGGTCTCATATTACATCCAGCTATCAGGGAGGTGTTTTAAGTTTAAAGCATGTTTAGTTTAGTTTAGTTTAGAAAACTTTAATGTCCTCCAAGATGCAATTTGTGGTACAGCACAGCTTTAAAAAACACAACAACATGAAAGCTACATCAGACACACAACAAAATGATCCAAACAGATCCAAACAACCCATAGTAGCTGTTTCACAGTAGAAGTCATTGCTAGCCCAATTTAACAACACAGTTTAAATACAATAAATAAGGTAACATTGGTGTACCCATAGACAACCTTCGATCACTTGTGCATCTTATTTAATTGAGTTATTGCCATGGGAATGAATTAGTTTTTAGCACGATTTGTTCTTATCTTTGGGTATCTATACCTCCGGCCAGAAGGGAGTAGCTGAAACTTGACTGAGAGTGGGTGTAATGAGTTCATGCAGACTTTGTCTGCCTTCACAGCCAGCCTGCTCAGGTTGCTTTAGATGTGAATCAGCTGACTAAAGGTGTTGCGCACAGCAGAGACACTCAGCTGGGGGCTGCGGCTGTGCGTCAGGTCTCCTTGTGCGCTTTTTTTAAAGAGGATCAATGCGCAACTGCTGCCAACGACGACACGAACACAAAGGTTCACAACTTTTAACGTGACAGTAGGGACAGAAGGTACTGACTACATACTGCGTTTGAATTTAGTATGTAATATGTCTGTTCTGTTTGATCTGTGTTGTAGTACGCTGGGCCAGACGTCACTGAATTTACGGCTTGGAATGCGGAAGTAAACAACAGACAAGCTGATGGATAAACTGCTTCTTTAGCATCCACTTATAATTTAAAGAGTTAAGAGGTGGTTTATATGGAATTTAATAATTTATACAGCACCTAAAAACCGAGTTCTCCCATCAAAAAAAGAAGAGAAAAAAAAAGCGGAACGAGCGCTGTGCATTGTGGGAAACAGTACGCAAGGCAGACTGGTCCGATGCGTACTGTGAAATTTCCCTGAATCAGTAGACATCCGGGGAGTTTTGGCATACTGCAGATTTTGCTCTTTTTCACATACTATTTACTACATACTGAATTTTGGCCAAATCAGTACGTACTGCTAGTAAAGTAGGCGGTTTCAAAAACAGCCTATGTCTGTGAAGAATATTTTTATGAGCCTGATTGCTGATAATCAGTGTTAAACATGTACCCGTACTCAAGACCGTCAGTTCTATGCATTTTGTTGCTGTAGAAAATATAATTTAGAAGGAAAAAACGTATTTGGCATTGTTTTTGACATAAGAGTAATAATGTTTATTTTAATTGATTAATTGATAATTGATGGTTAACATTTCCAAAAATCGATCAAGGAAAATACTTAAAATGTACACAGTGGCAGTTCTAGACCAATTTTACTGGGGGGGCCAGGCTGGGGCCAAGGGTGTTGTCAGAGGGACACATTCAACCCTGACAAAAGAGACTGAGAAGGGCGAGGACCGGCTGAGAACAAACTGACAAATCATCAGTGCATCCCTATATACTAGATATATATACTACTGTGTACTATATCAAAATGCAGACTGACAGCAGCTGTTTGAGTGTTTACACTCAACATGAGTCCCTTAGCGCTCTAAGGGACTGGAACCAAGTGTCACATGCATGTGTTCCGCCTGTAACATAGGCACGATATTGAAGCTTTTTTTATTGTTTCATATTTGTTTGGTTGTGGGGGGGCACAGGGGGGGTCCAGGTTCAGTTTTACAGGGGCGCTGGCCCCTGTTTGCCCCTCCCCAGAACCGCCACTGAATGTGCCTCCCTAGTTATTACCTTTAAATGTTAGCTTCTAATGTTAAAGGGCCTGCATGTTGCATAAAACAAAATGAGCTATTATAAATGTGTATTTTCAAAAAAATATATTTAACCATGTCCCTTTAGGGCTTCCGTATTAATAAGTACATTCTATCCAGCTGACATGTTGCTACATATGTTACCTGTCTCGTTTAGACCATGTGAGCAGTGTGTCCGTAAATGCCTTTATAAATGTTATTGCGCGCGTGGCTGCGTGACGTCACGCCCTCTCGCGCTGCATCTAGTCGTTCAGTGTGTGATCAGAGCGCAGTGTGGTCCGGATCAAACAGCGCTGTTTTGGAGGGTTTTCTGCACCTGTGAAACGGAATGTACTTTCACAGCGGGATTCTGAAAGAAAAGAAAAACGCCTCCGGTCCTCTCGGGGCTTTGATGAACAATCTGAGTTTATTCAATTGCTGATTAAGTTGGTTGGAGGAGTTTTTAATGTGGGTGTGAAGTTTGGGATCAGACACACCCGCCGCTGTCTGTCTCTCTCTCTGTTTGTGTGTGAGGGAGCAGCGGTCACAAACAGGAGTGGAAATGTGTCTCACTTGTGTTTGGAATCCTCCTAAACTCCAGATGGATGCTCACACGGTTTAGTTTTTTTGAATGCTGGACTTCAGTTTTGGGTTCTCATTGTTGGATCTACAGGATGCTTCAGCGCTTTCACTCACACTATGTGCCACAGCAGAGGGAAGGAGGATCAGTCTGACAAGTTGGCTTGACATCTTCATTTAATCTCGGACAGACCTCTTTTAAAACCAACATCTCCGTAACGAGCGATGATTTTAATAACTTTCGTTGTTATATTGTCCTTCCCGGGTGAGTGATGTTTTGATTTTAATGTGTTTGTTTTGTTTAAGCTTTTTAAGAATGCACCTGTTTCTGCACCAGGCGCATTAAACACTTTCTTCTCTTTCATTCGTTTGATTTGTTCTAATGATTGAGGCATTATGCGCACAATCAGGGTTCAGAAAGTTTGCCTCACGCTGAGCGCATCTTCGTGTGTTAATTGGAAACACTGCATCATAATAATCTCCGTTTATATTATGATAATTGACTGATCGCTCAGGCTTGTTGTGCGCAACACAATGTCAACAAATGAGTTTCCACTGTGAACACAAAATGTGTCTGACTTCCTTCCTCCCCCCTTGTGTCTCCCAGACTCCGTGTTCACCTTGAGGGGAGACAGCAACACCTCACCCTCCCGCTCCCCCCGTCTGGACTGCGTGAAGGCCAGTGAACAATGTCTGAAGGAGTACAGCTGCAGCCCCAAATACCGGACCATGAGGCAGTGCGTGGCCGGGAGGGAGAGCAACTTCACCGCGGTGACCGGTCCCGAGGCGCAGGGCGAGTGCCGCAGCGCAATAGACGCCATGAAGCAGAGCCCGCTGTACAACTGCAGGTGTAGGAGAGGGATGAAGAAGGAGAAGAACTGCCTCAGGATCTTCTGGAGCATATTTCAAAGTTTACAAGGTATGGACTTTCTTACACCAATCTAATTATTCATCATTTTTATTAGTCAGTAAGTGGAAGTGCTCCTTCTTTTATATCTCATCATAGGAAGATTAGTCGAATATAGGCCTGTGTTGTTAAAATGTTCATAATGCCACACCTCCATAACAGTGACAATCATGCCATCCGTTTCAGGAGTGTTAGAGCTATGTGAGGTAGTGATTATTATACTGTTGATTATTGTACTGAGCATAAGTTCAATTTTTCTCAAGGGGTTTGAATTGGTGAAAATGTTAAAAACTTTTAATAGTCAATATTATACATTTATATGAATAATTTTTACCTTCATATAACATAATGTTTATGAGCACTGATTAGAAGTCTTACAATACAAACATCAGTATCACAATCAGTCTCTTATACTGTTTAATTTCAGTATAGGGTACAAGGTATAGTATATGGGGTATCCACTAGTCCACTAATCCAGTCATTGCAGTAGCCAGATACCATGATCAGTTAGTCCTAACAGATTAAATTAGGATATTTGAATGTGATGGTTAAAAAAAAAAACTATTCAGTGCCATCAGAGATTTTAATGTTAGTCAAAGCTACCAAATGTCAGTCATCAGTGTTTTTTCAGCTGTTAGGTATTGGCAAATACTTAATTCTAAATATGAACATTATGTGTTTGTCATAGGGATCTATAACATGAAAAAAAAATGTGTAGTTACAAAATACTCACTAATATGAGTATTAATGTGAATAATAAAAAAAGTACCATTGGTCATACTTCAATAATATAATGTTGAATAGCATCCACCTACACAGTAAAGACATGTTTACACTGTAAAAATGAGCCTTGTCATTTCCCCCCATGCAGCTAATGATCTGCTGGAATACTCTCCCTATGAACCAATCAATAGCCGCCTCTCAGATATCTTCCGCCTGGCCCCCATCATAGCTGGTAAGTTTCTGTTCTTTAGCATTCATCTGCTTAAAGTTTGGACAGCGTGCAAAGTGAAGTAAGTGTCTCTACACAGATCCATAATTTCTCCGTTTGTGCCTTAAACCCAGCTTAAGTCACCACATCACTGCTGCATATCTGTCACTATTTGACAACCGCTCTTTTTCTATCGTCGTCTGGTTTCAGGCTGCAGCTTTCAACGCCCATTATCCATCACAAAAGCTTTTATCTGCCACTGTGACCCAAGCGTACACAAAGCAGAGTCATTTAGTGTGTTTCACTTTCAGCTCTCCAAGCCGTGATGAGAGGTCTGCATGTTTTTTTTCTCCACTGACACATGCTGCAAGTAGCATTTTTGTGTTAGTTTTGAATAAATCATCCTTTCAGAGTAGAGTCTGTGTTGTTTGAGCGTGCAGCACTGAATTCCTGGTTGTAAAAAGGAAAAAATGTTGCCTCATGCTTGTTGTCTGTGTCCTCGAATGTCAATGTAGTGAAGGTGTACTTGGGAGCATACACCTATCTGCTGGGATGAGGCACACACATACATACATGCACAGTCGGGCAATTAACCATCTGTCTGCATTCAGTAGCACTGATCAGGCGAGCTTGTGTGTGCCATGTGCAGCTCTCTCTGGTGCTCTTCAGCGTTAGGGTTTTTGGGCGTCTGCGATGGTGGCAGGCGACCATTTCAGAGGAAAAACGGTCATTTGATTCCCTCCCTCCCTCCCTCCCTCCCTTTCTCCCTTTCTCTCCTTGGCTCTCGCTGTGATTGAATCCACTTAGCGTATCACAGTGGCTCTGCTCCACACTCGATGACATAATGCTTAGCTGTATTTCAAAATGGAAAGTAGGAAAGGATTTATTGAGATTGGGATTTCTGTCCTGTATTGGAATAGAGCTAGTATACTGCAGAGGTGTAGCAACACAAGACTGAGAGCAAGTGATGGAGAATTTAAATTTGAGAAACGGTGGATTCAAGTAAGTAAAACAAACTGGGGATTTTCTGAATCTATAAGAAACCATGAATGTGAGGTGCAGTGAGATGGAGTTGGAGCTGTGTGTCCAGTTAAATGTAAAGCTGTGTGTCAACAGCCAAATCTCTTAAAGGGTTAGATATCAGGAATCCATTTGCCATAAGTGACCTCATTCCTGTCTGCAACAAAGCCAGGCTTCAGGCGATCCGAAGGGTGGAATAACGTACGTGAGTCAGTATAGTGATCCATACTGTATCCCATGGGTCACTTCAGAGATGTGAGGCTCACTGCTCTGTATTCCTGGAAATCAATGTTGGATATTCTTTACATTTTATCCCTTTTTATATCCCAAGGGTATCATCAAATTACATCTTGTAATAGCTATGAAATGAGCGGTTTACTTAGAAACTGGCTTGTTTCAACCCATCCTCCCATATTGTTTTTTTCCTAGGAATAGCTAAATTAGTTTAGGCCATGATTTCCCAACTTAAAACATAATTAAACATTCAAATTTCCAATTTCCACTGTTACGCTGATGATACTCAGCTCTATCTCAGCACCTCACCATCCACCCGTCGTAAAAACCTGGATGACATCTAAACTCCTCAAACTCATCAGTAAAAAGACGGAGCTCATAGTTGTGGCCCCCAAGCCACTGCTCAGGAAGGTTGGAGATCTCCACCTCCACGTGGATGGCTGTTCCATCTCCCCATCTCCTGAAGTCCGCAAAGTACAGCAAAGTCTCCTAAAGTACAGCATCTCCTATAAACTCCTCCTCACCTACAAATCCCTGCATGCCCTCGCCCCCCAATACCTGGCTGACCTCCTCCACCAACAGACTACATCCCGGAACCTAAGGTCTTCGGACCTGGGTCTCCTCTCCATCCCCCAGACTAAGCTGCGGACCTTCTGAGACAGAGCATTCAGTGTGGCATCCCCCACTCTGTGGTACTCTCTCCCTCCCGACATCTGCAGCGCCCCAACCCTGAACACTTTTAAGAAAGCAGTCAAAACGCACCTTTTACCTCAAGGCCTTTCCCCATCAGATATCCCCACCTACTCCCCAGACCCCCTACCTGACCCTGTGAAGCGACCATGGTTTTTTTGAAAGGCGCTATATAAATATCAGTTATTATTATTATTATTATTATTAATAAAATATATGCAAAAGAAGCTGATGAGACTCAGAATCTACAGCTGTTTGTCTATTATTTCTGTGAGGCACAATAATGAACTGCAATTGCCAATTCACCATCTTGAATTTGAAAATATAAGCTAATAAAGAGAAACAAATTACTGCTGAAGTTGATTACAAAGTCATAAGTTTTGAAGATATTTTTTTATGAAGAACGAGTCAAACTTACACATTTTGAGAGAAATTGCACTAGTTCCAAAACAAAATGTCATAAAGTGATAGAAGTTTATCCTGAGGGAGGCATTTAATGTCTGTACCAAATTTCAAAGTCGTACAGCTATGGCCTGGAGGATGATGCATGTTTTATTGACTGTTTTTCAAGCAGTATATATATCAGCAAGCAGAAAAACAGAACAAAACAGATCAGAATTGCTGAAGCAGAATGATACACATATCAGTATTCATGGCATGCCTCTTGTCCAATCAGATTACTGCCCCAAAACCAATTGTTATGTTATGGGATTTATACAGAACATGATTGTCTATACTGGAATGTATGGCAACCTGTCAAGAGACTTCAAAATGTCACTCAAATCCAATACACTAACCTGCTGGTGACCCGAGAGATAAAGTCAAGGGAGTGCTGAACAAAGTAGGATTCAGTTTCTGGAAACCATGAATTTCTTGCTGAATTGAAATCAATCAAGTACATTTTGAGATACTCTAGTCTGTAGCAAAGTGGGTGACCAATTTCCAAACTAAGTTATATAATCAGCTCTCCCCTCACATGCTAGACGTAGAAAACATCTCCACTCTGCTTCGATATGACCTTCACAAAGTCACATTTCTTGATTTATGGTTTCTACAAAAGCTCCAAATAAGACGTATTTATGGCATTATTAATTAGAACTGAAAGGAGAGACAGCCAGGCCAATAAGTGCAAGAAATAAAGTCTCGAGGAACAGCTGAAATGAAATGCCTCATCGTTTATAAATCAATAAACAAGTGCCTTTCGGAAATGTAATCCAATGCTGGAGTGCAGATTGAGGAGTCTTTGGACAGCAGCCCTACCCTTGTCAAAAACAGAGCTTCTGTTAAACACAACAAACTCAAAATTTACCAAATCCTACTGTGCTTTTGACAACAGATCTTCTTACTTTTTTTTTTTTGTTAGGGTTCATGGCACCCCAGACCCAAGAGTTGATAAAACCAAGGATTCCAGCAGGGTTTATCTTCTACCATCCAACCCATACAAGATAATTCTGTATTTCCTTTACATTTCAATCTTTCAGACACTGCATTTAATTTAAAAACATGTTGGTGCAGCACATCCTTTAAGTAAACACATGAATGTAACCATTTTATTCTGCATTTTGGTATGTTAACAATGCAACCCTTTGGCATGAAAAAATAGCATAGAAGAAGATCCATAACACTCAACACTGATTAGTAAAATAATAATGTGTGAACCAAAACTAGTTATAAAGCCTTAATTTGGGCCAACCAGGAACAACCTGTTGGCGTTGAAAATGAAGCAGACGAAGAAGTACCTAAAATTGCAGTTCCTAGAGTGTCCACTTGAGGCTGGTTGCAAAAGCCAAGTAAACCCCATTAGGTAAATTTTAAACAAGTCCATCTTTAAAACAGAATTAATCAGAGTTTCAGCCTGGTTCAAAAAGTGGGTCTCTGTTAGGGATGCAATGATTAGAGATTTTGGTGGTATGATTATTGTGAGAGAAATAATCACGGTTTTACGGTTATCCTGATTATTATGTGTTATGTTTTATTTTCGGAGACGCAATCAGCAGAATGTTTATTTAGTCCCTTCTTCCTCATGTGCAGTTTTGCCGACGCCTTTTCTGCTGCACTGAAGTGATTTTAAAGGGGACATATCACTTTTTCATCAATATATATTGGTCTAAGAGGTCCCCAAAACATGTCTTTAAAGTTTATGCTCAAAAAAACACTTTGAAATCAGATTTTGGCATGCCTGAAAAGTCCTCTTCTTCATTCCTCATCAGAACACTCTGTTTTCCCTCTGACCACGCCCCCTCCGGAAGTGGATGTGCCTCGGCTCTCCAGCACGTTGATCTAATGTTTACATGTTGGCTGAATATACACGGCTGCTCAGAGATCACGTTACTTCAACCCTCTGAATCTGATCCTGACAGAGAGGCGCCTGTAGCAGGACCTTTCTGAAGGATTGGTAATAGATTTAGTGTTTCTTGTTGTTTTATTTATCAGTATGTAGACGTGTGTCTTGGTACACAGCTACGAACATGTAGCTATGTGGCTATGCTAACTAGCGCTAGCACTTATCCATGATAAATTAAAATCATCCACTAGATCTTCAAATCTGCAGACGTGGGGAGTAAAACCGACCTCTGCCAGAAAGGCAGCAGGACCTTTTATGAAGGATTGGTCACAGATTTAGTGTTTCTTGTTGTTTTATTTGTCAGTATGTCGACGTGTGTCTTGGTACACAGCTACAGCTACAGCTACAGCTATGAACATATAGCTATGTGGCTATGCTAATTAGCGCTAGCACTTATCCATGACAAATAAAAATCATCCACTATATCTTCAAATCTGCAGACGTGGGGAGTAAAACCGACCTTTGTGTTTATTAAGACAGCCTACAACTAGCATGCCTCCCTCCTAAGCTCCTTGTTAGCACACATTTGTGCAGGTAATAAAAAACGGAGGGGGGATTCAGTATTATTTTATACAGTCTATGGGCTGAACAGGCTCCGAGCTCTGACTCCGTGACAGACCGGATATTGTTGTTACGTAACAAAAACACGGAAGTCTGAAACGGCTCGTTTTAGACACATTTACAGAAAGGTGGAGAAATCAAAACAGGGGCAGAATGTTTTTTTTTATTCTCGGGGGGTTTGTAGACATGCCAGGGACATATATTTCAGGTAAAGAACCATTAAAAAGTCAATTTTGCATGATATGTTACCTTTAATAAAAAAAAAGCCACCAACAAGTCGTTTTAATGTTGCAGCTAAAACTGAAAAAAGTGTTCTTCCTGAAAACACCATCTGACTCTGACGGGATCTGGGGTGTTACCAAAATGGGCAGAGGACGCTGCCTGGCACTTTTAAATGACGGAGAAACGCCGCACAGGTGTCATTTTATTGTCTCATTTTTCATTTACAAGTTGCGCTGAGCAAAATGTACCTGCCCCTTTTTGACAGTGTCATTAGAAAAACTCGGTGCAGTGGAGCCTTCACGATTAGATTAACCGTGACACTTTTAATAGTGGGAACCGGTTAATCCCGACATCCCTAGTCTCCGTATGTTGCATTTATTTGCATACAATTAAAAGGAGTTGATTTTTTAAACCCATCCATTAGGATAATATGTAGGCTTAGTATATAAATTAGCAAAATTAGGGGCACAGCTGAGTTGACGGACTGGTGGAAGCATTGTGGTTGGTAGCCAGGAGGCTAACAGAACACCTCTTTGAATGTTTCTAGGTTAATTGAAAGTAAGTCTGAGTCAGCATTTCCAATGTGATGCACATCATTGTTGCTCTTTAAAATATCTCTTCAGAATCCAATGGGTGATGTAAAACAGTATAATTTGGACCCTTTTATGTATTGAATTTTATTTTTCCAAATTCTGTTTTATTTTTTCCTATGTTCCTTATTTTTTCTTTAAATCTTTTGTTGGTCCCATGACGACTAATTTAAGCTCATTTTGTTGTCAGAAAGTTTGACTAGTCACATGGTGGATAAAAAAAAAGCAATCATTAAGGAACGATTCCAATGTAATTAAAATCAATATATTGGTTGAAAAATAAAATTAGACTAATTTTGATTTCATAGTTCAAAAACAAAACATTCCACTGTGCATATCTCTCTGCTTTGAGTGTAGCAATGAGTGTCAGATTATTCTGTTTCTTGATATATTGAAAATGTTTTCAGTTTCAGGGTTCAAAAGTTTTCAAAAAGCCTTCCAGACAGTTCCTCAATTTACATGTAAGCAGCCACTCTTTCTGAGAAAATATAACTATCACTGGCTTTCCCACTGAGTCCAGTATAATTTCCCTCTCCTCCCAGTCTCTCCTCAGAGCTCATCAGTAGTCTTCCAGACAGACAAGTGAGCGAACAAGGGATGAAGCTGGGCAGGATGATTTTCCACTGTAAAGTCCTTAAGAATAATTCAGTAGTAGTAGCCTGAAGCAACAGATTCATCCTCTGTACTCTTTGTCCTCTGCCCTCGGCCCTGCTCAGCTGTGAACTGCGCATTTATGAGCAAACTGCTGCAGATGAACATCAGAGTGGCCATCAGAAGAAGAAACCCTTTTAATCTGCTGATCTTTTTTTACACAAGACTGCTTTCAGCCATATCAGCGAAGCCCCTGGAGGCATTTCCTTTCACATACTTGTCCTTTGTTTCTTTGCCCCTCTGTAACCGCAGAATAATACAATTTATTCCAACAGAGTTAACCAGATTGAGTGCAAACACGATGAAGACACTAGTTAGAACATTCAGAATTAACTTAAACTTAAATGTGTTAGAAATTATAATAGATAATAAATGGCATATTGCTATCTCAGTGTTAGAGCTATTGCATTATAACCATAGATTGTATATAAAATGGACAGTGTCGCTCCGCCTTTTCCCATTGTACGGTTTTGAAGCCAAAATATTCCATTCCATTCCAGAGTCTGCGCAGTAGGGAATTGGTGTGTTTCCACGGTAATGAGCTCTACCCTACAGCGTACCGTCACGAGGTCCTATGGAGTTTCTCTCTATGGCAGCTGTCAATCAAAGCAAACCCAGAAGTAAAACCCCGTTTTCTAACCTCTAATAACTAATGAAAAATAAACTTTTCACAAAAAAGAGGCCTTGAACACAAAACAGTCAAATAATAACTACATATCACAACAGCATACAGTGTGAGAAACATTCGTACGACATGTATTTATTTTTTAAAGTTTAACCGCAGCCCCTTTCAAATGAATGGGGGAGACAGAGTCCTTGACCTATACTGCAGCCAGTCACCAGGCGGAGCAGTTTTTGTGGAAGCCTCACTTCCAGCCGAGCAATCGGACGTCCATTTTTTTTTTTAGTCTATGATTATAATGCATGTATAAGTAAGTATTATATCACACACCTGAACTAAACAACTGAAAAAAAATCATTGATTTAGGAAAACCTAAAACTCAAAAACAGCTCCTCTCCAAATCTAGATATGAAACTAGTTAGAAGTTGAAAAATGTGCATGTCATGAGGTGATGTCCATTACATTGGACTGCACTAAATCTGGAAGCCAAAGTTGTTAGCAATCTCATGTTTGGGAGGTTGCTTGTGAGATTTTGTGTTTTATTTTGATGTGAAAGAGGAGCAGCTGGGGTTCAGTTGGTGAAGTGGCTCATCCTTTAATTAAAAAACTGCCAGCTTGTTCTCCAGCTCCTGGAACTCCAAAGTTAAAGCTACATTTTGTGATTTTTCCCTCATGTACATTTTCAGTCCCTCACCATAAAAATTTATGCATTTGATTTTTTAATATGAAACCAAACATTTTTTTTAAATGAGATCCCTTTTTCAATATTTGTTTCCAAAACCAAAAATGAAAAATCAGAAAAGAACTTGTTTTTTAAACATTTTTGAATGAAGAAGAAAATATAAAAATTGGAAAACGAGTAATAAGCACTCAAATTCCATTTTACTACTTCTGCTACTTCATCCCATGAAGTCCACTTAACTTGGAGGTGGCTGAATACTGTGTTCTGATCAAGTGGCAACCTCCGGTCTAAAAATCTGAGTCCAATGCGGAAGTGCTAAAAACTGCAGTTCATCGAGGATCCGCTTGAGGCTGGCTCCAGAAGTACCGGAAACCACATACACACCTATGCATAAAAGACCATCTTTACAGCAGAAATAAACATGTTTACAGCCTGGTACAAAAGACGAGTTTAGTTTTGGATAGCTCATTTCTCAATCGGCACACTGTTTGGGGGGTGAATTTTCTTCAACGCGGCAATTTCGAAAATATTTAGATTACGAGTCTTCCAATGAGAGGCACAGTTGACTTGATTGGCAGGCAGGAACACTGTAGCTGTTGGCTAGGAGGCTCAAACTCCACCTCTTTACATCACAATCGCCCGATAGCAGCAATATGGCTGCCACTGACGACTGGCCTCAAACCTGCGCTTCAGAAACAGATGGTGACGTCACGGATACTACGTCCATATTTTATAGTCTATGGTCCTGATGTTAGCTATGATTAGGATTTTGAATGGCTTGTTTAGAGTTTAAAGGATTGTAATGTTACATTTAAAAGCTGAAGGCTTAACAAGAACTGTTAAATGTGCAATTCCTAATCTTGTGGGTTAATTAATCAATGACCAGTCAACTTTTAAAAGAGTCGTTAATTGCAGCCCTTAACTACACTCTATGTAACCTACATGATCTGTAACTTAAAAAGTACATTTTCTGAAAGAAGGGAAAAAAATAATACTTTCAAAAAGGACTGACCCATTCTTGCCTCCCTACCACTAACCAAAGGGGAATTTAGGCTCTTCATACAATGTACCTCAACAAACTTAAATTCCACATCAAGGGACAGTAAATGTCAGTGAACAAGTTCCTGTATTTGAAGACATGGAGTGGGAACAGGGTGGAACATGATATAAAATAGGTGTTTTTGTGTTGAGTTGACAGGCCATTACATTTTCTGCTGTGACATACATGAGACAGTGTTTTAAATGATGATAGCCAATGACAAGCTGTGCACGGAGTCCATTGGACATGCAACCATGAGTGAATGTCACTGAGCTCATACTATCAGATCATTTGTCAAGAACACACACACCCACAGTCACTCGCATGTTGACTGACTCCCTCCCCCGCACTCTTCCTGACACACATGAATCTTAGTGGAAGATGATGGCTCAGTAAAGCGGCTTGGAGAGTGCAAATTCCTCAACAAGATGAGTGTACCTGATGGCTGAGCCACGACAAGCTGTGTGCAGAAAGCCTAGGAGATATGTAACCATGAGTGATGTAGGCAACGGCTAATCATGGCTTTGAGATGCGTACATAAAATCCTGTAGGCTGCAGGTGACATGGCTGTCAGTCAGGAGGGGAAATATTTGATGCAAGGGCATCCTGCATGCACACATATGTGCAGGTATACATAGATAACACATAGCCATCCACACTCGGTGCATCTATTGATACAACTTGCACATATTCACATATATATTGACAGGGACAGAAAAGCATAAACATAATTCCCCATCAGACTTTCCACACATCTCTCAGGACTAGGGCCAGTCATTTATCTTTTTTTAAAAAAGGCTGATTTTTGAAGGGTTTTTTTGCCTTTACCAGGTAGACAAATATTTGGGAGAAGAGTCAGGATAGCACCAGAGTTTACGGTAGACTTTTTTTTATGTCGGCCAATTTGGCCGGTGATATTCCAGAATTCCAGCCATATGGAGTAACTGTCGGACATCCGCTCTGAAAGCCCGATCTGCTTAATAACTTACATCTACCAGCAATACAACACTGAAAACACTAACATTTGAAATGAATCAATTAATAAATAATATGATCAAGCACCGGGGGACAGCGCATTGATGCCGACCTGCTGCATTGAAAAAGAGGGGGAGGGAGAGAGACTGTATCTTAGCTCAACGGACCAGCACGCCTGGACTTTCTTTTCTTAAAGTGAAGTTTGCATAATCTGGTTTACATTCACGTGAAGAGCGCTTCATGATCTAATAAGCACTGTTGTTTGAGAGCCTCGCACTTTTACTCTAACCTGAGCCTCCTCTGGTCCGGGGCCAACAGGCGTGACCTGCCATGTCTGTCCGGTGTCCTCCGTGCCCCTCTGCACCAAACTCTGCATGCAAGTAACGGGTGAATGTTTGGTAATGTCCTTTGCCCACTGTGATGAAGGGAATAATCCACGTGCACACTATCTGTCCACTTTAAGTGTTTTGGTAGGTGGCCATCCCAGAGTATGTTTTGATATTCATATCTCATCATGCTGGGAAGCTAAACTTGATTCAACTCTTCATAAAGCATATGATCATAACCTTCTGTAAACTTGTCAAAGTAGGAGCTGGGTTATATGTGTCTTTCATCAATGGAGAAGCTATTCCTGATGCTTTTGAGCATTCAGGTCGGACTGTTTTCTCCGTGCCGCTGTCAATCAGTAAACGTGGCGTGTGGCGTTTGGGTGACCCAAAAAAATCTGCTGCTTCATGACACGGTCATAAACGAATTTTGGTATGTAACAGTGTAGACTCTGTATATAAGACTAGTCCACTTTTTCACATGCAGTTTAAAGGGAAAACCGCCAGCTTAAATTATGAACAATATGGTTTTTTTTATTTGGTATTTTTACCGCCGGACATTTTGGCCGATGATGTCTCTATATGTCGGACAACTGCACGTGAAACCGGCTAAAAGCCGGTAAATACCAGCTAATGTAAACCCTGGATAGCACACAACAAAAGTTCAATGGTCAGGGTCAAGCCTGACGCTGCTGCAGCAATGACTGTGGCCTCTATAAATGGTGGCTCATGCTCAAACCACTAAGCTTAAGTGGCCTCCCCACAAAATCAAACTTTACCCTAACTTTTTAATCAGTGAGTCACATCTGAAGGAGATGTTAACTCATCACATTGTGTGCCAAAATGAAACTTAAAATGTTAATTTGTGTTTCAATGAAACCATTTTTCCTTTTGCTTTGTGGATGAAGTCCAAGTGTAAACAATTCAACAACTTCTTCAAGCCACCGTCTATCAATATTGTATTTGTTGCCTTGTCTGTTGGGGTTTGTATTCTCCTTATAACATCACAGTGAGTATGGCTGATGTTGGCAAAGCAGAGAGTACTGTTTAAATGAATAAAGCATGAATGATGGTCTGGAGGATCAAATAAAAAAAAGGAGAAGCTGGTTCTTTTGGAACTAAGTGAGATTGTGCTAATTACAAGGGTGCACTTAATAAATGGGTCCTGGGTCTGGTCATAAATACTGAGAGGCTGCCGTGGATTTAGTGATGCTGGCAGAGAGCCTGATAGAAGGCAGGGTGCCATAAAAAGATTGGGCAGTGAGCACTGCTGTTTTCTTTGCATTATGAGATGACAAAGAGGGCACTTAGTGGAAGGATAACTTGGGGAGAATTAAGTAAAGCAGTGGCTCATTGTGAAGGAGGGTTTTGGACAGCCATTTACAGCAAACAGAGACTGAACAGATGAGCATTTTTTGTGGTTTTTAACAGAAGGAGTAATTACAGAGGAAGGAAATGAACAGGCTGCAGAGTCAGGACAAATTGTAATATATACATACACACATCACAGTATCTGCAATGCAAAACAAAGTATCATCTGCATAAAGAATCACTCATTTATACTCTGAGCCAATGTCATAGAATACTAAATTACATAACTGAATCAAAACCAGTTGCCAGTTTGGGCGCTGGTGGCCTGGAATTCTAGGTGAGCCCCATGTACAGAGGCTATAGTCCTCATCCGGAGGTCGCTGGTTCAACTACTGGCCTCAGCCATTTGCTGCATGTCTTCTACTCTCTGCTCCCCACATGTCCTCTGTCTCTTAGGCTGTCCTGTCTAATAAAGGCAAACATGCAAAAAAAGTATATATAACTTTAAAACTAGTGCCAGTTATTTCCATTTGTAGTAATATATAGCCTAACTGAAAATAACTTATACCGCCAAACTTCCAGAGTTCAGTCTGCCATGGTAAAGTAGCGGCTAGGTTTCAATCTTAGTTCATTTTCGTGCCTTCAGCCTTCCGCAGCAGATACGGAGCACAGCGCATCAATCAACACAGGTCCAATTCAGCGGGACAGGGAGTCAGGCACCAGAACACAATTAAAACATCTGATTTATTTTCATACCAAACACTCTGTATTGACGCCAAACAATCGTCTTGAGCGGGACTAGGCTTTGAGTCAACTGGTCAGAGGTTTTCAGGGGTCAATGGCTACAACGTAGATCTGGAGAAGCCCATCATGGAGGCTGGAAAACAGTGGATTCAGTAATTACCACAGGATATCCTAGGTCTCATGACTCCAGCAGTGCTGCTCCGTGCTGCATCCTTAAAAACACAGGGTGTTGATGGACAAGGGAGCATGGAGCCAAACCACAGCAGAGGGGAGACTGACCAGATATGGATCTGGTGGAAGACCGGCGTTATGAATAATCTCTAAGCATATCACAGATTTTTTATCTGGATTTGTTCTCATTGGCTTCTAAAATTACTTGATTTTGTATTGACTGAGTTTATACTACTCTTTTTTTTTTTTTTTTTTGAATTTTTAAGAAACGTATAAACAAGTACAGGGTGTTTTCAAAGACTGAGTCTTGTTTTGGCATGGACATACTCCGACATGTTATATAAGAAATAAGATTAGACAATCAAAACAAATACATCACTTATAAAAAGAAATCCAAATTTAAGAAATCCAGTCGATTAAATGAAATTGTACTGCATTTAGTCTCTGGTTCAGTTTTTGAATATTTCCAAAAAAGTTCCCAGGGGCTCGTCCTGTCCTCCATTTATTTTATTTATTTTTTTATTTTATTGTTTATTTTTACAGGGACAGCGCACAATTAAAAGAAATTGCACCAGAGTTAGCTAGCAGCTAATTTACATCTGTTGTCCCTGGGCAGGTAGACAAAAAATAAACAACCACAAAACACCAAATACACTACATAACACGATACAGTACATAAAAGTCCATCATTTTGAGATATTAGCTAAAATTAGTACAATAAATACAACAAATACTAACAGTAACGCAATAAATAATAGCATTACGATAAATGCAATAAATACAAGGCAATCATTGGTGATGGCAGTTTTGAGCTGACTTTAGCCAAAGCTTGAGGCTGGTTTTAAATATTGCAAAGCTCCCTGAGTCTCGAATATTTGTGGGTATAGAATTCCACTTTCCCACAGCTTTAACCGTGAAAGCAGATTGACCAAAGGAAGTCTTTCTGAACGGTGGTACCCAGTCACCTCTAGAGGAGGCTCTGGTCCTCCTGACACTGCCACTGCCAGGAGAGACCAGACATCCTCTAAGAGGAGGGGGTGCGAGATTGTGAATAATTTTAAACATCAGGCATGCATCAGAGTAAAATAAGAAGTTGTCAAAATTGAGAAAATTATATTTTAGCAAAATATTACAGTGATGATGGTCCCTTGGCTTTTTATCCAGTACTTTTAAGGTCTGTTTATAGAGAGAGTACACAGGTTTAAGTGTAGTCACACCTGCCTGTGACCAAGTTGTTATACAGTAAGACAGATGGGGAAAAATCATAGCATGTACAAAAAGCTTTGCAGCGGATGGAGACAACTGGTGCCTGATGCTCTTAAAATTATTCAAATTAAGTTTAACACTGCTGATGACCTTACTAATTTGTTTTTTGAAAGACAGGTTTGCATCAATTATAATACCTAGGTATTTCACATGTGTCACAGATGTGATGACATCACCATTAATTAAAATGTCTGGATTTACTGAATTATTTTTCCTTGCTGTGAAATACATGCAAACTGTTTTACTTACATTAAGGGTCAAGCATGAATCAGCTAGCCAGTCCGACACTTTGCTCATTGCAGCTGTTAGTTTGGCTGCAACATGTTCTTTGGTTTTTGCATGGGTGAAAATAACAGTATCATCAGCATACATTTGGATGCTAACATCTGGACACACTTGGGGAAGGTCATTTATATACATACTAAACAAAATGGGTCCTAGAATAGACCCTTGGGGGACCCCTACTGTGCAACTGGCAAATGATGAACATTTATCACCCACTCTTGTACATTGTTTCCTATTGTTTAGGTAGGATTCCATCCAGGTCAAGGCATTGACAGATAAATTAAATTTTGAAAGTTTTGAAAGTAAAACGTTATAATTGACTGTGTCAAATGCCTTCTTAAAATCTAAAAACACGGCTCCAACAACACCACCTTTATCAAGGTAACTTTTGATCTGTTCAACAAAAAAGCAATTTGCTGTTTCTGTCGAGTGGTGTTTTCGGAAACCAAATTGCATTGGGTGCAGAGTAAATTCACCTTCATTTAAATGGGAAACTAACTGATCACAAACTACCTTTTCTGCGATTTTAGAGGCTATTGGGAGGATACTAATTGGTCTATAATTTGATGGGATTGTCCTGTCACCTGATTTAAAGACAGGGGTCACTATTGCAGCCTTCCAGGAGGAAGGAAAAAAAGAATTTGTTATTGATAAATTTATCAAATGAGTTAAAGGCTTGCATAGTGTCATTTTATACTTTTTAAAAAATCTTGCATCAATATCGAAGACATCCTTAGACTTGGAGCCTTTTAGGCAGTCAAGTGCTTTTATAACTGAGGATTCTGAAACATTTTCAATTACAAATACAGGGAATTCATTATTTGTAGGTTCAAGAACTTTTGATCTTACACCAAAATTATTGGCCAGACACTGGACTGAATCCACAAAGAATAAATTAAAGATTGTAGCTATTTGTTCTTTATCTTCTATCACTTTTGATTGTTCCTTGATCACCCAATTTTGAGCTGATTTTCCCTCCTTCTTTGTGATTTTATTAATATTATCCCAAATTAATTTACTATTCCCCTTAGACTCATTTATTAGTTTAATGAAGTAATCAGCTTTGGCCTGTCTCAATTGTTTTACTACTTTGTTTCTCAGTCCCTGAAAGTTTCTCTTATCATGGGGCAATCCAGATTTAAGAGCTGTCTTCAATGCTAGATCTCTTTGCTTCATTAACCTCCAAAGGTGCTCATTTAACCATGGTAGATTATATTTTTTATGCGAGTGTGAGACCTTTTTACAAAATTCATTTTTGGTTTCACAGACCCTGGCCATCATAATGTTAGATGCCTTTTCTATGTCATCTGACTGCAGAACATCATTCCAGTCCAACTGATTTAATTTATCCTCAAATGAGCTGACTAAATTTTTAGGTATAGCATTAAAAAAACTTTTACCTTGTTGTCTATATAAAAAACGTTTTTTAGTTAGTTTTCTTACAATTAGAGTCAGATTATGATCTGACATACCTGTTACCAAATTAAAAGATTTTATAATTCTTTCAGGTTTATTACTAAAAATAAGATCTATCTGTGTTTGTGATGATGGTGTAATCCTGGTTGGGCCTTGAATGATTTGAGAGAGATTATATTGGTCTGATATACTTTTGAGTTTTTTCCTGATGGCTCTATCAGCCCAGTTTATATTAAAATCGCCTAACAAAATCAATTCAGCCTTAGTACCGATTTCCTTTAGTAATGATTTCAGTTTGTCATGAAAAATGTTGTTAGAATTAGGGGGTCGGTAAATTCCAACAACAGTAAAAGACATACTAGGGGACAATGCAATAGAGACAGCAATACTTTCCAAATCATTCTGAGAATTAAAATGTACTTCTTCACATCGAAAATGATCTCGGACATATAAAATAACTCCTCCTCCTTTCCCTAATTTTCTATCTTTCCTAAAAACTTGATACCCAGGTATAGTAAAAGCAGTCCTTGGTGATGACTCAGTTAACCATGTTTCTGAGAGGCAAAGAAAGTCCAAGTTCGAATCAGTCAGCAAACTTTCAAGCTGTTCCGTCTTTGATGCAATGCTTCTGATGTTCAAATGTCCGCCAAGTAATCCATTCGGCTTTTTTCGCTTGTCCCACAACACTTTAGCCTGGTTAACTGGTTGGAAGAAATTAAACTTTCTTTTAACCGTCGTTATATTAAAGTGTTCTGTTTGTTTACAGTCACTCGGGTTAAAGATGGCTTTTTGCAGGGTTGCGTTGGAGGTTACGTACCGGTTTTCGCATCCTTGGTGTATTTCAGCAGCATTTACAAGCTCAGGTGAATCCAGCAGCAGCGTCTTTTGTTCGATATTGCAAACCGGCCCCGGATTAGAATGAACGTCACCTGCCAGTAGGATTGTGATCATCAGGTAGCTGATCAGCCTGTGGTATGGGCGGGAAGATTTCACTGTGGATCCTGCCCGGGACAGAGTTGGTATATTGGCCTTTCCACTAGACAGGATTTCAGAATATGCGGCTTGATGACTCCACTGTGCAAAGACAACACAGTCGGCCTGCAGAGAGCCGCCGCTTCGGCCGGCGCAGCAGCAACGCAACGAGAGCAGCAACAAAACAAAGATGTAAGCGATCATACTGCCTCTGTACGCCAAATCTCCAACAAATTGCCTTGATATGGCACCAGGTTTGGGGTTTGTTTTGTAACAAAAACCGTTTTTATTGAATTCGGTCCTGAATGTAACTCTGGCTGCACAGACTCCAGCAGCACCTGCCTTGCTGCCGGTCCGGGCCGCCATGACACTGATTGCTTTTCCATGTTGCCCTTCAATCTGCAGAGCATAGACTCGTAGGACGCCGTCTCTACCATTGCATCCATCCATTCCCTCAGATTAGTTTATACTACTCTTAATGAGCTCTACATACATATGTCCTCTAGATCAGGGGTTCCCAGAGTGGGGGTCAGGACCCCCTGGGGGGCCGCGAGGCACAAATGCGGGTCATGAGATGTCTTCCAGAATGTTTTTTTTTTTATTATCTAAAAATAGAACATTTTACCTAAAATAGACAACAATAGTAGCTAAACTTGAAATAAAACAGTGAAAATAGAAAATGTAATGAGTTTTCTGCCTTTCTTTTTGCCACATGACTCCTAAGTTTAGGGTTAGTGAACAGTTAATTATCGTTAGCATCAGTAGCAGTAGGTTAATTCATAACAGCACAGGAAACACAGCCACATGTTCATATAGGTAGGCTAAATTTCTGCAGACCAGCTAAATGAAGCCACATTAAATCACTTTGAGGGACAGTGGGGGTCGCGAGTCTTTGGCACCTATATTTCGGGTGACGTGGGCTGAAAAGTTTGGGAACCCCTGCTCTAGATCATACAAAGCTGGCTCTTGAGGTTTTGTTCAGCATCATGTAAATACTCTGTTCAGTGTTTTTTCTTGGACATGGGAGGATTAACATGGAACACAAAGATGAAGGGGCAATTTCATGAACACATGCTCCTTCAACAACAACAAAAAAAAAGGATCTCAAGGAGAATCTCTTTTACATCTGACATCATCGCCTCTATCTTTGTATGGCGTCCATCCAGGAAATTCTGCTCTTAGTGCTCTTTATTTTAGAGATGATTGGCCAGTGAAAGCCTGCCTCAAAAGACATTGAAGAGATTACACATTGATAAAGGGTCACACGGTTCTTGGTATGTTCTTGAGAGGGAACCCCATTCCTGTAGACCATATAGCCTTTTTTACACAAGTTTAAACAAAACAAATATGACTTGTCCCCTTCAGTAAAAGGAAGAAAAAAGGATGTTCAACAACAAAAATACTGAATATATTGGCAGCGGTATAATAATGAGGCACCTACCCCCCCAGGACACCACAATTAAGCTGTCCTTTGACATTCATTATACCCTACCTGACTGGCGGGCCTTTAAAAGGTCTTTTGTATCGACCTGTTGGGGGTCAAGGGTCAGATTCCAATGTTTGCCACATTGTCTCATTACTTGGGTTACATCAATAGTACCATGGTGGCCTTGCTCTGGGCTTGCAACTTAAGACATAGCAAAGTTTTCTTTTTCTTTGGCCTGAAGGTCTTGAACAAGATATTCTATGTAGATGTATAGGATTGCAGTAATGGCCATGCACTCATGCCACACAAAACTGGAATAATATTGGTTTGACTAAAAAAATATAGGCTATTCTTGGTGAAACTGAGTATATTACTCTTCAAAAACTACCTTTTTGTAGTTGGTTGGCTTTTTTCCAAGAGAAGGGTATTAGGTGGATTACCAAGGCTAGCAAAGATTTCTAGTAACCATTACTTTCATATTGTTGTGCAAAGAACAACGCACAAGTGATCTTAAATATATCCTTGTTTTATAATTACATTGCATTACATAGCAGCATTACATCATAATCTGTTATTTCCGAATAACAGACCCTTGCTACTCAGAACAGACCATTGCTAAGGCTGCAACTCTGATCACAGACTTTGATGCATGAATTCAAAGCTTAATGATTCTCTGAAGCAGGTTCGGTGCTGTTTAAGGACGGATAAATGGAATAGAAAATGTCAAAGACTGACAGTGACGATGCAGAGAAACTACATGAGGTTTGGTTCTTATTCATACGGACCCGTTCAACTTATTTTACTTCACATTCAGTGGAAATGTTCAGTTTCATTCAAGTAGAACAGCTAAGTTAGCTTGCTTTAAGAGGGCTACGGAGTTAATCATAACTATAACCAGCAGTGGACAGTAACAAAGTAAATTTACTCAAGTAAAGTAGAGATACTCAAAAAATGTACTGAAGTACAGTACTGGATGATTATTTTTTGGGATCTCATTGTTTTTACTCCACTACATTTGAAGGACAATTATTGTACTTTTACTCCACTACATTTCTATCAGTGCTCTAGATACTCACTACTTCTGCTTTGAATCAGCTCATGAATTTCCTTCTCTTTTCTGAAATCTGATCCCTAAGGCAGTAAAATGTGTTTGTGTAGTTCTGTTTGTCTCAGTGGTTTAGTTGTACCTGTATATCGTGTGTCTCCACGGTTGAACGTGGAGCAAACACAGAGCAAAACTCAGATCAGGCAGTTCATTTAGAGGTGGTAATGATGGCTATAATTCTCCACCTGAGCACCCATGGTCATATCTTCAGCCCGTGTTAGAGGTTTTTGAAATAAAGAATGATACATATCATTGAAATGTTCTCCCTGTTTCCCACTCTGCTCAAACGTACAAACATTCACTGTCCAACCTGAGAAAGCGTGTTGAGCTACGTAACATTTGTTTCATTCCAGATGAACATTTCAAACTAAGTTGTCTGTGCTTGGAGTAACTTAGTGTCTGTTTGTATTCCATGGTATAGTTTTTAGAGATTTAAAATAAAGGTTTCTAGATAAACATACAACAGAATGTATTCCTATGTATTCTTGACTGCACTCATGTATTGTGAAAATACAACTTTTTGAGATGTTTTAAAAAGTACTTTGAATACTTAAGTATTTCTAAAAGCAAGTACTTCAGTATTTTAACTTAAGTAATAATTTGACAGAGCAACAAAATTTGACTGTGTACTTTGTCCACCAATGACCTTTACTATACCTTACTGATATGGTCTATTCATAACTGAAGAAAAATAATCATTTTTAGATCGTAAAATCAATCCTGAGTCAACATTATGGTGCAAAATATTGATTTCTCAATGAGGTAGCCATGTAATAATCAGGAGAATTGAGAATCAAGAGTATTGTGAGTGGGTTGTTAGAGTGAAGTAACCCCATCAGGGCGAGCAAGGCCTCTTTGCTTTGTGTTACATGTCCAGTGTCAACATCTCTAAAGCTAGAATTTTACTAACAAGTGTGATAATATTTTAAGACATGATGTTGTATTTTTAGGACATTTTAACTAAAGGCGTTTTTCGTCCGGAGGAACTTTACCCCGGAACTACGTGCGTTTTGACAGGTGGAACTAGGGTCTAAATTTAGTTCAGGGGTAGATTATCTCCCCCCTAAAAAGCCCCTGCTAGGGGGGTAGTACTTTTCAAAAAGCCCCGGGGCTTTTGGGGAGCAGGGCCTGCAATTCTGAATGTGTCTGATTGGTAGATTAACCGCAGTGTTTTTATTCTGCCCACACGTGTGATTCACTTGATTTCTCTTTCTTTAATCTGTTCTATCTTTTTTGTATGTGTGTGTACTTTTCAAAAGAAGAAGCTTTGATTCACTTGATTTAGCAGCTTGTAACAGTAGTCTTCTGTCAGCCCACTGCAAATGCGTCTCTCCCGGTGTTACGGTTTTAAAAAGTGACCCTGTAAACTGGAGACCTTCAGCTGAATGTAAAAGTGTTTGTGGAGTTTACACAGCTGCTGAAACACAAAGGGAGTTTTAAGATTCAATATCCTCATCAGATAAGTATTTAATGATCGTCCAAAGACGTTTATGAGGGATGCATCCGGCTGAAAGTCGGTAGTTAACAGGGTCGTTGTTTAATCCAAAACACCGGCCGATCTCTGCCAAAGCTTTTTGAGTTAAAAAGGATTTTAAAGCAGCGTGGAAACATCTTTACCACTCGCGCTTATCTCCTCTCACGTGTTGATTCAGTGAATCCATCTGTGATGAAATATAGCACCAATTAAAACAGCGCAAGCTGAGTCTCTTTCATGCTAACAGGCTAACTGTTGTGATACCTGCCTGTCTGTCTGCTTCTGTGGTGTCATCAGTGATGAATGGCATTCGTCTTTGACTTACTTCCCTCTACTGGTCTGGTGGTGTCGTGCATTTACTTTTTATTTCCTCCATACATCACTGGTCTGATTTGCACAATCTACCCGGGGCCTCTGCCCCGCGGTCGAAACGCAGACAACAATGGAGGGCAAGGAACCTTTTAGTTCAGGGTAGAGTAGTTCTGGGGACTGAAAGACCCCGGAACTCTTGGTCAAAATGCACCTTAAGTGTTGAACTTTTCCATAATCCACAACGTCCGAAATCTTAAATGAAGTCTCTTCAATAACTCATGAAAAAACGGATATAATCCAAGTATCAGCTTATTTAACGCAGAAAAGGCTTCCCTGCCAGTGGGTGTTGCGTCTATAGGGAGTAATGCTTCGATACACAGTGCCAACTTTCACATACAACACAAGAATAAAACCGTTTTAAATGAAGTCTTCAAAGTAAAATAATCTTGTGAAACTGATAAAAAAGTGAAGTAAGCATTATCCTTTGTGTAGCAGTAATTGAAGTAAAGCTGTCACACCTTCGGTCCAAGAGCTACAAACAGCCACTGAAGGATCACAGCCCACATCTCCAGGCACTTGTCAGATGTAAGTAATGGGTTTTGTAATATGTGATTAACCCAAGGTTCAAGAATGTATTCAGATTTAATCATGGCTCATTCTGTGGTGCATGCAAGAGAGCAGTGAGCTTCAATTCCACCTCAAAAGGCAGAATTACTGAATTCACTCGTCCGTGTCGATGCTGAGGATACAGTTTGTGTTACCGTGCAGAAGTCAGTCGAGCAGGAGGGACTTCAAGTACAACAAATGAGGAAATGGAGATGAGAGAGTCGTTGTGTTGGCCATACAGTGCCATGTGAGGTGAGGAGTGAGGCTTGGAAGGGTAGGTCTGTTTATGTAACTCAATACAGGTATAATAGTCTGAGCAAGTACCAGTGTATTCACTTTTTGGTTATACTATGAATTAGGGGTCGACTGATTATCAGCCTTGTCCGATTATTGAGGACGATACTCTTTATTTGTTGAAAGGTATTGGAACAAAGACTTGCATTGGAGTTTGTAAAATTCGAAATACTGACAGAAAGTTTTTCATAAATAGTAGGGATGCACCGAAAATTTTGGGCCGGAAATTGCCTAAAAGTGCATTTTCGGTTTTCGGCCGAAACACTTATCATCAAAACAACACGGTCGAAACAGAATGTTGTGGTGACGCACTGCTAACTAGGCCAACTATGTGTATGTGTGATATAAGTGAAGTGGCAGGTGAACAAAGTAGCGTAGCAGAGTGATATGTGACAGACAACATAGATCGGACCCTCCTCCTCTCCGTGTTAGCCTCTGTGACACAGAGCAGAGCTGCTTATCAGCTGCAGCAGCTGCAACACGCGATGCAGGGATTTTCATCGGTTACCACGTCTCTACCTGCTTCAAAGTGTGTTAAATCTCGGTTTTCTAAAGTCCGAAACGTGTGGGATCGATGACTGTAGCTGTGACTTGAAGCTAAATGAACAACTGTACATATTTTAACTCCCGACGGCCGCCGTTAAATATAGTTAAGCCACCTCAAAGATAAATATTTCATTTCCAAAAAAAACTTTTACCAATAAAAGTCCCCTCATGTTATGTATTCCAAAAACTTTTCTTTCAAAGGGCTGTAACAGGAAGCAGCATGTTGTCAGCTGCAATAACTTCAGACAGAAAATAAAGTACCTGTAGATGTGCAAATTATATTAACAGGGGAGGAGAGGAAACGGAAATTCAGATAATACAGATTTAGTAAGAAGCTACAAAGTCCTGAGTTCTGAACACAAAGAGGATTATAAAATCCTCTTTCTGTTGTCTCGGGCTCAGACATGAGTATAGTGTTGCATTGCAGACTTGTTTGATGGGGGTCACAGTGATGTAACATATTTTCACGTGTGAGCTCTTTTCATTTTGTAATGCCGCAAAATATCATTACCTAAAGAATCAACGATATAAAAAGGAAAATTATGAATGAATCACAAACAAATGAAAAAATAAATAAACAAATGAACTAATTAATGAAGGAATCAATAAATACATAAATAGGCATGTCTATTCTTTGAAGCATTAAAATGGAGCATTTAATAATTTATTTCATTGTTTCGGTTTTCGGCCTTGGTTTCCTAATTTTCGGTTTCGGCCAAGAATTTTCATTTCGGTGCATCCCTAATAAATAGATATCGGTTCCGGATGTCAATTATTGGTCTCATGAACTCTCGTATCGGCCCTGAAAAACCAATATCAGTCAACCACCAGTGTAACTCTAGCATAGATTGTATAATAAGTTAAAGTGAGCAGATCATCAATAATCAGTGTTATATTTCTATATTGCACTAAAAGAGCACTACTCAAAGAGTAGTCAGTATCAGCCAAAACTCAAGTGTAGATAAAGTAAGAGGTATCAAGAGGGAAAGTATCAGAACAGCTCTACTTATCATCAGGTACTGAGGTACTTGGGAGAGATGTGGTGTCATTTTGTTGTGTCTGTGGCTTTCTGTTGTTCTGCTTTAATCATAGCTACCAGAGCTAATGAGGCCTGAGAGCAGGATACAATAATAACCTGAAGTGCACCTTTTATACAGAGAACTCAGGGTTCAAACTTGAAACAAAGTAACTACTACTAATGGAGCAACTCATGCAACAAATTGGTGTGATAATGAATGCATTCCAAAACAAAAATGCTATATTCACATGATTTATATAATGCTTTGTTTGCAAATAAAAGCATTATTTAGTTCAGTAGGGTTCAATGCTCTCATAGAGTTGCTCTCTGTTGGTTGCATTTTACAAATCAAGTATAAAAACTGGAGGCTGGGTTTATTAAATGAAAGGATATCTAATGGATATTTTTTGACAACACTCTGGCTATGACCCTGTGATAAATACTGGCTTCTCATTGTTTTGGTTTTTAGTGGCACAACAGCTTTAATTTACCTTCCATAGCTACATAACAGAGTGTTTACTGGTTCACCAGAGAGATGCTGAGGACTCTGGACAGAATTGAGATGTGAAATTTCTGGAGTTGTTTTTCTTGGCTGTGGATGCTAAATAATCGCAGAACCCATCCAGAAAACAACTGCTGCCAGCTTACACTTCAAAAAAATCTATGGTAACTGATCCAAAGATTACTGGCCATATTTTGACATATTCTCATAACGAGCATAACAAGCATAATCTTTTCAGTCATTTATCTACCAAAATATGATTTAAAAAATATATATATTGCAAGCCGTTCAATATGGCAAGCCGTTCAGGAAATAAATATATATTGAATCAAAGTCTAAACATATGGAATAAAAGTCTGAATATATGGAATAAAAGTCTGAATATATGAAATGAAGTCTGAATATATGGAATGAAAAATGAAATCATTTGGCCTGCACCATCTTGTGTTTCTTGGATTTGATACTTTTTTCCAGTTAGATGTAGCTTTTAGTAATGCAACCATGAGGGAGGCACAATATGTTTTTGCTGAAATTTTAATTAAAGAAGGGGTTATCAACCCCTTGGGTAATGCATGTGCTGTTCAGTCAATCCGTATAGGAACCCACTCCTCCTCTCTATTAAGTTGGTTTCATTCAAAAGTGACGATCGGACCGTCTGCACAGACAGGCGAGAGAGGAACACGGAGCAGTGTGCTGCAGAAGCATTTAGCAGGGCAGTAAACCAGTGAACATGTGAAAATATTACATATCACAGGTTCTACACACTTCTACAGAAGTAGATGTCCTTAATCAGATAGTTCAGTCCTCTGGACCACTAGTTAACTTTTGTTATGACCAAGCGGCAAACTCCGGTCTCAAACGATGAAGCCAATGCGGAAGTGATATAAACTGCAATACATCGAAAATCCGCTTGAGGCTGGCTGCAGAAACACCGGAAACCACATAGATATGAATGGGAAAAAGACGATCTTTGTAGCATTAATAAACATGTTTACAGCCTGGTTCAAAAAACGGCTTGGCCCTACAACGCTAATCTCTCTAATGGCATACACTGTACGGGGGGTGAATTTTTTTCTAACGTGACGGTTAAGAAGATATTAAGATTATGAGTTTTGCCCAAATAAGGACATGACTGACGTGACTCCCGGTCGGGAACACACAGCCATTGGCTAAGAGACTCACACTACGTCACACTCTGCCTAGTTGAGTTCCGCATTACCAATATGGCTCCCGCTGTCGATTTGCTTCAAAACAGCTCTCAGGAACAGATGGGTGACGTCACGGATACTACGTCCATATTTTTTACAGTCTATGGTTATGACTTGTGATAATGTTGCATCCTGTTTAATGTTAACAGTCAGAGCTCATACCTGAGTGCTTCATCTGACAGTGAGAGAGTGGGCGGAAAATGTATGACCAAATTACTAAAGGTAACTGAGGTAGAGGAAAATTTGTCCCCTCAAATAAAAAGAAATGCATGAGGTTATTTTCGGAGAGAATACAGATAACAGATGTTTTTAAGTGCCAAGAAAAGGACCCAGATAATTTACATATGCAAAAGAACAGCTTTGAATTAGCTTTAGAAACAACTGTTGCAAAAAGGTTTTCAAGTTCAACAACATATTGGTATATTTCAGGTAAAGAAATAAAAGATATATATATAAATACATTTTTTTTTTTCACTCTTCATTATATAGCTGGTAAGTAATTTGGAAAGTGTGTGTCATGCAGTGAAAAATGTAAAACAGTTAAAAAATAAATAAATATTCAGTAGCTCCAGCTTCCTTATAACTTGGATTTGCTGATACTTTTTGTCATTTATGATAGGAGAAGAAGAGTCTTTGGGTTTGGACTACTGGTTTAACAAATGGGTTTTGACTTTTGGAAATTTTATAAACTCAACTTTTTCCCTTTTACTGACCAAACTTCATTATTTCACAAAACAAAAAGCATAGAGTAATGAATTATGATACGCTTTTTAGCATATATCAAAAAATAAGTAAAGTCAATTTTTTTGGCAACCTTTATAGATCAAAACTCAAAATTTCAGATTCAGAGAACTTTATTAATCCCAGAAGGACAATTTAGTTTGCAATCTACCAGCTGTTAAAAAACAACACTAACAGTCACAACAGTGAGCTGGCTAACACAGCTTTAATATCCCTTTTAGAAACTACATGAATACACAAGTCATTTCTCATATTGCCCTGCTCTGTGTTTTTCTCTCAACATGTTTGACTCTCAACATATTCTTCTACATTTTTGTATCTGTCTCACATCAAATGCACTCCCAGCAGCTCATTTGGAGGAGCTGATCATTCATGATGCTTTAACATCTCTGTAGCCTGTGCAACTCTGCAGAAAGGCAATAAATGTTGCACGAGAAAATCCTAAATGATGTGTCTTTCTTCTCTTTTAGCTGAGCCCGCATCCACAAAGGAGAACAACTGTCTGAATGCTGCAAAGGCGTGTAACCTGAATGACACATGCAAGAAATATCGCTCGGCTTACATCAACCCCTGTACCAGCAGGGTGTCTGCTTCTGAGGTCTGCAACAAACGAAAGTGCCACAAAGCCCTGCGACAGTTCTTTGACAAGGTAAGTGTATATTTAAAGTGCTATTTGCAGCTTTAATTTCATGTCTGATTTTGTAGTTCCTGCTTTAACTGGAATAAACACCAGGTGTCAAATTTCAGAGAAAAAATTATAGTTTATTTGCAATCTATTTCACCTTAATCCAACCTCACTGTTAAAATCATAACATAACACTTCATTAAAAGCTTCTATTTATATTGCAAGGAAGCCAAAACCATTATGGTCATTTAGTATTTTAGTTTGCACCAGATATAGTGAGAGACTCAGGTACTCATGTTAAATTGAATTAGAATAATTCTACGTGTGTTTCCCTCCAACTTCAAGGTTCCAACCAAATACAGTTATGGGATGCTGTTCTGCTCATGTCCAGCTGGAGATCAGACAGCATGTGCAGAACGCAGACGACAAACCATCGTACCAATCTGCTCCTATGAGGATAAAGACAAACCGAACTGTCTGTCTCTTCAGAACACATGCAAGACCAACTACATCTGCAGGTACAAGAAGCCACAGAGGGATCCAATTTAATTTCATCATGTGCAGTCTAATTTTCTCTGTTCTTCTGCTGGTTTTGCCTGCAAACAAAAACAAAACTACACATTTACGTTCTTTATGTTGGTCTTCATTTGCTTAAAATGCATATGGTAGAATTACTTTGTCTCCTCTTTTATCTGAAGCAAGTCCATTTTCAATGCAGCACACGTCAGATAAAGCCTCTGTGGTATTTCTTATGGTGTATTTGAAGAAATACTAGCTTCTATTTAATCTGAAAAATAAACATTCATGACCTTAACTGACAGGAAATTGCAAGTCTAATTTTATGTCTATGAGGAGTTTGGTCTCTCCTGCATGACTTTTAGTGTGGCTATGACTTTTCAAATTTCCATCAACATCTCCACAAATTGAAGTTTTTCTTTACATTGAAAACAAATAATGGGTTTCCTCTCACTATGACCCTCTTCAGTGAATTTTCATTTTTCCATTACAGTTAATTTGCCACACTGCAGAAGCTTAGCCTAAACACAAGAAATTAATAATCACCCCAAAAAATTAGGGATGCACCGAAAATTCGGTGAAATACTTTTATCACCGGAACAACACGGCCGAATCAGAATGTTGTGATGACGCAAGCGAAAACCGCAGCAAGTACACGCTTGTCTGGATAAGGACCAACATGTCTGTATCCGTTATTCCTTTAATCGCAGCAATAAGCGTCTTCTAAGCAAAGAGACGGACCACGGAGTGAAAACAATGAAAAGTACACTCTTAGAGTCTGTCAGCACACGTTTCACTGAGATCTATTCGGGTCCTCTGCACTTCATCACAACTGTACTTGATCCACGTTATAAAGATCATTACTTGGATGTGTGAATAAAGCAGCGCACGCAAGAAATGATCCAGGCCGCGATGGATGCGGAGAACCCGCTTGGAGATGGAGAAGCGCAGGAGAAGGAGAACAGACTAGCTTCAACCAAACTGAGCATGTGCAGAGTGAATCAGGTGATTCCTAACATGTTCCTGATTGGAGCAAGTGCAAGTGTTACAACTGACCCCTGTTACAACTGTCCACGGTCTCCCTACTAATAATTAGCATAATGATTTATTTCAGTGTTTCAGTTTTCGGCCTTGGTTTCCTCATTTTTGGTGTTCGGTTTTGGTCAAGAATTTTCATTTCGGTGCATCCCTAAAAAATATGTTGTCATCCTGCGTGTTTCCCCCCCAAGTCATTTTCCCCTTGTTTAGGGATGGAGAATGGGTGTCTGACTTCTGCTCAAGTTTCCCACCACATATGGAGCTAGGGCTGCTGCTTGACAGATGGTGTCTATCGGAACATTTATAAGAAGTGCTAGCAACCGAAGCCAGTTCACAATAGCGATTTAATAACTATTTGTAATGTGTTTTACCCAAGCGGCAACCTCCGGCCGCAAGAATTGAAGCCAATACGAAAGTGTTAAAAACAGCAGTTTCTCAAGTGTCCGCTTGAGGCCAATTCAAAAAAGACAATCTTTATTGCAGAAATAAACATGTTTACAGCCTCATACAAAAAAAATCTTTAGTCTGAATAGCTCATTCCTCAATCGGCACACAATGTAGGGGGGTGAATTTTTCAGATGACGTCACAGAGACTATGCCCATTCAGTATACAGTCCATGGTTGTCCCTGCAATTTTAATTTGGCCAATCTCACAGATATAGCCACCCGGAGTCAGAGGCTGCACTGTCGATGCTCACGATGGTGTTAGCATTAGATACACTGCTTGATATCTTTAGTATGTTTAACTTGTGTTTCATGAGGTTGCTGGTATCACCCTCTTTAGACGCAGCTAAGCTTTTTTTAATTTAAACTAGGAACAAAAAAATAGGCAGCAGACAATAGTGCAAGCTGGTGCTTAGCCCCAAGTCTAGAATACGATTTTATCAAATAACAGCATCAGGAAATTAGCATCTTTAATTTGTATCTGTGTTGTTTTTAGGTCAAGGCTGGCAGACTTCATCAGTGCATGTCAGCCTGAAGCTCGCTCCATATCCGGCTGTCTGAGGGAGAACTACGCCGACTGTCTGCTGTCCTACTCGGGTCTTATTGGTGAGTCATTAGGAGGCCTTTCAAAAAACTGGGGTCAGATTTTGCCAGAATGTATAAATAACTACATCCAGGAATTTTAATGCTGTCTGTTATGATACGGTTGGTGATGTGTTGCTGCTCAGTAAGCTATGAAATTTAATTAGATGAACTTGCAGCAACCCAAGTAAATAAGGAAATGTCCTAGAGTTTAAGAAACTCACAAGCATGCTTCTTTTTTAGCATTAAAATCATCTGCCAATCAATCTTCAAGCCATCAAGTTAGTCTGTTTTCTAATCTTGATTTTAGTCGTTTTCTTTCTGTTTGTGTCGCATTAATAAGAGGTGAAGCTTAAGGATGAATCAGACCATTTCTCTGAATCAAGAGAAAACAGAAGTGATTCAAATAAATCAGATGTTTTCTTCTTATGTCTTAAAGAAGACAATTCTTTTTTCCAACAACGCAGTCATTCCAAAGCCATGAGGACTTCTTATGTCATTAAAGTAGGGTTGAATAATTTGCATGGCCAGAAACTTTTCAATAAAAATGGACACCTCCATCAACAAGTTATGGCAGGTGTTCTTTTATCTTGAATATAAAGTAAGGGGAGTACATTCTAAAATATGATATAAGCCATGCAGACGTAATTATTCAACAATAACATACCACACAGCTCTTTATTATAAATGACATTATTAAACAATCACTGTTCCTTTTCAAGCCTCCATGTGAACCCACAGGCTGTTTAACCAACATCTCCCAGAGATTGTTTTTATATTACTTAACTGCTCCCCTGATTACAGCAGTTGTGATGACACATTTATCTGTGCTTCTATTATATTCACAAACAACATTAGGAGGGAATGAAGTGTTCCATTTAGGTATTGTGCCAAAACCACAAGGAGGTCCAGGGCTCTCATTACCAATTCAGTCTGTGGTCAGGTCAAAACACACAAATGTTTTAGTTGAAGCAGCAGTTCCCAAACTTTGGTGGATGAAAATATTTGCAAGCCCAAAGTTGTCACCCTCGCAAATCAGCACAAGAAGTACCAGTCGATTGAAAGCATTATTAGTGTATTTATCATCGTAGGCCTGTAATGCCGCTCATAGGATGTGTTGCAGTGCAGCCATCAACCACTAGGCTGGGCTGTATCTCTGGTTAACACCAAGCGGCAACCTCCGGTCTGAAAATATGAGTCCAATGGCTGGCTCCGGAAGAACCGGAAACCACATGCACACCGATTCAAAAAAGACGATCTTTACAGCAGAAATAAACATGTTTACATCCTGGTACAAAAGACGAGTGTAGTATGGATAGCTCATTTCTCGATCGGCACACACTGTTGGGGCTGAATTTTTTTCTAACGCTGCCCTTTAGAAGATATTAAGATTATGAGTCTTCCAATGAGAGGCACAGTTGACTTGATCGACAGGCTGGAACACTGTAGCCGTTGGCTAGGAGGCTCAAAGCCTGCCTCTTTACGTCACAATCACTCCACAGCAGCAATATAGCTTGTTGACACTTATGGTCCTGTGTTTAGCTGTGTTAAAGATATGGTGCTCAAATTGTCCGTTTTTAGTGTTTCACCTTTAGATTACTTGGTCAATCGCATTTAAATTTCGGTTTCAACAACAAGAAAGTAAGTTGCTCCAGAACGTCACTCGTATGAACCAACTGTCCGCGATCAATTGGCTGAAACTGCTGCACCCACCTCCGCTGCCCACTTTTCTAAAATTGAGGAGTGTTTTCAATAAAACCCGCACTCCATAAGATGAATCTGCTTAATAGTACACAACCATTTTCTTTAACCTAATGTGGGGAAAAGTGGGGAAAAAGTGGTGCTGCCAGTCTGCTCAATGCCCATATGTATCCCAGCAAGGCAGCTGCTTACATTTCACAATGAACGGCGTGTCTTTGGTGAAGCTTTGGCTAGTATTGCACTATCTTCTGAGCAAAATATCACAACACAATGAAAGTATTTTTATTTTTTTATGTTAGATTTTTGGACTTTTTGCGAGACAGGAAACATGGGGAGTAGAGGGTGGTGGAAGACGTGCAGGAAATGGTCACGGCCGGGAGTCGATCTGGCGACCCCTGTGACAAGGACTATAACCTCTGTATGTGGACCGCTAGGCCACCAGCGCCCCATGCATTTTATACTGGTATATTATTCACACTGGTTTATGGGATGTTTCCCTCTGTTTCAGTGAGAATAAAAAGTTTTAAAAGTGTCTTATTATTGAAAACAAATTTGACATTAAACAAGCAGACCATTTTTGTCCCCTTCTTAGGGTTAGGGTTATGATTAGGGTTAGGGTTTTGGCTAGGGTTAGGGTTAGGGTTTTGATTAGGGTTAAGGTTGGGGTTATGATTGGGGTTAGGGTTCAGCAAACAGAACCAGAACCAGAACCAAACTCAAGCAAACAGAACCAGAACCAACTCAAGCAAACAGAACCAGAACCAAACTTAAAGAAGGGGACCATTTTTGTTATTTTGACACATTCACAGCTTTCTTATTTGTGTTTATTATACCCATTTTATTTAGTAGGTATATATGCTTAATTCTTGAAGTTAGAGCTGTAGTTAAATTACAGATGTTTCTTGGAAAGCAGAATGCACCAATCACCTTGACAGCAACACAGATGGGATCAGATTTAACATATTGTAACTCTGTGGGGCGTACATGACATCACAGTTAATACATCATAGCTACGTGCAGAATGAAAAGCTTGTTTCCCTTTGTTCAGTCTTTATTCCATCAGCAGGTTTCATTATCTAGAAAGGGGAAACAATGTCCCACTGAGTTTTAGTAATGAGATTTGAATGCAGGGCAAAAGTGACCAATTGCCAACTCAACAGGCGGACGTTTTAATTTACAGTGTTCACATTCTGCTTCACACAGGTTACACCCTCTAATGGGCCCCCCATTGGTTTAACCACTCATCTCTGTCTGTGCTTAGATCGCTGAATGAACTCGCACAGCTAATAAGTACGAGCTGACTCAACCCTATTGAACCTGAGAGGGAACAATTTAATTCAGTTACTTTAAGAAAGGAACTGACTCCCAATGGGTGGTGAGCAGCAGCAGAATGAGAAACACTATAAACAACACTTAACTCTGTTGAATAAGATCCGGGACGCTGGCTGACCTTGAATCATAGACTGTATAAAATATGGACGTGGGATCCATGACGTCACTCATCTGTTTCTGAAGCGCTGTTTTGAGGCCAATCGGTGGCGGCAGCCATATTGCTGCTGTGGAGTGATTGTGACGTAAAGAGGCGGGCTTTGAGCCTCCTAGCCAACAGCTACAGTGTTCCCGCCTGTCAATCAAGTCAGCTGTGCCTCTCATTGGAAGACTCGTAATCTCAATAGCTTCGAAATTGCCCCGTTAGAAAAAAATTCACCCCCCTCACAGTGTGTGCCGATCGAGAAATGAGCTATCCAGACTACACTCGTCTTTTGTACCAGGCTGTAAACATGTTTATTTCTGCTGTAAAGATCGGCTTTTTTGAATTGGTGTGTATGTGGTTTCCGGTTCTTCCAGAGGCCTTCTTCTGCAGTTTTTAGCACTTCCACATTGGACTCATATTTTTAGACTGGAGGTTGCCGCTTGCCTTGAATGTCATATATCAGTGTGAAGAGGTTTAAAAGTAAGTGTCTGATGGAAACAGTATGATGCTCAGAATAGAGACAAAAGCATACATTTTACAAACCTGAAGAAACCAAAATAAAAGAGGGAAAGCATTTGTGATTTTTTTGGTTAGTTGCTTCATTTTATGCTTGATGCTATTTTCTTGATGGTTGGGTACAGCAGTGTTCTTCAGCACAAGTTTAGTTGGCTTATTTCATGATGGTTTACATTCACCAGTCCAGAATGAATAATCACTTTAAACATGGAGCTGTTTGTTGTTTTGTTTGATGCATTATTGTTGTGCCAAAATGTTCTAATATTGCCAATATTTCTCAAAAAAGTATGTTGAAATGTATTTGGTTATCAGGACACAAGTGTTTGCATGCACCACTCCCAAGAAATTCAACCTATAAGGGTTTTCCACTTTGAAAATGGGACCACTTTTCCCAAAGACTAGCATTCTTCTTCTTTTCTTTTATGCCACAGGTACAGTGATGACACCGAATTACGTGCGATCACTTGGTATCAGCCTGTCACCGTGGTGCGACTGCAGCAGCAGTGGGAACAGCAAACCAGACTGTGAAAGATTTGCAGAGTTTTTCACCAGCAATCGATGCCTACGTGAGTTCTCATCTCCAGCCCACATGCAAAAAAAACATTTTGACTGTAGAGGGTTAGTAGAAAAGTTTCAATACCAAAACCGGAATGAGATATGGCTTGGACACAGCCCAAAATGTAATACTAACAGTCCGCTAGCCAGTCCACTGGTTCCATAACATAACCAGTGACCCAATAAAAATGAACGGTTACCTTCCTCTCCATAACATCAACCTTAACAGTAATACTTATGGCTGCTACAAGTACTCCTTTCAGGTCAACTATCATGTGACACAAGCAAACTGCTAGTTGAAAGAATGACATGAGAAAAAGTTAAAATACCAGCAAACTGTGTTTTTGAATACTTTAAGGTGATTTTAAAGTAAGGGTCTATGAAACAAGCAGAACAACAAAAATTAAGAATGCAGAGTATAAACTGTTTTTGAGCCGATAACCGATAATTACTTACCCCTTATGGCCGATACTGAAAAGATTAGCAACATTTTTTTCTCACTTCTGTATTTCAAAAAATAGTTTGTACTGTCAAGTCAAACATTATTTATATAGCATATTTTAAAACAACTGCAGTTGACCAGAGTGCTGTACAAGCTTAAAAACACAATCAATAAAAACAAATAGGTAAAACATTTTTTTTTAAAAGAGTAGATATCAGCTGTACTGTAGATAAGCCACAATAAAGAAAAGCAAAATAAAAAGTTGGATATCTTGCTCAACAGGTATTAAAAGCCAATGCAAAAAGGTGCGTTTTCAGTAACGATTTAAAACTCTCAGTAGTCTGAGCGGTCCTGATATTAAGAGGCAGACTGTTCCACAGTGTGGCAGCAGTAATGTGTAGTTTATGCACACCTTAGGGTAAGAAAGGCTTGGATCTAGTTAGCAAAAACGGATGTAACACCAGTCAACACAACTGTTTAAAATATTGTTACAATATGTTCTTTAAATCACAAAGGCAAAGAGAGGTATTCAGTAACCCTCCATTCCCAGATTAGTTATCTTTATAGCGTTCAAGAAGGAAAAAATATCTTACATATGACCAAATGTATTGTGAAGATCTGGGAGATAATCGCCTGATTAAGAATAGCACGTCATGGTGTTTCTGAATGTTGTAATAGAAATGTCTGTGGATTTAAATTAGTTATTTTCATTGATATACTACTATAATTGGGATTTCTTAAATCAAACCAGCAGCCAACATAAAGTAGTCCAAGTGAACTGCCATCTCTTTAATTGCTGTGACAGCAATTTTGTTTAATAAATGTCTTTTTTCTCCAGATCAATACAAAAATGAGTTCCAGCCCACTTTCTATTAAGTTCATGAAAAGGTATCTTAGATTGAATGGCTTCCAAATGATATGAAAATTTAATCACATCAATTGTTTTTGAAGTTCTCTAATGCCAGACAGCTATAAAGTTCACTTTTGTACCTCACTTCGTGAATCATAGCTATTATCAGCACACACTGCTTTAAACTGCTCTTCAGAAAGGTCAAGTCATTTCTCTCCCCGGCCAATTATCTAAAGTATCAATTATAAGCTGCTTTTAGTTAGACTCAAACTAAATGTTCGGGCCATGCCTCTCGCACCTATTTCCAAGAAAGGACAGAAGACATCTGCTAGTTTGTTAAATGGGGAGCCTTCAGAGAAAAGAGGAAGAAAAAATGGACTCAAAGGGTATTCTCATGGGTAGTGCTCTTCACATGAAACTATCACATGCAGCACTTGAATACAAGTCTTGACATTGGTGCTTCTTTTATGCCTCCACACAGTGTTTCTAACTTGTGCGTCTTTATCTGTCACACTGTATACTTGACTTTCTCCTTGTATAAATACACTATGTCCTTGCAGGTAATGCCATCCAGGCATTTGGAAATGGTACTGATGTTGGAGTGTGGCAACCCCAACCCCCGATCCAGCCGACTGTACTGGAGCCGGGTATCACTCGGAGGGGGAAAGATGGGACCAGTAATGTATTGGATTCTCTGACAGACATGACCAAACTGGATCTACATGGAGAGTCGTCATACCACATCTGTGGGACCTTACAGGTGATGTTTTAAGATGTGAAGTCCTGGTTCTAACTTGAAACACTGATTTAATATTTCATAAGAAAGTGAATGCCAAAGAAAATAATAAAGTAGAGAGAGAGGTTTTGATGGAGTCCCGTTAACAGCCCGTTTGTGTGGTAGTCGCGGTAACCAGCAGCAGGATGAGGTGCTGTTTGTAGCGGGCACTGACAGCGTCTGTCTCGATCTTTCAATGGTGTTTCTGTGACGCGGCGGGGCGTGTATTTTGACATTTCACAGCCATGCTCAGTCTCTGGAAATACATGTAGTGGTGTGAGATTCAGAAACGGAGAGAATTGCAGCGACTGTAGCCATTATTTTCTTCTTTTACTATTTAAAGTAGTTAGGATTCTTCTTCTTCCGTTACTTAATGAGGTTAGCAAACAGTTTTAAGACGCTCTATAGCCACCGTCTGGCGGGAATACAGTATTACGACCAGGCACCCGTAAAAACTATGAAAAATTTTACTTTTAATAAGAGAAAATATTGGGAGTAACTTCGATTTTTACTGAGTGAACAAATATTCAAATATTTTGAAAATCATTACCTATCACTAATACATGGTATCAATAACAACACCTACTGGTGGTTGCCATATTGGAAACACTGACTCCAACTAACTTCTTGCAAATCTAGAAACTAGGTATGCACAGATCCTACTTTTTAGGTCCCGCTACCGATATCGATACCTGGGCTTTGGTATCTGCCGATACCGATACAATTCAAGGATCCGGAACAATTAAATCCATAACCTGTCTGTTTTTTCACACTTTTAATCCATTAATAGAAGGTTTCTTGCTTATTTGCAGTCGGCTACAGCTGACGAAAACTTCCTCCTTTGGGCTTCCATTATATTTTTCAGCGCGACTGCCATCCGTGGAAACATTACCGCTGCACATGTTGCAAGTTTCTGGCGGAGTTGTTAGCAAAAGAAGCGTGACATGCACCTAAACTGCAGAGCCTCTGTAGTTATCCTCCATCATGCTCCACCGGGCAAAAATGCACAGACCGGTCGGCACTGATGACGTAGGAGACGCACATGGCTGTTGTAAACACAGAAAAGCATAGAACTGAGATTAATAGATCTGCCATATGGATCGGCACTACATATCGGCCCTTTGTCACCAATATCCAATCTAGCTTTTTCAGTCCGATCTAGCCGATATCCGATACCAGGATCAGATCAGTACATCCCTCCTAGAAACCAGCAAAGAGGTGATGTTGAGGTGTAGCTAGAGCTGGGCAATATTAACATTTCCAGTGGTTTGGGGATGTACAAACGTCAGTTTAACCTCCTTTAAAATAGTCCTTTCCTTTCAGACTTTTGGATGGGTTATAAAGTCAGTCCACTTTTTCAATTTCCTTGGCAGGCAGATTGTTGAAGTCTTAAATTGTTTGTAAAGTTCTCCATATCTTGTAGTTTTTCAACTATGTCCAACCAGTCCAACCCAGTCCAACCCAGAGTGGGGGGTCCTCCTTGCACCACTTTCTTGTTATAGCTTTCTTTGATACCAGCAATAGTATTTCAACCAGGTACATGTCTTTGCTTTGTATATTTTCCTGTGTTAAATTTCCCAGATACATCACTTCACACGATATCGAGACAAATTTGATCACGATAATTATCGATATTGAATTATCGCCCAGCCCTAGGTGTAGCCCAGTGTTTTGTTTGCACTCTAGGGTTGATCTTCTGTATACACACAAAAAATATGTCCTGTTGTTTTTGAAGAAAAACAAAGACAACATAATTTCCCAGGGTAACTAATATTTAGGGGAATTTCTAGGCTTTTTGTCCAAAGTTTTACAGCCATCAGAACCACCAAAAAACTTAAGAAAGTTCAAAATGGCAAAAAAGAAAGAATGAAAATCAGGTAAAGATCTATCCCAAGCTTCTGTCTGAGTGTCAGAAGTCTGCCTCTGTCACCTTGAGGGATCAGGGATGGTTTTATGACGGCATGAGCAGAATCCCCCCTCCTGGGCAGAAAGATGAGACGTCAGTGTGGAGTCACCGTCTCCAAAGCTGTCATGTCAAAGCTAATTGGTTGCCACAGTAACATCAGAAATGGCCCACAGGGGGAGAGCGTCTGCTTGTGTGCGCGTGAGCGTGTGTGTGTGTGTGTTGGACACAGTATCTTTGCAAGGCAGCGCCACATTTTTGGTCCCCCAGATTAACTTGAATGTTAGTTTCTGCTCATGGTTAAAAAAATAAAGATGTCAGTGCTGTTTAGTAGCATTACACACACTTTATGCATTGATATAAATCCTAACTGATGGGATTTTTTTTCCAACTACTTTCCCCAGATAAAGGTTAAACTTGTTTTCTATAATCTTCAGCATTGGTACGCTACAAGTTCATAAAGTGAGGAGTTTTTAACTGGTTATAAAACAGACTGACATTTATAGTAATGCCCCCTATGTAAGCTACAAAAACAAAAAAGACCATCAGTTTAACAGGTAATAAGTTATATTGAAAACACTGCCAAGGGATAGGTGTCAAGCAAGTTGATTTAAGGCACACTGATGAAACAGCATTTTCTTTACATTTTCCACAACATTATTCACGATAAGTAATACTTTGATGGTTCCAAGAAAGCAGGATGAGTCATTTTTGTCAGAAAAGATGTTGACATCACAGCGAATACCGCTATAGCTGATACAGTCATACAGGTTGACATAAAAACATGTTGTTTTTCTATTTGGAGCATAAAATGTGAGCAGGTTTTACATAACATGCTGGTTATGCCTGACAAGCACTAAAATGTGCCTTGTTTTTTTAAAGAAATGTACATTTTTACAGCAAACTAACAGCTGTTCTGTAGTGTAGATTTAGATGTTATGCCTATTTTTTTTAATGAATTAATCTTAGTGAAATTAAACCAATCCTGCACTTTGCTTTTTTGTATTTTTCAATTTATCAAACATCCTGTCATGTAGTTGTATGATTTTCTTACAATATATACATCATGGTAGTGTTGCCTTATCATGACGCTTTCATTACTATGGGCTACGTATCATGTATTGTTTCTAGGGATGTACATTTTAAGTATTTCCCCTGTTAACGATCAATTATCGATTAATCAATAAGAAAAAACATTATTATACTTACGTCAAAAACAATGCAAAATACGTTTTTTCCCCCTAAATTATATTTTCTACAGCAACAAAATGCATATAACTGACAATATTGAATATGTGTACAAGTTTAACACTGATTATCAACAATCAAGCTCATGTAAAAATATTCTACGCGGACATACTCTTATAAAAGTAAAGGCTCATAATACTAACAGGAAAATACTTCAGACTCACAGAGTCCAGTTTTCTGTTTACTCGTTCTTATGAGAAAAATAAACATGTCATTGATCAGGTGTCAGCCGCAACAGGGTCATAATCAGTCCAGCAGCAGAAAAGCCCAGGCGGCTCTGATGTTGCTGGTCTGCAAACATAGTGTACCAGCAATTCTAACCAGTCTGGTGGCTTTGTATCTAAAGGTGGAGAAATGTCCTGTTTAAAGTTGTCAACCTTCGTGCCCGTGTCGTTGTTGGCAGCAGTTGCACATTGATCCTAAAGAGCGCGAGTGGAGACCTGACGCACAGCCGCAGCCGCCAGCTGAGCGTCTCTGCTGTGCGCAAAACCTTTAACAGCTGATTCACCTCGAAACATGCTTTAAACTTAAAACACCTCCCTGATAGATGAGTGTAATATGAGACCACATGATGTTTGTTCCACGTGACGGAAAATTGAAAACAAAAATGCGTGTTTCGAGTAATTTCTTAACAATCAATTACTCGATAATCGATTCATTGTGTACATCCCTAATTGTTTCGTAATATATCAAATATCATACCGTACCATATTGTATAGTATCCTACCCTATCATACATTACCGTATTGTATCGTACCGTATCATATCGTAACTTATACATGTACAGGATGGGACACTGGTGGCCTCGCAGTCTAAGCACCCCAAATACAGAGGCTACAGTCTTTGTCCCAGAGGTTGCCGGCTCGACTCCCAGCTGCGATCATTTGCTGTCTGTCTTCAGCTGTCCTATCAAATAAAGACAAAAAAGTAGGGGTGCACCGAAATGAAAATTATTGGCCGAAACCGCTAACCGAAAATGAGGAAACCAAGGCCGAAACCCAAAAACCGAAACACTGAAATAAATTATTATGCCAATTATTTGTTCCATTGCATTTCAGGCTATAACTAACCTCACTAAAATCAAGGCATTCGATAGCATAAATTAATATTACTGCTTCAAAGAATGAATTAATTACAAAATTGACACACACACATATATATATATATGCTTTAGAAAACCGAGTTTTAACACACTTTGAAGCAGGTAGAGCCGTGGCAACAGATGAAAATCCCTGCATCACGTGCTGCAGCTGACAAGTGGCTCTGCACTGAAGTGTCACAGAGGGTAACACAGAGAGGAGGGGGGTCCAATCTATGTTGTTGTCTGTCACATATCACTCTGCTACGCTACTATGTTTACCTGCCACTTCACTTATATCACACATACACATAGTTGGCCTATTTAGCAGTGCGTCACCACAACATTCTGTTTCGACCGTGTTGTTTCAGTGATAAAAGTGTTTCGGCCGAAAACCGAAAATGCACTTTTGGGCTATTTTTGGTGGCCGAATTTTCGGTGCATCCCTACACAAAAGCCCCCGAAAATATAAATACCCACCGGTTTGGCCCATTGTTTAGTTGCACACCCCATGTAAAGAGGCTATAGTCCTTAAGTAGGTGAACAGTGTTCAACTCCAACCTGCAGCCCTTTTCCTGCTCTCTCTTCTAATTTCCTGTGCTATCCACAGTCCCATCCTCTCCAAGTGAAGGTATAACAGAAAGAAAATATGATGTTAATAAAAATAAAATGAGTTTTTAACAACTCATATTCTTGAGTAAGAACGACCTGCAGAGAAAGGAAGATCCAAAGGTTCATTATAAAAACTACTGGTCGTCATTGACCAATGTGGTTACCTTATTATCTCCAGTGACATTTTATAAAATCTACCTTCTTTAATTCAGCTTCTGTTTAACCATGATGCACAAATCTTTAAAGTCCTCAATCGCATAAATGTCTGATATGGCTCAAAAACAGAGAAGATCATAGCAGCTGGAGATAATGACATGGAAATTGAAAGCAAGTTGTGAAATATCAAATGGATTTGTAGGAAATCATTTCAATGTGCTGATTTTGACATTTAACTAAACAAACTGCAAGTTTTTTGCTAACAGCTGCGCACAGGTGCTGCAGAACTTTTTATTTCAGACCTATATTAATTCTCCTTAGATAAATAATATAGAGCCGTACTGGTTTTTTTTAAATGAGATGATATCTCATAGTTTAGAGAGACTATCCATCATATTGGCTTTAAATAGCGATAATATAATATATCACCCACCCAGAGCAAAGACCTCCCACAGAGCAATTAATCATTCTTCTCTACAATCCTGCTTCATACACTTCTTTTTATTTCAGAACCAGTGTGTGCAGTGTTTTTATTATGTTCCCTAACCACTGTGGAGTCACTTTATCAATTTCTCTGCTCCATCTCTGTATCTATGAGATTGTGTTTGTTTATGTGTGTGTAAAATAAATGTGTGTGGTTATTTGTATGTGTGGCTGAAGAGGTTCGGAGTAGTCTGAAAAAAAGTTTTAATGTATTAAAGTGTCATAACCTTGAGCTGGCACAAACATTCCATCTTACACACACACACACACACACACTAACTTTTACACAAACACTTTAAGTGTACACATCTTGCTGGAGGAGAGTTATTATAGGAAGAGGTCCACGCAGGTCTAATCTTTGGGAATTCGAGGGCACTGGAGGGATTACCATAAATCTTATTGTATTTGTATTTGTATTGTGCTGCACTGCTCGGGCAGAAGGTGGGAGATTTGGTTTGATGCAGTAATAATGTTATTTGACCCAGTGTTTCTTAACACTATGCCCTTCCTTTAGCCACAATATTACTTCAAGGGAAAGTCAATTTCTTTATTACACAAAATCAACAAGGGCCAAATAGACATTAAAGTGAAAGCATTTTCACATCAGCATCACACAGTATGTGATCATGACTGAAAGGCAAATAAGTTAATGTGCTTCAACTATTTGTTTTCTTTATTCCAGGCTCAAAAACTGGTGTCAAATGTAACCGTGGATACGTCTCTATGCGTGGTAAGAACTGTCAATTTTGTCTTTACAATACAACATTCAGTATCCTAAATCAAAGCAACACTCATGCATTTTTACACAAGTCAAGTTTCTGTCCAAGTGATGAGTTCATTTGCAAAAACAGATAACTCCGTTTTAACACATTTTCGAAAAACATGTTTTTTTTTATATAGATTCCTATGAAAAAGTTACATTTTCAAGATATCTCTGATCATTTTGAGCCAGCCACCCAACCTCAGTTGACTGATCATACCAAAAGATAGGGTTAAAAAAATGTTTTTTGAAAAAAAATTAAATTTTTCAAAAGTGAGTTAACTGTTTTTGCAAATGAACTCTTCAAGTGTTTTTCACATTTGACTGAGAAAAAGAAAAGTCAAAATTAAATGTTAATCAAAGGGCTTTTTCATCCACTCCAACACATTTACAGCTAGTTCTCAGTGCCACAAGTTGTGAATGCTCCTAGATCAAACAGCAAAAATAAATGTGCTGTATAACTGTCGACACAAAGTGGTTAATTTAAGAAAAAAAAGTAATACAAAGTCAAATTGGCTTACTGACTGTGGCTAAAGTTATCAGAGCTAGCACTGCCAGTCAAGTGGTTTTGTGCCAGTTTAACTACACACAACTGACATACAACTGGATCTCCATTTTTCCGGATCAAAACAATCCCAAACCGCACCGCACCGCATTACGAGAGGCCATCTGACACCTGTACTTGTTTACATCTGGGTGATACAGCATTATAGCTAGGGTTGCAAAGGGGTGGAACATTTACAGTAAATTTTCGAAAATTTTCCAGTAAATTTCCATGGCAAGTTAAGCTGGGGAATTTTGGAAATATTCCAAATTGGAAATTTTCCATGGGAATGTATGGGAATTAACTGGGAATTGAGGGTAATTTAATGAAAAGGTATCATATCCAAGCATAAATATTTGTTTTATTATAAGCAGACATCCATCTAAAATAGAAATCATCTGTGCATGTGATGGAGGAATGCACAGTGCATGTAGGGGGCGTGGTCTCAATAGCCCTGCAGTAAGCAGTGTGCTATGTGCATGTGATTGAGGAATGGAATAGATATTCAACTGTACTTGCAGGAAATCTGGTTGTTTAGTCAGGATTATGTTAAAATATATTTTCCCCAACTATATTTAAGTTCCCTATTAAGAGCCAACCTTCAATTCAGTAAAGTTCTGGTTTATAACTGTTTATTCCCATAAATTCACATGGAAAGTTTCCAACTTTGAAAATTCCCAGAATTTTGCAACCCTTATTATAGCACAATGGCAGTAGACATTAACCAGAGCAACAGCCTCAGAGTGGCAGGTGGCTGCCCTACAGCCTAGACATAATTGGTGCCAAATCGCTGGCTGATGTTTAAGTGTCTGAACATGCAAATGTATAGATTATATGATATGAGACTAGCGTAACTTAAGTACACTCCATAACTTTAAAGAAGCATTACCTTCATTACACATTACTTGTGACATCAACTGTTACTGCTAATTTCACAAATAGCCTGTTTAAAGGTATGTCACACATTGGTCTCCAAAGAGGCATTGTGAAACCAAACGGTGGCGATCGCCATGTTGGAAGCACTGACTCCAACTAACTTTCAACTTATCAAGGAACCAGCAAAGAGATGGAGTTTAGGTGAGCCTTAAGCTTCCTTGCAAACAGCCACTATGTGCCCACCTGTCAGTTAAATCAGACATAACTCTAATTGTGTAATTACGCATAATTCCTGGCCTAATTGACCCCTTTTAAAGTCTATTTTAGGTAATATATGCCTTCCAAACCAGCTAAATGCAGCATAAACATCTGGGCAGCATGTGACAGAAGAGGTGTCATGTTAATTTATCAACATCACTTAATAAAAAATCAAAATGTAAAATATTATAAACAGAAATCCATGTCATGTAAAACTATTGTATTTGTATTTAGGGCTTTCCAATGTCCTCATTGAACCATGATCTGTGAGGATTAAAAAACACCAATGGACCAAATCTTGATTTAAATGGTTAGTAATGGAGTTAAAAATTAGATTTAAAAAAAATGTTTATTGGGATTTTTTGGGGTTCTGACACTTTTGGATAATTGAATATGCCCCGGGTCAAATTGACCCATGAACATTATTGCTGTTCCAGAGAAACAAACATAACAGGAGGAGTTAATAGGGTCTCATTGGCTTCAGAAGCCAGTCTCAAGTGGACACTCAAGGAACTTTTCTGTTTTATTTTTCCAACACTGGAGGTTACCATTGGGACTGTACCCTAGTTTTGCCGACCAAACTCCTGTGATGTCTGACCTTGCCAACTAACCTCCTGTTTACGAAATTTTATTTGTTAAATATTTAGCCTTTTAGGTTTTAAACAAAATGTATCATTTATCAGATGCAGTAGCAAAGTGAATACAGAACATATCTCTGTTTCCTCATAGTTACACATTTGTAACCCTTACAATTTCAGAGTCACATTTAAACCCGCGAAGACGAGGTATCCATCTTAAGATGTTTTTCATGTTTTTTTCCCACTCTTGGAACACTAACCCTTTGATATTTTTCCTCAGAACCATCAACTGGACGAGTCCATGGACTCAAATGCCATCGCTCGAAGCTCTGCACTCAAACTCACCTGCCTTCCACCCTCAAGTATCTTGGCACTGGCCTTTGCTTTAACACCAATGGTATCTAGTCTTGAAGGTTTCCAGCTTTTGTAGGATCTGAGGAGTACGGATCAACACTCTAATCTCCAGAAGTGAATCAACTTTTTTTTAATTTCCACTTTTTGCCAAAGTGTGACATTCTTCTTGAAATGGAAATGAGCAAACAGAGGGCACTGAGGGCACGGTAATCAAAGACAACTTGGCTTTAATCTGAGGAGTACGTGTTGACTGACAACAGACCTGCTAAAGCTGTTTCTGAGATATCGGCTCATTTGTCTTGTGGGGGCAATTTGGTGACTTCAAGAACCAGATTCACACTTGGGAACAGACTTGGAGTTAAACCCTGTGATCTGATAATCATTTGCATAAATTCACCTCTTTGGAACGAGTGTGATCAGAGCACATCTCAATGAATGGACTGCCAATGTGCCGAACAGGGTCTGGAGGATGAAGCGGACTATCATCTGCGTAGTTATGCTGCCAACGAACTCAAAAAAAAAAAGAAAATATATGTTGATCTAAAAGTGTTGCTCTATAAATATGCTACAATTTTCAAAGAATAAGGAATAACATTCATAATGCATCATTTAAAAGCCCATAACATTTTGTCAGAGTATCCTCAAAGGAAAAATACACATCAGCTACAACAAAGTAACAATAAAATAACACGTTTGATGCTAGCTGTAGATCAGTTTTGTAGATATGTTTGTTATGGTGGTTTGTGGTTTTATCACATCGCCTCCAAGATAACATTTTGTACATATGATTCATAAAGTGAAGTGAAACTCTATGATGTAAAGCTGCCGCTAGCTTGTAACATATTGTCTAATGTTTTTGAGAGTCTATGTTAGTATTTGATGACTGAATCTTGCCAGTCTTACCTGCCAGTCATAGCTATGATAGTAACATGTGACTGGGTATGGTTCTTTACTCCTGTGGTGAGTCAAAAATGACTTTATTGTGTGATTCATTTTCGATAGCTTAGTGGATAATGCTATCTTAAAGCAGTATTTTCGTCAGGAATATTGAACTATTTGTGCAGCAACAACATAAAGACTTAACAGAAGTGTCTTTCATGGTAAAAAAAAGTAGCTATTCTAAAAGTATTCCTTTGTCCTACAGAAAGTTGTATTTTGAAGGCTTGATAAAGATTTCACAGACCGCCCCTAATTGATTTTATTTTGTCACTTTAATTGGTCTTGGTAGGGAGCAAAGGGACGGGGGGTTTATAAAAGAATGTGTACATACCCACAAGTGGAGAAAATGCCAAGAGACAAAAGGCAGTAGACGTTAATGGTTAGTAATTACTGCTGATGTAAATGGAGGAGTGAAGACAAAAACACTTATTATACAGTTAAAAACGCCATAATTATCAAAGACATTAAAGGAATGTAAAACACAATGACAATGGACACTGAAGTCTTGTTTTGAAAAATCAATGCCAATTTTTTGAAGTGTCTGTTGAAACCACCCCCATGTATTTAAACTCTAGACATCTGAGCTGAAGTTATTACAATGCACTTCCTCATACATTGTGTATCAGATTTGCTATGGTTGTTATGAAAAGGTCAAAAGGGGTTTCAATGGGAAAGTACTACTTCACTGTTTATCTAGATAAAGACTGGCATAAACTTGGAGACATCTTACATAGTAGACAACTAGGGATGCACCTATCCTACTTTTGAGGTCCCGATACCGATATCAATACCTGGGCTTTGGTATCTGCCGATACCGATACTAGCCGATCCAATCCCAGTATTGCTTTAACAATCTCTAATCCTTAATGTGAGGATATAATCATGTTTTGGCAACTTCAGGCTTTTCTGACTTTGTAAACCAAAATAAAGTAAACATTTTTAAACTGACAGTATCATTATTCAAGAGATTATAAATGTGTACCAGCAGTCTGGTGAGTTAATCTTCATAACCAATAGATATTGTAAACACAGAAAAAGCATAGAACTGAGATGAATAGATCTGCCAAATGGATCGGCACTATATCTCTGCCCCATGTTACCTATATCCGATCTAGCTTTTTCAGTCTGATCTGGCCGATATCCGATACCAGGATCGGATCGGTGCATCCCTAAAGACAACCTTTCTGTGCAAGTGGACATAAAAGAACACTTTAAATTTGGTCATCTGTTCAGTGTTTGCCAAACTTTTGAAATAAAAATGATGGACGGTGACTTGTGCTGTTTTTTACAAATCGAACAACAATCAATGCATTCTACTTTTGGAGCTGTATTATTTCTTACCCCATTGCTTCATCATCTGTTGTTTCAGCAAATATCAGGGATTAGAAAATAGCACATGGCAGACACTGGCTGCATTGTCAGTCAGATCACATCAGTCCCGGTGCGAGTGACACAGGAGGACAAGGACGCAGCCTATAAAAGGACAGACTGCTCAGTGGACAGGAGAAGGGGGGGACACACGTCTCGCACAAGAATACGGCCCACCTGTTTTGGCACAGTGATGGAGTGCTTGACCTAGCGGGAGAGTCGGAGATTTATTAGACGTGTCAGAAAATGGAAAGAGCCAAAATATCCTCCTCGTGTTATGCATGAGATGGAAATGACGAGTGTCTGTTTGAACCGATACAGAAGGAAGGTGTAGTGATTGGAGGGATTCCAACGTATGCTACCTCTGAAGTGTGATACTTTGGGACTAGATAAAACATGTTTCTCAGAAAATAAGAACTTTAAAAACAACATTGAACATTTCGCGAAATGTCCTGTTTGCTTTCTTGTTGGGATGATTGTCAAAAGATGGACCGATACTGAATCCTTGACACTGATACTGAAGCTGATTGACAGGTCAATGTTTGCCATGATCGCTGGCCATCCAGAGATTCCATTCCATCCCGATTGGAATCTGATTGATCACCACAGGTGCCACTCCAAAATTCTTTGCTGTGATTGGCTATTTGCCATGTCAGAATCTGGACTTGTGTCAAAATCAACTATTCAGGCTGTGATAGGCTGCTCATAGCTTTCTAGTAGTTCTTCTTTTGAGTCTTTAGGGATTAAGCTTATATAGTAATGGTTGGGAATGCTGTAAAACTATGAAGCCAAGTGTACTTGCTGGGCCAATAACATAGACAACTGTTGGCCAATCAATGGAAGTGTTGTTTTCTGCATGTGACCCGGTACCAGTGCAGATCCTAATACAAGCCGATATCAATATATCTGTTATAGGATGATAATTCTGACAGAGCGGTATATCTGTCGGGCTTTGTTAGGTATACTTGAAGCTGGCTAGCTAGATTTAGCACAAATCAAGCGGTAACGTCCGACCGTGAGAATTGAAGCAAATACGGAAGTTTTAGAACTGCAGTTTCTCAATATTCCCTTGAGGCTGGCTACAGAAGTACCGGAAACCACATACACATCTATTCAAAAAAGCCGAACTTTACAGCAGAAATAAACATGATTACAGGCTGGTACAAAAAACAAGTACAAGTAGTACAAGTAGTCTGAATAGCCCATTTCTCGATCAGCACACATAAATTCACTTCACAAGATATTGAAGAAGATTGCGAGTTTTCCATTATGAGAGGCATATTCGACTTGATACACAGGCGAGCACACTGTAGCTGTTGGCTCGGAGGCTCAAAGCCCGCCTCTTTACCTCACATTAGCTCGACAGCAGCTAGGTTGAGTTCAACATTTCCAATATGGCTGCTGCTGACGATCGGCTTCAAAACAGCGCTTCAGAAACAGATGGGTGACCTTGCTGATAATACGTCTAATATTTATACAGTCTATACAGAAAACCCATAAACAGGGTATTGTAACACGTTTAGGTGTGTGTGTTTGTGTGTGCGTGTGTAGCTGGCTTGGACCACTTGTCACGTTACAAGCCAAGACGTTTATCAGTAAACCGATTTTGTCACCTCCCATCACAACAAAGACAAGTAATTCCCTTTTTTTCAAAGTCTTTGTGCTAAGCTAAGCTAACTGACTGTGGGTTGTACGTTTTTATCAGCAGACTGATATGAGTGTGGTATTTAATCTTCTTATCAACCTCCTTGCCAGAAAGCTAGTGTCCTTGTCAGTGTCCTTGCACTTCCTGATGTAAGTCAATGTTTATCTGGTTTGATTTTATAAAAAAAAATTGAATCTAAACATTTGTTTACAAAAGGACAGAAAATCATCCACAGCACTGTTTACTCGATATATCCAATCTCCAAACTGTTCCCCTTCCGTTTTTAGCACTGCAACATTTAGAGACGTGAGTGACATAACAGTTGGACTGTTTAGGTTTTTAAGAATGCAGTGCACATAATAGTCGGCTGAAGCCTGGAGACTGAATGGTTGTCATTAAACCTATGATAAATACTATTACTCGCCAGGTTTACTGTTGCCTTGCCATAAAGCCCAGAGGACAAGGAGATAATGTGTTGAGTCTCCCCCTCCCATGTCTGTAAAACCACTGCAGGTCTACTCAATCCAAATGTTCACCCGTGGCATAGATTAAAGTGCAAACTGATAAAAGAGTTCAATCATGGCTGAACTCCCTGGTAGGAATCACATCTAATTACATCAGCAAATCTGACCTCTCCAGCAACATTGTTTCAGCACCCCCAAACTACTCTCTGGATTTCACCTTTTCCATTAACCAGGATAGTGGCTGCAATTTCGCTTTATTACTTCTTTTTTTTTTTTCTTTGTGCCCAGATGTCAGGGTGTGCCTGACTTTTCACAGTAAACTTTCAATGCCATCTGTTTTCTTTGAGATCCCTCCCCTCACATCTTTTCCAGGGCTGTGAGAGGGCAAAGATAAGAGATGATAAGGCTATTTGTTGATTGCTATAAGCTCTACTTGACTGAAGAGATGGAAGCTGCTGAAAAACATTTGAAAATCTTGGATGGATGGAAAAGTGGAGTTGGGTAAATAAGCTGGAGAAGATGACCTTTTAATGTACTGGCTGTAGAGAGGAACATTAACCTGTGTTGCTCCTGGTTTGATCGCTTAAGTCTCTGTCTATAAAAATATTACTAGCTTCCATTTCATATGGCCAGTAAACTGTAGAGTATATGGCCGAGCTTCATCCAACATAATAATACTTATATGATTCTCAGGCACTTACAGTAAGTGTTTGGTCTATGTTTTAGTTGATGATTGGTTTTCCTGCTCGGCAATTGACCAAAACAAAACAAAACTAAATGTTAAATTGCTGACATCTTTGTTTTAAAAAATGTGTTAAGTAATGTTACATTTTGAAACAATCTGACTGTATTCTAACTGGGGCTGACAAATGACTACTTTTTATTTATTTATTTATTTATCACAATTAATCACTAAATTTCACATTTTAATCCTTTTAAAATTAAATTATTTCACATTTAAAATCTTGTCATGCAAGTACAGTTGAATTATTCCTCAATCACATGCACATAGCACACTGCTTACTGCAGGGCTATTGAGACCACGCCCCCTACATGCACTGTGCATTCCTCCATCACATGCACAGATGACTTTCATTTTGGATGGATGTCCGCTTATAGCAAAACAAATATTTATGCTTGGATATGATACCTTACCATTAAATTACCCTCAATTCCCAGTTAATTCCCACAAATTCCCATGGAAAGTTTCCAGGTTGGAATATTTCCAAAATTCCCTAGCCTAACTTCCCTTGGAAATTTACTGGAAACTTTCAGTACATTTTCCACCCCTTTGCAGCCCTATTCAATTCTCTGTCAAATAATAAATAAGCATAATTCCTAATATTTCAAACTCCTCCATTAATGTTTCACATTCAATGTGAATTTGTGTGATGTTAAAAAAAAGATTTGTCACTAATTGCATATTTACTGGCAAGGCAGCTTGGTTAAAGATGCTTATGAATATCAATTATTCCCTCTTATACTCAAGTTACCTCTTGTTAAATGTCCATATTCATTTACTAAAGACTTTAAAAAATACACTAAAAAATAAGGCCCTTATTTGAGAAACTGCTTCATTCTCATGAGTAATACTGAGCACATTACAGTGGACTATCATGCCACTTAGCCAGCAGTTCAGCACCATGGAGAGCTCCATTTCCACAAAGGGCAAACAGGAGAATATGACACCAGCTGTTCTCAATCAAAGTAATTACTGGAGCACGTGAGACTCTGCGGCAGCTTCTCTTTTAAAACTGCTGAGAGCCATTTGTTTTCTACCCATGTGTATAATAAGTCATTGTTATTCTTTGAACATTTCAAAATGACTTTTTCAGCTTACAACCACTCAGTAGAGAACGCACTAATAAGCTGTCACACTGCATAATGTCATATTTGTCACATGTGCTCTGTCAAGCACTGCTACACAAACACAGGTTGTATTTTGGAGGGGAGCACCGCTTATAGCAGCTCAACCTGAGACCTTGACACAGTGGCTTTGTCCTTCATGGAGAGGTGTTCACCCAGCTGGTGGCTAATCGTTACACACGATACCTTAGGTGACTCTAGCTGAGTAAACATTCGGTTTGCAGGCTATTTGATATCAGCAAGCAGACAACTCCAATTAAAAAGATTTACTGTGTCAAAATGAAGAAGGTTTAGAGTTGATGTTTGGGAAATAGGCTCCAAGCTTGTGGGTTTCAACAAGAATACACCAAACTGAGGGGGAAATGACTGGGTAGTGGTGATAGTAAGAGTGGAAAATAGAGGTAGACAGCAGCCATTTGGTTATTCCTCTGGCTCCATACATCAGGCAAGAAGCAGAAAATAGACTGCTGTTTAGTAGAGGTGGGACAAAATATTGATGTATTGAATAATGGTGTATTGGAATTGGAGTGTAATGTAACAATATGAGCTTGCTATGCTGAAGACAAAAAAATGACACTGCCCTTGAGCTATGTGCCCCCTGGTGCCATCACGTCCGAAAGAAAATGCACCAAAGTGCCCCCTTGGTTTCCACTTCAGTAGATAAATCATTAAAAATTGCCTTCTCTGGGGCGCTGGTGGCCTAGTGGTCTAAGCGCCCCACATACAGAGGCTACAGTCCTCGTCGCAGGGGTCGCCGGTTCGGTTCCCGGCCGTAACCATTTCCTGCATATCTTCCTCCACTCTCTACTCCCTACGTTTCCTGTCTCTCTTCAGCTGTCCTATCAAATAAAGGCAAAAAAGCCAAAAATATAACTTAAAAAAAAAATTGCCTTCTCTGGAGCCCCATACATTTCTGCTAAACTGTGAGTACCAGGTGTTTGAAAGAGGTGCCCATTTTTTGGGGGGGTTCGACACTGCCCCTCAAACAGCCTGAATACACCACTGCCTGGCCAAGGCAAGGCAAGGCAAGTTGATTTATAAAGCACCATTCATACAAAGAGCAATTCAAAGTGCTTTACAGAGTTAAAAACAAAAACCAGAACAGTAAGAATCAACAAAAACATACAGCAAACACTTCAAACATTAAAATCTTATATGCAGCCAGTTATGTTTGATCTACTCTCTCTCTCTCTTTACTGATGTAACTTAACGTACATAGTAAATAATGTTGGGTCTTATTATTTATTTAAATTTGGAGGGATTATTATTATTATAAATAAGCTGGATACAGAATCACAACTGGTCTTGTCTTAGTCGAAATTAACCTAATCATTCGATTCATCTCAGAACTTCTTCCCAAGGAGTCGCAGCCCACAGCTGGCTCAGACCTCTTGACACCCAGCAGGGTGCCAGTATGCCCAACATTTAATTGTAAATCCAATATCAGGTTCCTTCCATAATGCCATACCTTGTCAGAAAATATCCAATTTAAAATATGACATAAAATTAAAACTAAAATATTTTAAAATCTAAGATCAAGAAAGAAAGAAAGTAAATGTAGTTACAAAATGTCATTAAAACTCAGTTTGTTAAAATAAATTAAAAGTTTGTAGTTACAGAATTAGAAACTACGGTTTAAAAATGAGTATGCATCCATTATTGAGCAGTGTAAGCAGCTAAAAATATGAATGTTTTTTTTAATTGGGAAGGATTATTTTAAATACCCTGTAATTATCAATTCATCTCAGAACATCTTCCAAATGATTAAGACTCACATTGGGGGCCAATATACAACACCAGCCTACCACCAACAAACCCAACAACACAGCAGAAACAGCAAGAGGGAGTAATATGATGCAGTTCAGCCCAGATCATCCGGGGGACTTGGATTGAAGTACCAATACTTCACTTAATCAATTGCACCTGCCAAAGCACCACATATGAACGAGCTCAGCTTCACACAGCACAGCACATTCTGCACTTAACAGTTTGGCAACAACATAAAGGAAGAAACGAGCAGAGAGAAGTCTTACCTTGCTGAAGAGGAGCAGCTGTGGAGGGAGTTTCACTACACTCGTCCACATGTTTGGTCCGAAAGTTTGACCCAAAGCTGTAGAGGAACAGGTGAATTCATAAGGCCACGTGACGGCAGGTATGACAGCACAGTCAATGGATTCGAATATGTTCATGGTCCCACCTATGGGTCTCACACGTGGCCAGGTGAGTAAAACGACTGGTTGTAAGTGTGTTCACGTAAACAGTGGCTTCAAATATTTTTACAGCAGTGTATGAACTGCGGGTTGGTCAGAAAATATCCACTCTCAGTCATGAACACTGTGACATGTTTTGGGGTTTTTACAGAGGTTGGTTTGACGCAGGTAGTTAAGCGTCTTCTTCCTGGCGTCAAAATGAGCAGTTCATGGAAGCTCAGTGCAAATGTGCTCTCAGTCAATTGAGTTATTCAAAGTTAGGACAAACGGACATCACTGTTTCTTTAAACTTGCCAATGAACTGCTACACATGTATCTGATGAAAACTGTGCTACATGTATTAATTAAAACCAAATTTATATAAGGTGTCTACAAGTGATAGAGTGTTTACCTTTTTTCCCATTCTATCTACATGACTTGAACGCAGCATTAAATTGTAGAATCTTCAGGGACTGTTTGGGCTCAGGAAATTCGAAGTCTGTAAGGAACCTTTTTCTTTTTTTTATGATTTGAAATGTATTCGTTTTTTACAAACATTCAAATAAAGACACACAAATAATGACAATACAATAAAGTTACAAAAATAAAACAAAACAAAAGACAGAGCAGAACAAACAATCAACAACAAAAAAACAACAACAAAAAATAGAAAAAACAAATTCAGCCAAAAATAAATACATTTGATGGATTATTTACAGCAAAAAACTGAATATAACTCATCTAATGAGAGAAACATATACCATACACATATCAATATACACAAATTCATAATTATGCACAAAGGCACGCACACACACACACACATATATATATATATATATATATATATATATATATATATATGAAGAGTTTATTTGCAAAAACAGATATCTCCGTTTTTATACATTTTCAATAAACATGTTTCCTTTTAATATAAATTCTTAATAAAGTTAATGTAATTTTGACTTAGTAAAAGCCATCCTACTTAAATTGATTGATAATACCTAAAGCTACTACACTAGCACTACTCACCACTGCACTATTATCTTATCATTTTAGCCTGTACATATCAGTAATGCCTAGTTGTTGTTCTTTTTTTGTTTATATTTGATTTTATTATTATTATATTTATATTTTTATTTTTATGCCTTTATTCCTATGCCTTGTATCAAGAGAGCACAGTTTACCAAGTCAAATTCCTTGTGTGTTCAAGCATATCCGGCCAGTAAAGCTGATTCTGATTCTAGTAATATAAAAAATGTGTTTTTTGAAACATTTTTTTTTATTTTTTAAAAGTGAGTTATCTGTTTTTGCAAATAAACTCTTCATATATAAGTACATATATTAAAGAAATTTAAATAAATAAATAAAAAAAGGAAACTTTTTCAAGACTTATTAAATGTTTTCAAGTATCATGAAAGGCCATAAATCTAAAATTGAAAGTAATCTCCGTCTTATTATGGGCTTTAACTGACACTACAACAGTCAATGAATTATTGTCGGATCAGTTATGTATAATGCAGGCAGACCCACATGACATAATAATGGCAGTGCATTGTGAACATATGAATACACGAGGTGGTTGTGGCAGTACATCATAGATAATGGTTAGTGCATTAGTTTTATGCTGTCCATTATACCTAAAGCTCACTGACATTAATACCTCCTGCAGTTAAGGCCTACATGCTTTGATTTATGATGTGTACTGCCATCCAAATTCTTCTTGCAGAGGGAGAAAAAAATCCCACAGGATTATTTTGGATGGGCTGGCAGTTGTCTTTTGACACACACATACACACCTATGAATTATAGCACTGCTGAAAGTGACAGTTTAATCACCATCTATTGGTTAGACTGAAGATAAACTAAGAAAACAGGAAATCTATACTCTGCTGTCAGAAGTGAATCTTGGAACTAAATAGGGGCCTAGCCTTCTCTGAGTGGCCTTCACATGTTTGTCATATTTAGGGAACAAAAGCCTGAGTGTTATTATGACAAAGACTGTGGTTGTGTAACTATAACTTAAGGATTTGGTGGCCAACTGCCTGCAAAAAAATTGGATGGAAAAACTTAAAAAGCAGGCTTGATTGAATCAAATTCAATTTCATATTTGTGTAATCCAGATGATATGGCCATCAGGGTTGGACCAGACAACATGCAAGTCTGCCAGCAGTGACCGAGGTTCAGCAAAGTGATCACTCTGAACATCATCCTTTTGCAATACTTGGATATGAAGTCTGTTTGCTTCACTGTCATTCTGGAAAATATCAGACAGCACGGAGGAGACACAAGCATGCTTGATTTAAGTGTCATTCTGGACCTTTTATCAGACAAAGTGCCAATTAAGTGACCTTTTCTTCCCATGCAGCTTTACTTAGAAGATTTAAGTAAAATATTTCCGAAGCCTCCACTTTAAAAAATTAGATTAAACTTATACCCGTGTGCTGCATCAGATGCAAAAAGTGTCAGAAGGTAACTGCTCACAACAAAGACAAACAGCTGCTGATTTGCATTTTCCATTTTCAAGATCAGATGGAACACAACTTCTTCCCACAGTTACTGAAAACAAACAAAAATAGCATTTTTTTTTCCATGTGTCAACTCCTCAACTTCTCATTCAGCTTTTTGGTGTCATGAATCAATGATGCGTGTTCTCAAGTTCTCTTTCTGTTTTTTTCATCGCTGCCGGTTGTGAGGCGAGTGGGCAGGGACCGTCTTCAAAGTGTACTGTCAAGGAAGGCATCTATGCTAAGTTTGAACACCCTTGTCTTAACAGAGGTGGTGGACTAAGACACCATTTGTCTCCTACATGTCATGCTGTTTTGAATTCTCTGTCAAAATAAGTAAGGCCATACTCACACCAGAGACCATGTGACTCAAACGACTCACAACTGACTCATCACCCTAACGACTGTAAGGAGCTAGGTTAACGATTGTCAGGGGGTACAGAACGACTAACAGAAAGTAGACTAACAACCCCACTTAGGACCCTCTGTGACTCCTGGACACACCCACGACTGTTAGTGGCTTATATCTTCAAGCTCTTCCTCAGTCTGGTCAGTTCAGTTGTCTTACAGATCAAGCTTTGGATTACCATGAACTGGATGACTGAGAACCTTCACAGACAAATGCCCACTGTTCCCTGCGAACAACTTTCATTTATTTTTGTATTGTTTTATTTTTTTTATTTATTAGTATTATTTTTTTGTTTTGTTGCATTTATTTACATATTTACTTATTTTATCTGATGTTGTCATAGTCCGTTTTATTTGTTTTGTCTTTGTTGCTCATTATTCTGGTTAAACAAAACAAAACAAAAAAAACTCAATAAAATTACTAATTTAAAAAACAACAACATGCAATTAAATATTGAAATTCAAGCCCTGACACTTTTCCAATGGGAACCTTTTTTCAATATATTTGAAGTCACTGAAAAAAACAGTATAATAAGATACCCTAACATTATTTATCCCAAAGATGATTTAGCTAATAAAAAAATAAATGGCTAAGTTTCCTGTCAGTCGCTCATGTTTACTGTATCTGTTACAAACATATAAACACACCAGCCTTCAGCTCTGCGCATTTTGGTTCTTTCTGCGACACCATCAGAGGGAATAATTATCTTGAGCTGAGGCAATCAAGCAGAGCTGAACGCTGGGCCCCAGAATGTAATCACAAATTGTAGGTTGAAGCTTCAGGTGACAAAACCACAAGACACTCAGGCAAGAAATGCCCTGTAGAGCTCCCTGGTTGTAAGATGAGTACTGTATGTAAAAAAAAGAATGCTGCACACAAAAAGATGTCCAGGTCTGTTTTTTATTTTCTGGCATGTTGTCCATCTTAAAATACACTGAAGATTACTGATATGCAGTTTATCGTCTTTTCTTTTTTTATGGTACAGTGAGACCCTGATTCCTGTGTAATGACACTGTTATAGGAATAACTTTACAAACACAAATTAAAAACACATTAGCTGGCATACTATCCTTTATGAAATGCATCATAGTGAACACGTTGCAACAAAAAAGACAATGCCCATACAGTCCTTTAAAGATGCACAATCTCAAAAAAAACAGTGGACGTGAAATCAACTGATTTACGCCAACAATAAAGTCAAGTTAAATGTGCTATTACACAGGAATCTGTTAAATATCAAAACAAAATATTAACAGAAATGCTCTTTTCACAAGTGTAGCAAAAGACTTACAATTCATAGATATAATAGGAACAGGTGACAAGGCCGTAAAATTAAAGATAATCTCTTGCCATTCTGTCATAAAAACCTGACAAACACGTAGTATCTCAAGAGAGAGAGTGACAAAGAATCACATTTGTTCCAACAAGACACTGTACAGCTCGAGGGGGTGGGGCTAAAAATGGTCGACAGCTTTTGAAAAATTCTGCACATCAACATGCCCCCCCCTTCCCACAAAGGAGTTCATGGAAAGCCAAGGCATTATAAAAAAGGTAACAGAACTCCTTGTTCTCAAAGGATGGAAATAAAGTCGTAGCCTTAGAGGACTCTTACCGAGAAAAACAAACGTACAAACAAACAAGTAAACAGCCAGAGGAGCTTGATGTCTCTGCTCTTATTTTATCAAACGTCTCTCTAAACCATGCCAATCCAAGGGTGAGCTTGAAAGCTTAATGTCCACGTTGCACAGCAAAGTAACATTAAAGAAGTCACTAGAACTTCAGCGTGTCTCCGCGTTGTGTAACTTCTTCAACAGCAAGCACTGAAAGAAAAAAAAAGGAACAAAGGAAACTTCCAGTTTGCGAATAGAATGCACACATTATTCCTTTTTTTTGGAGTTTTTCATGCGTTAGTTTGAAGATTTGTTCGTGTCTCCTCTCCATACTGTCTGCAGTTCTCCCCTGAATGCAGCTGGTAGTGGGTTTGCAGTTGCATGTCTCGGTAGCGTTCGATTTCCACAAAAAATACAGACTTTAGCTTCAGCTGGGTGGATGATAAATATGTACAGTAAATGCTAAAACCAATAGTTAAATGCTAATTGGTGAAAGTGGCGTGATTTAATACACTTTAAAAACACTATCATGTGGTCACGGGGTGTAACAGAAAAAAAGGAGTCCTCGTTAGATGTACAGCTTTCCCACAAAAGGCAGTATGAGTTGAGTTGATGCAGCAAAGGCTTGTTATAAAAACTAAATGCTTTAGCACCGTAGAATACCACTTGTAGGCAAGCAAACCAGGAGAGAAAAAAACAAACATAGGCAGCATGTTTCTTTTTTAAATGATCTGCTGTAAGTCCAGCTGAATTCTGATAGAACCCAAATACAGACAACTTTTGCTTTTCCCTCAAACAAGTAGTGGAAAAATTAAGTTTCACTAGGTGCAGATCCTCCGAATCAAACTCAATCAGGCAGACGTCTCCTTTGCAAAAGTTTACTGTCCAAGCCGAAGTGAGAGGATTTGGGTCCAGACGGTGGAGTAGTTTCCAGGTATGAGGAGACAGAGCAAAATGAGACATGAAGGTAAGAAGGGCTGTGCTCCTTGGACTTGGCAAGTTTCATTGAAAACTTTTGAGTGTTAGCAGCTGAATGAAAAGCCATGTCTGTCTCTTGAAAAGGCCTCAGACTGGAGCTGGAACAATCTGACCTCAGATGGTGTTAGAAAGAAAAAAAAAGGGACCCATTGGATTGACAGGCTCAGACGCAGGTGCCTTGGTGTGCTGGAGGAAGGGCTTTTCGGTTCTTCAGGCCCTGCGACTTGTCCTTAAAATCTGTTGGTTTCTGCTGTGAAATGTCTATCAGCGCACTGGCAACGATGATTCCTGTAGACAGCAGAGAAAAAGAGTGAGAGTGGTGAAAAACTGGCAATTTCCACAAATTGCTTTTTAGAAAAAAACCCATATATTAATATTTCAAACACACAAACACCCAATTTGAGGCGTATTTATTTTGCATCTGCCATAAAACGAGGATTTGTTTGGTCCATTGGGAAATGGAGCCACAGTTTTGGTGGTAACAGCAGTAATAGAAAAGAAAGATTGGCCGTTTATTCAATTTTGACTCGTTTGGTTTGAATTTATTTTGGTTGTTGTGAAACTGTTTTTTTCCTGATGTTTTTTTTTCTATCCTTTTAAATACAAACCAAAACATCTAATTTTTTGAGCATGGGTTAACAGAACAAAGTCTTTATAACATGGGTTATAAAAATGCAAGACCTTTGATGAGATGAGGAGGTAGAAGTTAGACCACTTGCTTGTATTCCGAGGGTTGTTTTTGACTGTCACAATCATAGTCATTTAAACAACAAATTAAGACTCTGCTGGACAATCTTAAAAACTGTTATCACTTCATTTTGTCAAATTCAATTCAAAGCCAACATTTTTTTGGCTTATGGATTTTGTCGAAGCCTTTCATTCAACACAAGGACCATGTACAGATGTGGCAGTGGCACACTGCAAAAACTCAAAATCTTTCCAAGTGAAACTGTATCATTTTTACTCAAAATGTCTTATCCCACTTGATTTAAGATACATTAACTTAACAAGTAACATTTGAGAAAAGATAGAGGGACTTGTTTTAAGACAATGCATCTTAAATATCTTGTTATGTCAATCTTAACAATCTTTAATGATCTTGTTTTGAGTTGTAATTTAGAAGAAACAAGGTTTATTTTACATTTCATACATTTTTCAAGCTGAGATCTTATTTGTAGAAGACGGATAATCTTGATTTAAGACAAACTCTTTACTTGATTCAAGTAAATGCATTTTATTTGAGAATCTATCAGAAAACAGCTCCATTGAAGAAAGAAAGAAAGAAAGAAAAGTTGTTTTTTTAAGGGTGGGTTACAGTTTTCAGGCACTGTTTCTTCTAAATCAGATAAAAATATACATCCTCAAACTACATGCACACAATGAAACACCTACTTTAGAGCATAGCTGGCTTATCCTAAAAAACAACATGACTGAATATTAGTATACCCAGCTAACTATGAGAAGACATTATATCTCAAAATGCTCAAATTAAACTTTGTAATCTTATTTCAAGTCCAAGATGGTCTTAAGCCTATAGAAGTGCTGCTATAACACAACTCAAATTAAGGTGAATATATCTCAAATGAAGAAGTTGACATGAAATGTATTAGTGCAGAAATCTTTTTTTGAGTGAAAAAATGTTAATTGTTAGCATTCCTGGTTTATTCTGAGACACTAAGCTTTAAAATACTGGTAAAATATTGCTTAAAATAAGTTTTCCCTGCTAATTTTAAGATCACAGTTTTCTAACTACTACGTCTTATTTTAAGAAATCTTACCAAGCAAATTTTCACTTGTTCTATCGGCAGATTTTTGTTGCTTATTTCAAGGTAAAAGTACCTAAATAAGGTTTTTTTCTTGTTTTTGGAGGGGCATTTTTTCCAGTGCATCTGACAGTCTGCTTGGTAAATATCGTCTTTAATGGTTTGTTCAGACCAAAAGAAAGCTGACATTTTGTGCAACTACATACATAAGTGTCACACGTTTGCATTAGGATACAAATAGGCATGCATTACTCTTGGAAAAAAAAAAAAAGAACAAGCTTCAAATTCCAGTTCAAAGTTTGATTCGAAACGGCAACTGGACTTGGTCTAGCGGTTTAAGCATGCGCCCCATGTACAGAGGCTACAGTCCTTGTTGCAGCGGTCGCAGGTTCCCCCACTCTCTGCTCCCCACATTTCCTGTCTCTCTTCAGCTGGCCTTTCAAATAGTTTGTAAAAATGCCCCCAAAAGATCTAACTGAGAAGTACCTGAAGACGAAGAGGTGAAACTCAAGGAATTTCAACCAAGTCCAGTTGCCTTTTTCGATCAAGCTTTAAATTACCATGACCTGGAGTTCCTGGGAATGCATACTAGTTTAGTTTTTTATTAAGATTTCAAAATATTATTTAATACCATTTTTTTTTTTCATACGTCACTGGCCTGATTTGCACAATCTACCTGGGACTTCAGCCCAATGGGGGCAGAGGAACCTTTTAGTTCCGGGGAAAGTAGTTCTGGGGGCTAAAAGACCCTGGAACTCTTGGTTGAAATGCACCTTATATCTACTGTCGAATTATCTGAATGGAGGCATAAAAGTCCCAAAATGATAGAAAGAAAACACTGGGTTTGGACAAAATAAGCAAACAGGTAAGATGTACTGCTTTCTTGCGTTCTCCACAGGGGGCGCCAAAATCAACACAAACTCAAAGTTCCTCACAGGAGCTTTAAGACTGACTTTTCAAGGCTAATGTATACTGTCTAGCCTTAAGTAACAGAAATAAACAGTTCATCAAAACAAAGGTTTGGACCCAGATTAGGTCTTCTGACTTAGCTGGAACAAGGAGTACTTGTGGGTCAAGATTAATCAACAGGAGTTCATATCAGTAAACTGGATGCAAACCTGGAAACTACATTTTCATTCAGGAAACAGAAATTGATGACAGTTATTGTTCTTTGTGTGTGTGTGTGTGTGTGTGTGTGTGTGTGTGTGTGTGTGTGTGTGTTTGTTACCTGACTGTCCTGGTGGAGGTAAACATGAAGACCCAGACGGCAGGCGCATAAGGACGGTCAGCACAGCAGCTTTCCCTCCTGAACACGGCTCCATTGCAACGGGTTTAGGTACACCCTGAGAGGAAGACACAGAAAAGAGTTTAAAAAAAAAGCACATTTCAAATTAAATTGCAAGGATGTGAAATTTATTTTGCAAAACAGACACATTTTCTCTGCTTTGTATGATTTGTGGCACTCAAATGAGACAACCACACTCAGAGGGTGGAGACTTGTTTTCTGCACACGTGCTGAAGAATGTTTTTTTTATCCTTTATGGAGAACCAGCAGACACACAGTCGCTGGTGTGAACTCCTGGAGCTGCGGCATTTAAGAAGACCTCCTCCTGAGACACGCGCTTTGATTGGTCCAACACGACAAAAACACTTGTGTGTGTCCCTGTCAGACAGGCAGTCCCTGAATCGAGGCAATGACCTGCCCTCTGAGTTAATGGCCAAAAACTGCTTGTCTGAAGCGTGAAAAACATGTCATCCTGATAATGAATGTCGAGGGTTGCACAGCATGTTTGTGGATGAAGGGATAGAAATTGGGGAATAATAACATGTCTGAATAGAATTGGCTTTATTTTCGATGTGTCTGGCTGGATTTAAAATGGAGATGGAAGTGACAGCAGAGGCAAAATGGTAAAAAATAAGGGCACAAACAGATGCATTAAAACAGGCAAACCAGGACTGGGGTGCACCAATTTGTAGTGGATATGGTTTGTTTCAAACTTTGCAAACACTAGTTATTACATTTTGATTGCATTTTGTTCTGAAACACGCCTCCAAGACTGCCACTGCCTTGATAAAGAGGCTGAGGGTAAAGGTGATGGAGTGGCCAAGCATGTCTCCAGACCTAAACCCTATTGAGCATCTGTGGGGCATCCTCAAACGGAAGGTGGAGGAGCGCAAGGTCTCTAACATCCACCAGCTCCATGATGTCGTCATGGAGGAGTGGAAGAGGACTCCATTGGCAACCTGTGAAGCTCTGATGAACTCCATGCCCAAGAGGGTTAAGGCAGTGCTAGAAAATAATGGTGGCCACACAAAATATTGACACTTTGGGCCCAATTTGGACATTTTCACTTAGAGGTGTACTCACTTTTGCTGTCGGTCGTTTAGACACTAATGGCTGTATGTTGTTATTTTGAGGGGACAGTAAATTTACACAGTTCTACAAGCTGTCCACTGACTACTTTACATTATATCAAAGTGTCATTTCTTCAGTGTTGTCCCATGAAAAGATATAATTAAATATGTGCAGAAATGTGAGGGGTGTACTCACTTTTGTGAGATACTGTACATGTTTAACTTGTAAGGTATGATTAATACAGAGAGTGTTAAAAGCTACAAACCAATATTTTTGAGCTGTGACAATAAATAACCCTTTAAAGTGCATGTGAAAGTGAAAGCACTGTGTCCAACATCTGGTACTGTGAAGTTTTTTTTAAAATTAAAATAAGTGCAATCTTGTTTTCTGCACAGCACAAAGTGTAGTTTTCCATTCCACTGCTGTTTAAATCTGCCATTTCAAATGCCATAGTGTACAAATACAGTGCGTCTCTGAACAGACGACTGGAAGGTGTGTGAAAGCCTCTGCGCACCAGGAGCTGTGTAATAAGCACCCTTTGGAACAACAGCACACAGCGGCTACTGGGAACTTTTTGAGCAACAAGGAATAGTACACTACGGACAAAACAGCTCTTAGAGGGAAAAGTGGAGCAAGATCCTGTCCTGCGATTCCAGACAACAGTGAGTGCATCTCTAAGCTTCTACTTACTGTAAGTGGGGGTGAAAAAAGCAACATCATTACGCATTGTTACATTTACCTCATTTGAGTTTAAAGCTGCATCATCTGCAAAGGTGTGAGAGGGAGAGCTTAATGGGGACATAAATATAAACACATTTTCCTGCTGAAGTCCCGCTCACCTTGTCAATCATTACCTTCAATTGAAATGTATATTTTAATGGGAATCATAACAAATAAGCTAGCTAATGTTTCAGCTTGACCGTGAACTGAGATATTCAGTATAATGTTAATTAATCCCGCAAGGAGGCTGGTAAGAATCTGTTGCAGTGGAAGCGTTACTGACTATTGCATTGGAGCGACTATTCTTTTAATTGGGTCTATAAATAGATCATTTTTAGACACATGTTTTGTGTCAACCGGTTTATGTCTTTAGTTGGCAGGTGGGTAATTATCTGGGTAATGTAGTAGGATTGCAAAATTCCAGGAATTTTCAAAGTTGGAAACTTTCCATGGGAATTAACAGGAATAAACCAGGAATTTATTAAATTGAAGGTTGGCTCTTAGGGAACTTAAATATAGTTGGGGAAAATATATTTTAGCATAATCCTGACTAAAACAACCAGATTTCATGCAAGTACAGTTGAATATCTATGCTATTCCTCAATTACATGCACATAGCACACTATAGAGACCACGCCCCCTACATGCACTGACAGCCTGACACAGAGCCATCCTCAACAAGGCTGGACAGTGACACTGAAGAGGAAGAGTTGGAGTTGGATGTTGAGGAAGTGGACATGGAGGATGATGATGATGAGACCCAGGAAGAGCCCATTGCCTGAAAGGGTTTAGCAAAAATGCAGAGGCTGGGCTTGAGAAGCTTGAGGAAGATGCTTTTTTATTTCCATGTTGAATTGGACTTCTTTGGAGGGAGAGGGGCTCTTTTCATTTAACATTTTGAATGGGACTCTGTTTGGATTGTATTTTTGTTCATTTTTAAATGGGTTGGGTCGGGGGAATGAGTAATATTGAACTCAACATTCATGTTTTTGTTCTTCAATGAAAGAATTGATTGTTCAATAATATAAAACTTGATAACGTTCTACTTACAAATAAATCTGTTTTAATTGTATCATTTTGGATGGATGTCTGCTTATAACAAAACAAATATTTATGCTTGGATATGATACCTTTCCATTAAATTACCCTCAATTCCCAGTTAATTCCCATAATTCCCATGGAAAGTTTCCAATTTGGAATATTTCCAAAATTCCCAGCTTAACTTCCCATGAAAATCTACCGGAAACTTTCCACCCCTTTGCAACCCCAGTGAGCAGGTGGTTATACCAATAAGGTAAGACAACAACCCTCTACTTTACATACATGTCCTGCTTACCCTGTTGGGATTCTAATTTACATAACCACCCACTCACTTTACAAAGCCTTAGTTTTCTTTATCAATAGGTTCTGGATACTGTTTTTTCTTGCTCTTTCAAAGGTTAGCCATTTGAAACGGAACAATCTGAAATAATTTGCAAAGGATCATGAGCTGTCTACATCGGCCTGGCTTGTTTTCCATTCGCCTGTATGATAAATCAGCTTGAACTAACTCAGAGGGACAGAAAGATAATGAGAAATGAAAGCGGGACAAAGGTGAAGACAGAAATTGTAGAGCAGAGAATAAATACAAAATGTATTAAATGTGACAGATTTAAACTCTAACAGCTAATCAGCGGAAAAAAACATAAAATGCACCCAAGCCATATTATGGGAAACTTTGTACCAAGGTCTTATTTTGACTTAACTTTCACTCTTTCTTTCATTATGCGGTATATGCTTAGCTTTATAACTAATAAACATAGATGTTTTAGTTGCACTTTAACTACAAAATATCCTTTTTTTTTTACAGCTTTAAATAGCTCCAAACTTTCATAAAACAAACATTAAAAGGCTGAAATTGAATTTTAAATACAGCTCATAGGAAACATAAATGACATGTTATGTAATACAGGCAGGCTGCAGACTCATCGTTTGTTCATATGCATTTAATCTCAGTCCAAACACAATACTCTCATGCATCTTTCCAGGTCACTCATGACAGCGAGCCTCATCATAGATCTACTGCTCACATACAAGAGCAAGTTAACCCTTTCATGACCGCTCATGTAATTCCACTAATTAACATCTGTGTAAGCCACATTACGTGCCAGAGGAAGGGGTTAACCTATTTTAAGATTGTGACAGCAGATTCCACCACGAGCTACGCTACATAGACCCTGAAGTGACAGAGCATTACAGCTGTTCAAAACAAATGAGTAAGACTGAGAGATCTTTCTGGTTTGAATATTGCTGCAGCACAACTGTATGTTATAAATAGTAATACTGTCATTCGCAGCCTATTACTCACAGCAGCATCATCATGAAACACTTGTATTACTATACAAGAAATATGAAGTTATATAAAGGATGTAATTGATTGTGCTACATAGTAGGAGCTACTTTTAGCCATGCTATCCACAGTTTAACTGTCCAGATTTCACTAATCTACCTGCTGTAAGTTAGTAAACTCCCCTCTGGAAGGGTTGTCAGGAATGATACGGCGGACAACTCGAGTCTCCTTCTTTTTCCGTTTCTTTAACACGTTAAACGCACACGTGCCAACCGACACTCGGTGGCTAGAAGATAAGACTCTTAATAGATAGTTAATCAGTTAGATAGGTTGTAAACCTGCAACAAAAGCACAAACACAACTCGAAATTAACAACTATAAGTTAACATTAATTATTGTCTGGAACATATTCACTGACTATTCAACTACTCACCGACAAGGCGTACCAGTCCTGACGTTTAACTAAATGAAAGTGAAACTTAAAGGAATATCCATACTTTTTGTAAGCCCTGCCCACTTCACACACACAGTTGGGAGATCAGGATGCTCCAATCAAATCAAGTCATGTTATGGTCTCATGAAACATATATCACTTAAATAAAAAAGGGTTAAAACTACTGTAAAGTTATACATTAACAGTTCTTGGTCTTGACTGAAATATCCTGAAAGTCCTGGAGGGATAGAGACAGATTTTTTGGGGGGTTAGGGTATTCAATGTCCTCAGATGATGAATCACACAAACTGTGGTCAACCCCTGCATTTACCTTCAACACTATCATGAGGTTGAAATTTGCTTAAAGTGGAACAACTTTTAATTTAGACAGACTGACATGAATGACTTATTGGCATTTGACACTCATGGTCCCCTGAGGATCACCTGTTCTAACTAGGGATGCACAATATTATCGGCACGTCATCGGTATCGGCCGGTATTGGTTTCATCGGATGTCGGCCAATACGCACACATGTTGGGCTCATGTTTTGAGTTAAATTTGAATTTAAGCAGCAGTCTGTAAGGTACATGTAGCTGACTAATTTAGGCACATTTACTGTGAAAGAGTAAACCATTTTATTTAATTTGGGTTTAATTGATATTTAATCGATATTTTGCAAGACAGTCGTTCAATGATACATAATATCATAATCTGATAAACAAAAAAATTAATGTTTTAAAAATGATTTAAACCCCTTAAAAGAAATACTCAGCCAAAATAAAAAATTAATAAATACTGATTATAGTGCTTAACAGGCTCAACTAATTTGTGTGTCCAAACCTGTTCACATTTTATGTATGTGGTCCCACTGGTGGGATCTGCAACATCTTAGGGTTAAACTTTAAAACATAAACTTGTTTTTATATTAGCCTGTGTGGACTGTAACTGTAACAGCTGAGGAAGTATTCACCGTGATGTCACTAACTACAGCCACTCCTTTTTATTTTTCATCAGTGTCAATAACTTCGTGGCCGTAAATAAAACTTCTGTTATATGAGCATCACTGTAAGTCTCACGTTCATGGTGATTTGTAGCATGCATGGCTGCATTTCTCAAGTCCACCAATCGTAGGGTCAGTGAAACTCTCACCGCAGACTTGATTCCAACTGTCCTCTGGCCTCTGCATAAAAAGCTAGAGAAGCTTCTTTTTTCTTTCTTCGTTTCAGCTTTTAAAGTGAAAGCACAACTCTTTACTTCATTTCACTACAATCTTACTTTCTTCTTCTCTTCTCTTTCAGCCAATTACAGGGTTCCCACTCTTCTCCAGAGATCATTTTCCAGGACATTTCAAGGACATTTTCAGTGATGATCAAGCTGGTATGACAGTCTAAATTGAGTTCCTAAATAGTCTAATATGTTCCTCTCAGTGGAAGTCTACATTGAAAGACATGTAGTCTATGGCTATCCATGAAATCATCTCTTACATGCTTCAAAATTATGGCAAACTGATTATAGAATAATGCAACTGCAGATGTACAGCACTTTATTAGTGCAACCAAGTAACAATGATGGCCAACTCTCATCTCAGCTTTCTCTTTTCTCAAAAAATATATAATTAGCTAAGAAAAAAACAAAAGAGCCAGCAAAGGGATCTGGAAGCTGCCTTACTGAAATAAATAATAATAATAATCAGAGGATCAGTGCATAAATTGACCAAAATAGAACTGAATGACAAAAATGGCCACAAATGTTGAATGGGGATGTGTTTTTTTTTTTATCCTTGTTAGGTCGCACACAGTCATGTTGGAATCATTTTCCAGGACAATCCGTGATTTTCCAGGTGTTTTCCAGTACTGGAATACTGGTCAACTGTTTTCCAGGTTTTCCAGGTATTCCAGGATGCGTGGGAACCCCGCAATTAACTTCCCTTCTTTGTACCCTTATTCGTATTAGCGCCACTGCGAGGCCTCATTAAGTAGTGACTTGGTGAGTCAAACTAGCAGGGAAATCTGTTAGAGCGCATTTTAAAAATTAAAATATCGATATTTAGCGCCATCGTATCGGTAATTGTTGATACATTGCCTTTTTTTTTTTTTTAAATCTCTTTATTGGGGTTTTTCCTTTTTACAAATACAAATTTCAAAAGTTTGAGACATTATTATCCATGCCTCAAACTAACACACAAAAAAAACTAAATAATGTATAAATGAAAACCAAAGGATACAGAAGTAAAATAAAATAAAATACCAAAACAATGACATAAAAATTAGACTTAAATAGTAATAATACCACAAAAATACAACAATACAACTTGGAGGATGTCGAGTGCCCTAGATTTTGCTAAGTTATTATTTTTTCATGGGGTTGTTTTTGTTATAGTGGTCTTTAAACGGCTGTCATATTGAGTGAAACATATTTATCTTTCCTCTCAGGGTGAATTCTATTTTCTTCAACTGCAAATGCTTCATTCCATCATTCATTAAAGCTAGATAAGTTGGAGGCTTTTTTTGATTCCAGTTCGATACATTGTCATTTTGATACTTTTTCCCCAACTCTACATTAAACTTAATTGGCATATAGCTCAAAGCTCTGCTGTGTCCCAAAACTTCACTGTATACTTTTATGACTCCTACATACAAAACATATTGTATGCAAATGGTTTGTTGCTGTAAATTAAATAACCAAGTGATAAACTTTAATGCAAAGCCCCATTTTGTTGTATTTATGCTCTTTTGTATGCATGAAATTCCACTGCAACATGTCAGTATGCTTACTTCAATGTGCTGATTTTTGCGATTAGCACACAAATTAAACATTTTGGTTTGTGTGAAAGGCGGCATTAATAACAGTGAAGTTAAACAGCCTGCTCTCATTTTCTCTGTAAAATCAAATTCTTATATTAATCTGGGGTAACGGAAGTATTCCTTCGGCACAGAGGAAATGAAAACATTCATAAAGCATTTCATTCCATTTCAATCATCGGGTTGCTTTTTCTATCAAAGCTTTATAAAATTGCGGTGTCCATTTTCATATCTTCCAAATAAAAAGTCTACCCAGCCCGCATTTTTTCAATGCATTAATCAAGCTCTGCGGCATGGTCATTCATAACCATCAATGCATATAAACACACACACACACACACACACACACACACACACACACATACACACACACACACACACACACACACACACACACACACACACACACACACACACACACACACACACACACAAACACACAGTATGTATCTGCTCTCCTTTCCCCCTGCTGACAGGTGTCATCCATCACACTAGCTGTCCGTTAGTGGTTCCATATGTTGAACGTCGGCCATACTGAATAGAGACATCTGTGTCACCGAGGCCTGGGCCTGCAGTGTTTGTGCCCTGACTGGCTCTCTATCAAACAGCTGCTGACACCCTGGTCACTAAAAGCAAAGTCCATCTCTCGAGAGGTTCAAACCGGCCAAGAATGGATGAAATGGGCACCAAAGGCTGTTTTGGTCTGCTTTCAGACCAGCTTGAAGGTCTGCAGAGACTCAGCAACAGAGAGCTGGGTCTAAATAATGCAGCGAGATCAGAGCTGGCAATCACAGAATAAGGTCTGATGTGTTGGAAGAGTTGTGAGAGGTCATTTCGGTGCTGCAGCACGTCTGAGTTTTGTTATCTTGACAAGCTGCATCCACTATTAAGTGTTTGCATACTAGTTAAAAATAAGCTTGAAACTTTATCTCTCTAACCTGACCTCCAAATGGCCCTGCACTGCAAAGATTTTTGAGGTTACATGCTTATTTACATGCTTTGTTATCTTTAAATGTAGATTTCAGGGGTCCAAAGTAAAGGCACAATCAGTGCCGTAGAAACAAACAGGAAACCAGCGGTACTAACGTGGCATCAGTGCCCTCTTTGACATCACAAATATTTCCACTTGCTAAGTGGTGCCAGATGCTGACCAATTAACCTTTATGAAAGAAAATTAGGCTTGTTTCATTCATATGGTTCACCTTCAGCTGGTGCCAAGCCATGTGATGGAGCTGTATGTAATCCAAAACATGGATTTTCACTATAATTGACTGTAATGGAGTATTTCCAAGAGTATAATAAGTTTTAAATGAAAAAAAAAGCATTCCTAAATCAATAATTTGAATAATATGATTGATTAAGTAGCTGTGGAATAAACAGGGTAATGTATAGTGAATGGGTTGCAGGATTGGAGGCTTCAGGGTGAACACTTTGTGTTAAGGTCCATCTCACACAGTTAGGTTTCCAAATCAAAGACCATTTAAAGTGAGTGGGTGGATAGACCCTGCCAGTCTAAGTCAGGGTCCTGTCTCATTCCAAATAAATTAATAAGTAATACTACAAATAAAAAATGTCCTCCATGTTGTTCACAGATTCAGAATGCTAGCAGAAATAAATGCCACAGTGCCAACAGGCAGAAGTAAAATGTGCTGGACTCCTTTCTGCGGATCTTTAAGCCTCGGGTCCACAGGATGTGTGGCGTTACATTACGGCTGCGTCGCACACTGCGCATCCGATACGTTCCCATTCTAGTCAATGCTCTTGGGTCCACAGGGTGCCCTGCGGCGCGTCTCAGCTCTGTCTCAGGAGCATGCCCCCCACCGCTCCGCCAGAGATACGCTTCAAGTCTATTTTTCGATGGAACCCACGACCAGCACGCATCAATATGCACATAAAACGACCTGGACAGGAAGTCAGGCACGAGGATCACATGCAACATCCGCCAATCTCAAAATAAAACACTGTATATGGACTCCTGACCGTTTAATGATCGTATAGATCAGAAATACTCATCAATTATGGATGTGAGCTACAAACAGTCATATCTGTGATCCATGTCGACCACAACAGGACTTTAAGATGATAACTGTGTCAGAAGGTAACAGGACAACAAAATAGAGCCAAATTATTATTATTAAACTCATCTAAACCTGCAAAAACGAAACTTAACAGTTCTGCAGCATACTAAGTGATGATTAAAGCACAAAAGTAACAGAATACTATCCAAATGAGCAGAAATTCAACCACAGAAAGGCTCTGTGACCTGTTGTTTGTATGTGGTTCTCTCCATGCTGGACGCAGCTGATGCTGCCTGCTCTGAGCTGCGCTACGCTCCCAGCTCGTGTCCTGTAGAGCAGGGCACAAGCCCTCGGACGGAGCAAAGCCGCGTCGCAGCCGTAACGCGGCGCACACGCATCCTGTGGACTCTTGGGGTTCAAGTATGTTTCGTAATTCTCCACTTATCATATGTGAATTAAAAAGTGTATGCAAATAAGGGTACCTTACATATCGACATCACACTATATCAGGGATGGGCATTTCAAGCCAAAACACTACTCGATAATCATTGGCATCTACTCGACGATAATTTGAATAATCACACGCTGTACTTTTGAAAGAGCTTATTAGCAACTTGGTCTTGTTTAGTGTAATAAAATCGATCACACCGATAGTAGTGAGCAAGTTCGATCTGTAGACATGTTGTTATGTTGCTTTTGCATGCAAACTATCGTGTATTGTTATCGCCTAGTATAAGAGCTAGTGGCTAAACAGCTTTCCAGTGTTACTGGAACATGGTCAACTCATATGTGACGTTATTCCCAGCCGACATCCAAACTTCCGAGGTTCATGGAACGCACCATGTGTCCTCCAGGAGAATCCATCATAACTGACGTGATTGAAGCATACACTTCTATGGATTTCTATAGGATACAGGTATGCTCATCATTTCTAAAGCAACACATCTCCCTTGTGCTTTAAGACTAAAACTAACTTCTTGAACTTCCTTCAGAGCGGTATGGAAGTCGATGTGAAACTCACACGTAGAATTGAAAGGTTCATTCTGCATCTTGAAAGGGTCGAGAAACACACGACTGAGGATGTGTTTCTCCCCTAGTTATCATTTCAAAACAGCTTGGTCCATTTTATACAGCAACACTCTCCAGTGGATGCAAAGTCTCTTCATTAATGCAACACTTAAACTGCAGCACTGTTTGTGTGTTTTTGCACAGTAAAGGGAGGGCTGGGATAAGTTATTGAATTAAAGACGGACAAACGCCTCCCATTGACAAGTATGCATTTTACATTTTAATTAAATCATGGCAAAGCAGTGGTTTCCAGCACTTTTCAGATTGAGGCTGAACCTCACCACTTTTTCAAGTGCAACAATAAAGTGCACTCAAAAGAGCTAAGGAGCAGTGTTTTGTTCTTTACATTGCCCTTCACAATGCCATAATGCACAGAGAGTGGCACTCAGCGCTGCACTAATAGCTAATGTAGTGCCTCTTTGCTGGTTGCAATTCAGTGGTTTTATTTCTCTCAGCGGCAGGTGACACAGAGCCGGCCCCGACAGTGGAAACACTGCTGGTCCTTCCATGTCAATTTGAGGATGTAGCTCCCCATATTGCTTTAAGTTACGCTCTTATCCCGGGTGGCATTGAGATCTTAAGTGTGCTCAGAGCCACACTTCTTCTCTCTTTGTGTGTGGGAGGGATTCACATTACAGGAATAAAGAGATGAAGAGGAAGAAAGCATGTGAATGTGCGGGGGTATAATGATGAATTAATCAACATTTGAGAGCAGTGTGTTCCCAGGAAATGTAGTAAAATATACCCAAAAGTAGCATAATGTGTAAAATAATATCCTCAATCCTCCTCAATGTTTTTGCTAATTGAGAGATCATTTTTAGAATTGTTGTTGTAACAGGAATAAAACAACCTTCAAATATTGTTTTTAAACAGCCTGAAAAATCTATAAAAATGTTATATCATCAGGACATCACTCTCATAATTTCCTTTAACATACAATTGAAAAAATGTCAGCATGTCTGTCGCCCTGATTGCAGAGGACAATTCATATAAAGAAGAGGGGCATGTGGAGAAAGGCCCATCAGTGGCAGATTACTTATTGATGTGGGGAGTGGATGAAGAGCTGACACAGAATTGCAAGCAGAGGGCATGAGCTGGTTGAGAACAGCACAATAAGGTCCAATTACATGGCAGGACACCACTGTGTGATGGTCTGTATGTCTGAAGGAGCTCTTTCAAGACTACTTGTATCAAAAGGCTTTGCAAAGAGGACAAAATGAGGGTGGGCTTTAATTTAGATTATTTTCATGACAGTAGTTTGCATTAACTCAAAATAACTGATGAACGGCGCTTTAAAACAGTCAAAATGAAAGAAACTGCAAGATGGTAAAGAAATGCAGCTGTTGATAAACTTGAACCCATGCGTTAACCTGATGTAAGACTCTTCTAATGTGTGTGTGTGTGTGTGTGTGTGTGTGTTTAAAAGCAAGTAAGAAAAAGAGGACTCACATCGACCACATGCTGCAGCAGCTCTGTTTGTTCTCCTCTGGCGTCCAGTGCAACAGCGACAGAGGCAAACGGACGGCTGGCCATCTGCTGGCGCTCCCTCATCAGTTGCTGTAACACCAAACATAAATGATGGATTAATAAAAAATGAAACATAGTCTTATTGAAGAAGAAAAAAAAGGGACAATTTTCAGTGGTTATTAAAATAGTGAGAAATAAGCTCTGGAAAAATGGTACTGTAGTTCATAGAGTATAAATTGTTTACATTATAAAATGATAATTTGGTAAAAAACAAAAAAAAACAAACAGTTTATTGCTTTTGTAATGGTGTTCAATCAATCAATCAATCAATCAATCAATCAATCAAGTTTGTTTATATAGCACCTTTGATACAAATCAAATGCAACCTTAAGTGCTTTACAGTAAAGGAAAAACAAGAAAGAAGCAGAAATAAAATAAAGGAAAGACATATTAGGGGAAAATAATAATAATAATAATATTAATAATAATAATAATAATTCATATTAAAATAACACAAAATAAAATAGAGACTAATACACACCAACAATAAAATATGTATAACTAAAATAAGTTAAAGCATCAACATTAAGAGTACAAACAGTTAAAATAAATAGATTTAAAATGGGTATGGATAAGAGTTAGAAATAAAACTAAGGCTAAAAATATCAATAAAACTCAGTAGATAAATTAAATAAATGAATTAATGAATGTATAAATAAATCAAAAATAAATAAATAAATAGTGTTGATGACAGAAGACCTTTATTAATAATCTCTATTCAAAATAGTCAATCAATAGTCAAAAAAGCTACTGAATAGTTGTTACTAACTGTTAGTTAACACGTGACAATTGCCATAAAATACACATTTTTGGAACAAACAGGAAATACAGCTAGGACTTAAAAATTCTACTGACATTACAGTGTAAGTCAGGGGTTCCCAAAGTGTGGGTCGGGACCCCCTTGGGGGCTGAGAGACACAAATGGGGGAGTCGTGAGATGTCTTCAAGAATGTTTTTTTTGTTTTGTTTTGTTTTTTGAGTTATCTAAAAATAGTACTTTTTACCCGTTATAATAAAAAATATCAACAAAAATAGTAGCTAAGCTTGAAATAAAACCTTGAAAATAGAAACTGTAATGAGTTTTCTGCCTTTCTTTGTTGCAAGATGACTCCTAAGTTTAGGGTTAGTTATCAAAAGCATCAGTAGCAGTAGGTTAATTCATAACAGCACAGGAAACACAGCCACATGATCATATAGGTAGGGTCAATTTCTGCAGACCAGCTAAAAGAAGCCACATTAAATCACTTTGAGGGACAGTGGGGGTCTTTGGCACCTATATTTTTGGGGTGGCGGGTTGAAAAGTTTGGGAACCTGTGGTGTAAGTACATATCAGATGTGTTTTTTGGATAAACAAGAAATAAAAAAAACTTTCACTGACTTGTTAAATAAGCGGGTTATCTGCCATGATAATATTAAGGAAGGGGAAAAAAAGAAGTAAATGAAGAAGAAGAACTCAAATTCACAAAGTGCCTTTCAAGAGACTCAGCATTCTGTACAAGTGGGGCGAAAAGAGGTATTAAGAGTTTTAAGTCCATAAGCCTTGTTGAACAGGTGGCTTTTAAGCTGTTTTTTAAAATGTCCTTTGTGTATTGGTGCAGGGGGACAGTTCTAGAAGGTGTGTGCTGCCACACTGAAGGCTCTGTCTATAAAAAGTTCTGAGTTTGGTGAGGAGAATGGAGAGCTGACACGTCTGAAGATGAGTGCAGGGATGGTGGAGGTCTGTCAAGTACTGGTAGGTAAGACTGTGAGGAGATCTGCAGTTGAGGAGGAGAATTTTGTAGTGGATGTGGAGCGAATGAAAGTGGAAGAGGGTGATGCGTTGTGGGTCAAAACCCTGGCAGCTGAGTTTTGCACATGTTGGAGCCTGTCCCAAGAGTTTGCAGAGTACCCAATACAGGACTCTGTTGGGATTTATGCTTCTGTGCTGTCATAGATTGAACAGTTTACAGTATTTTATTGATGACACTTTAGTTAAATGATGGTATATCTGATTAATAATGTAGTTGAAAAGCAATTGTTCCAAAATAGAAAATATGTATTAAAATAGTCTACATCTTCAGGACTAGCCCTGTATCAGTGATATTGCTATGTTTTCAATGTGATGAGTCCCTTGGGCCCAAAGGTGGTGATTTGAACGGGAAATGAAGGTGTGTCCCTTAGAAGTATGGACCATGAGTTTACTGCATCCTTTCTGATTACAATGAACTAGAGACATAGGATTCGTACCTACAAAAATCACTGTATTATGATGATACAAACATCAATAGCAGATATAAAAAAACTAACTAAATTCATCAGAACACGTGCAAACCTATCAGTCATCAATATGGATTGAAAGGTCCATAACATGATATTCAAAGTAATTTGTGTCTACCTGAATAAAAACAAACAAATGTTCTTCACAGAAATGCAGTAACAACCCACAATTGACACCATTCCTTTGTCCTCACACTGAACAGATTATAGCTTCTTTCGTTCCCCACTGATCAATATGGTTAAACAACTACTGTCACATTTTCATCAGCAACGCCGTGTCTGATCAATATCCAAACAGGCCGACATTTTGGCGGCAAGGACATCGCTGATTGGTATTGGATTTGTGATGAGCTTAAGTGTGTCGCATTAAGATCTAATTGTGCTTCAGATTACGAAGCAAATCAGGTGCTTGAGATCATCGGCCAAGTAACCTGCCCTTCCATCGCCCCTAAGGGGAGTTCAATAAATACAGAAGAACATGTGCACGAACACGCAAATATAATTACATACAAGTGTGTTACTAATACACCTAAAAAACAACAACAACATAGAGAATGAATTGCCGCCTTTCTTCTTTTGTTCCTGGTTCTGTTACATTCAATTAGTACCAGCAGCTCAATGTCTCACACAAAGAGCTAAGCTACAAAACAGACATAGATTAGCATAGCAAAGCGAATGTGTTACCCAGAGTATTCCAGTTGCTAAACATTACATCCAGAGGTAGGGAGTTATTACTTGCTAACTTGTGTCACAGACAACAAACAAAAAACAGCACTGCTTCGTCATTTGGGTACAATTCATTGTGAGGAAGTATTACATTGATGCCTGCATGTGTTAGCCACATTAGCTACATTTTTTATTTGTGTTATCCATTTCTAGTTCAGTACTTACGGAGCCCCTTAAGGGTCACAGCAAGATTTTTTTTGTGTTCCCTGACAATACTTTTGCGTTCCCTCGCAATACTTTTGCGTTCCCTTGGAATACTTTTAAGTTCCCTCGCAATACTTTTGCGTTTCCTCGCAGTTGTTTTGATTTCCCATGCAATGCTTTTGCGTTTCCTTACAATACTTTTGCATTCCCTCACTTTTGCGTTCCCTTGCAAAAGTTTTGCCCCTTCCGTTCCTTGTGAGCACCAATGTTAATTTCACTGGAGTGGATTAGCACTACCCATTGAGGTGCCCTGGCCTGAAGTCATGCATGTAAACTGTTGCCTACCGGCCCGTTTAAGGTGCAGTTGTGTGGTTAGAGTTTCTCAGATGATAACCAAATATCACCAGAAAAAAGTATTGCGAGGGAACCCAAAACAATTGCAAGCGAACATTTTGAGGGAATGCAAAAGGGGGGGGGTTATGTATGTGAGTGTCAACTGAAAATATAATATAGCTAGCTAGCTACATCCAACACATTTGCAGAGGTAGGCCTCAGTACAGCCATATGTTGGAAGAGCACAGATGTTTTTTGTTGCTTTCTCAGGGGCAAAAATAAACAAACAAATAAATTAGGCATGTCTGGTTAATTAGCTTATTGGCTAGATCTATGACAGCCATCTTTTCAGCTATGGGGAAAACAAGAAGCTAGCTTTTGCTTACAGCTTTCACACCCAACTTCACATTCTTTAAAAAATAAGTTAGAATTTCATGTGGTAAATCTGCCACATTTATCAAAATAATTTCTACATTAGCCAAGCGAGAATAAATTAGCTTAGCATAGCAACAATGGATAAAATGTTGGAGGTAGGGTATATATCAAGTGCTGTCTTATCCTCTCTAAATATAGTACTCCTCTATTTAGAGAGGAGAGGACAGTGGAATGTGGGTGCTTGACTTAACCACTAGGCTAAACCTATGCCCACAAATGTCACTTTATCAAATATTCACATATTTACATAACCATTGTTAAAAAGCCCATTCACCCTCTCAATTATGTCAATCTAAGAAAGAGCAAACATTGCATAAATGTTAAAAATTTGATGAACTGTGTCAACGTGTTTTCACGTTCTGTGCATCATAAAAGAAGCATTAATTGCCATTTTGAGCCAACCACTCTCAAACACTTTTTCACAAGCAAGCCTCCAATCTTGTACAAACTCAAGAAGAAAGTCCAGGTGAGTAGAATGTGACAACTTCTGTTTTGAATCACTCTAAAAACCTTCCCCAGGGGAGGTAAAGCTGAGAGAAAAACAACAGCCATATGAAATTGAGATTGATCAGCTGATTGATTTTCCTCTTTGCAGTTTTGATTTCTAAACTTTAAATCTGAGGGCCGGTGTTAGATTGTTGTTACATCTCTACTATTAAACATCAAACTAGTAGCACCAAAACCATCAGCTTTAAGCTGCTGGGCCACCACAGGTCACAATGAAAGATTTTGCCCTTTTCAAAAAGATAAAAAGCAGGATGGAGGGCCTTGAGGGGCTGTTGCCAAACAAGAAAACAGCTCACGGCTCATGAAGGTTTCTCGCACAAAAGCTTCAAATCAAACAACATTCATCCTAAATGTCAGATAGCAGTAATGTTATTTATCATGTTGCTGAATTTCATTTAAAGCAGCGGAGCAAAATAAGTGAGTAAAGGCAATGTCAGGCAATGTTAGCGCTTTGCTGTACGTGTGCTGGGAAACAACCTTGAAAGAGAGGGATGCTAGAAATGAATATTAAGTTAATGAGAAAAGGCTTCAGTGAACTCTGTAGAACCACAAAACATTTGTCCAATGACGGACTGATTTGGTCCAGAATACAAGCTGGAGCTATTCACTGTTCTGATAAGGACAGACATGCGGCACATTGCTATGCAACTTGATTAATTTGGCAGGTGAGAGGCTGAATTATCAGTCTTATGAATGCAATGTTTTGTTCCTTTCATGGAATTCTATAAAAGGGTATGTGTCATCCCGCCTCTGAGCGTATTCTACACCCAAACAGGTCACTTTGTCCTTTGCACAGATCACTGACTATACCCACTGCACCTTCCTGCAGAGTCCAAATGTTACTATGAAACATACCGGCATGAAAAATCAAACAAAAACAGCAGATTATAAAAACGAGAAGCAGTTTCCCTCTTTTTTGACTTCTTAACAGTATTTTAATGGATGTTTTCAAACACACACTGAGATTAATGGACTGAAGATCACTAAAAAAAGATACTCACTGTAGTAGAGAGCCTCTGCATACAACTCTGATATGATACTGATGTGCCTAAGTGTTTTTTTGTAGGCTGAGGAACCAACAACTCAGTGGGAATATAATTAGATTTTGTAGTTCTGTCAATTAATATGGTTAAATCCTAGCACTAAATATAAAGTGGATCTCAAATATTCATAAATAATCCCTTCCTGTGGTTCAGTTTACCAGTGTAAAAGCGTAGTGTACAACCTAAGTTGAACCCTTACTGCAGTGGAGCTCAATCATCTATCACTTCAGAGGGGGGGGGGGGGGGGGGGGGGGGGGGTTAAGACTTGGAACTTTTAACCGGACAAGGGACCATCAAGGTGATCAGGGGCTTAAGAGTGAGATAATCTTATTACAGCAATCGATGCCTGCTGATTGAGCTCTTCAAGGTAAAAGCAGAACGTGAGATTACGCCAAGTCTTCAAGGGGACATGTGAGGATTGTGCTGTAAGTAATGGGTCCTTCAGTTTTGTCAGCGACAGCATAGACGGATATCAGATACATGAACAGAATCAATTGACATGGTTTCATATATTCTGATCATTTTGAAGTACTTTGAATAATCAGTGGTAAGTAGTGCCAGCAGATTAATTGGTATTTTGAAGAGGGTATAATTCAATTTCTACTGTGCCAATGTCATGATGAACAATGAAACACTTCTTGCCAAACTAACTTTCCAGATTTCCAAAAGCCTGTCATTAAGAACTGCCACCATTCCTGGCGTGTATTGGATCCTGATAAGCTTTCAAACTGCTCGATGTGTCCCTCTTTAGTCAAAACCTCTGCTGAGCGTCTACAGACAAGCTAGTCCCTATTTGACCTTGTGTATAGCATTGCTTCTAGCTAATGTTATAGTGAGTTCCTGTTCACCTCGTTGGATTCAAAACCACGACAACCACCAGCTCATTATATATTTTACAAAGTAGACAAATGACCAACTTTTCACCAAATATTGATTTAAAGATGACTGATTCATACAACTAGAAATAAAAATAGTCCCTCTAATTTCACATTTGGAGCACTTCCATTGCAGCAGTATATTCTAATCAGCCTAAATGTAGATCTAAGTAACATTAAGGTGAACATTCCCATTGATGCTAAAGTTTGACAGGGCAAAGCCCATAACGTGTTCTGTTTTGTGTTCAGTTTGGTCAACCTTTTAACTCGACTCCTTGTGTCTTTTCACCTCCCTACCCCTACCTCAGCGCTGTATACCTGTTATTTTCTTCGCTTGTGACTGGTCTGCCCTCCTAACAAATGAAACTTGATATTGAAACTATTTTCCATGTTGTTCACCAATTCAGAATGCTAACGGAAACTAGCCTTTTTGCCACAGTGTCAACAGGCAGAGGTGAAATGTGCTGGGGCGCCTGTTGCTTCGTTTCTTTTTGGCTAACTCTCTGACGGGCTGATTTGTGATATACATAAATATTAACATTTTATTTTGTTGACTTATTTTTCTTTGAAGTTTATTGTGAGGATTTTTTATCATTATTATTATTATTATTACTATTTATAAAAGTATTTATATTTATTGTTGTTATTATTACTATTATTTGTTTTTTATTTTTGTGTTAATCATTACATTCTTAATATTATTATTATTTTGTATGTTTGTATCTACTTATTTTTAATTGTGTACTGTCTATTTATCTATTCATTTATCTTTACTTTCGGACTATGGACTAGGTGTTTTCAAAAATCTTGTTTGTTATTTTGCCTCTGAGTCTGATGGCTACATTGTTGTTTTGTGATGTTGGCTGAGTCTAATAAAAATGTGCTGGACTCCTTTCTGTGGATTAATTTCATTTGATCAGGTTGTCACTGGCAACACATTGATGTTGAGAAATACAGGAATTGTGCTTTAGGGCAGGGGTGTCCAAAGTACGGCCCGGGGGCCAATTGCGGCCCAAGGTCCATTTATTTATGGCCCCAAGCTTCCATCGTAAAGTGTGTTATTTATAGCATTAATTAATAGCATTAGAAATTAATCACATTCTGAATCATTTGTACATTTGAACTGGTAAAGTTGACAGGTCTTCAAATTAATGATTTTATCATGATGTGAAAATGTTCTTGATGAACAATAAACTGTCAGAAGACACAAAAGAAGACACAAGACAAAATCAAAATTATGAAATTGTGCAGAAAAGGCAAAATTTGGTGCATAAAAATTGTTCAGAACGCAGGAAAATAATGATTTAGTTCTTAAAATGCTGTCTGCTGGTCAGACAAGTCTTAAAAACAACATGAAAAAGAGGTGTGATGAAATCCAGATCGTGATCCTGCCATAGGAAAATAATGAGACAATATTTTTCCCAAACTGTCCGACCAATTTCCTCCAGAAGAAGATAAAGTTTGCTAATGTTTACGTGGCTTGTGGAGAACTGAGGACTACCTAGTTACTGTTTTATTGAGAAAAAAATGTAAAATAATTGTTATTTAATAGAGATTTCATCTATAACTTTTATGATTCCTAAGTCTCGGTAGGAGCCACTGGCTCTAAGGTATTCTGACAAGATCAAATGTGGCCCTCTTTGAAAAAAGTTTGGACACCACTGCTTTGGGGTATCGACCAATCAGAATCAAGTATTTTACACAGCTGGGTAATAACTACTCTTAATATCCTGCTGTGCTCTTAATGCAAATGCTGATTTTAATTCTATGAATGGTGAACTTGTAAATCACCTTAGATAAGTATGTTCAACACTTAGGGGGCACAACATGGAATGCACAGAACTTCTTTGAAAATACAAATTATTAATACTAATCAATAATAGAAGTTTAAGTGACTCCCTTTAAAATGTGATTTTTATGCTTTAGGTACCACGCAAAAGTTGATACAATAATTTTAGTCTAGGTCAAAGTAGAGACAAATCTGATTGGTACAGCCATCCTCCAGAGATGCAGCAAGTTGTACAACAGGACTTAAACATTTACTTATTATCAAAGATAACCCTATTTAATCTATATTATTGCCTCCCACATAATTTAACATTATAAACACTATGCTTCTTCTTCGTCTTCTTCTTATCATTATTGGTATGATTTTTTTTAACATGCATTAATCAACATTATTAACATTAACATTTTTTAACATTATTAACAGTATTGCTGTTATCATTATCTATTATTAAAAGGAATTTATCAACAGTATTTTAAATTATTTCCACTATTCATCCTCTACTATTTTTTATCATTATTAACAATCTCATCATCATTTATGTATTTACATTATTTACATTAACAGTAAGTTAAACATTATTTTGTTCTAAGCTGACCCAAGGCAGGATTAAGCCATCAGTTACAAACTGGCAACATCCATCACCAACACCAAGGACAATTTCTATGGACTGATGATAGCTTTTAATGAGCAGATGCTTATTAGTGACTGTTGGATTTAGTAAATGCTAGACTTAAAAAATGCCAGACAAAAAGTCACTTTATGTGGTAACTGCTTTTCAATTATAGCTTTAGGTGCTTTTGGAGTGCTTGTAAAAATCACCACTCTAAGGTAATGGTCAGCACATATGTCCCTCAGTATGTAGGAGGTGTGTCTGTGCTTTTGTGAGTGATTGTACGAGTATGCGAGAGATAAAAAAAAAAGAGCAGAGCTGCATTAGATACAGCAACATGTTTTTGTGTAAAAACATGTCTGTGTTGCAGTCTCGTGAAATGTCATCGCCCCCCTTCCATCTGTTCCCCCCACAGGTGACTTCAAAGAGGTCAGCCCTTGTCCTCCTCCTTGGCATTTACAGCTGTTGTCTTTTATTTCTTCATCCCCCCACTCAGGAACTAAGTCTTGTCGCCTATCCTTATAAAATTATTGTGAGACAACAGCATCACCTCTGGAACCAAGTCAATTATCTATTTAGTAGAGGTGTGAGGATTCACTCAGCTCATGAGAAGAGATGAGACAAGCGCGATTGGACAAGGCAAGGTGAGACAAGACGATTCAGTCGACAACCAATCGAGCTTTCTTTATATAGCGCCAAATCACCACAAATTTTACCTCAAGACGCTAATACATAGCAAGTCTAGACCATGCACTATGTTAAATTATTAAGTAAGACCCAACATCAACACAGGGTAAGAGTCAGTCTTATCTCACCTTGATCCACAGTAAGGAGAGCACTTTGCAGAATTTAGCAAGTTACAGCGGCGAGGAAAAACGTCCTTTTAACAGGCAGAAACCTCGAGCAGAACCAGACTCATGTTAAACAGCCACCTGCCTTGACCTGGTTGGGTACACGATATTGGTTTCACAAGAACGAGAAAATATTTTCTGATAAGTTTTAAGAAAACTTCAATGATAAAATAGGGAAATGGAGAAATATTCCATTCAAATGAAAGTCACAAAATGCAAAACAACGCAGGGCCTAGCCATTTTGAAATGTTTTACTTTCTGACTGAGTATTAATTACCAAACCATTTTCAAATAACTTATTTGAAAATGCCAATCCAGAAAAGTTGTACAGTTTTTTCCAAGTTTTCTTTTAAAATATTCATTCATAACAGAATTGCACATTGTAATGTTATTACTCTAAATTCAATTATCATTATTATACTCATATATTGCTTTATTCAGCTATTTACCTGTTTACTCTTTAGAAGTACATAAATACAATTATTTTATTTAGCATTATCTTTTGTATTTATTTTATATTTTGTGTGTGCAAGTATGTATATACAATATATACATATAGTTATTATTTCAAGTTATGTATGTATATTTTATTATTATTATTATTATTTATTTTTCTTTTTTTGTATGTGTATATATATACTTTCATATGACTATGTTTGAAACATGAAATGATGTTTGAAATAATGGACCTGTATTGTAAGGTTTAGTTTGCGTTTTGCCAATAAAAAAAAAAAATCTTGAAAAAAAAAGAATTGTACATTGTAAGAAAATTTAAAGAAAGGTTTCAAATTGTAACTCATTAGAGCACCTGTAAAATGTTTGATCGTTAAAGATGCAGGGATGCACTTTTTTTTTCAGGACAAGGTTGACAAAAAGATGAGAGGTATTACTTTGTTCACAGGGGGCGCCACAATCAACGCAAACAGAAAGTCATCGATAGGCATTACAGTCATCCATAAGTTTAACAGGATGAAATCTGGAAAAATCTACACCACACTGAGTAACAGGAGGGACAGGAGGACTCTGCTGCTTGTGCTGACTTTATAGATCGAAATAAATGATTGTTTTATTGCTGGTAAATGTAAGTTAATATGCAGATATTCAGAGCATATCTCTGACAGTTGTTTATATGACCAGTAGAATTAGCCCAGCCTAACTGGTATAGAAAAGCCTAATGTAAACTCAGCATCAAGCTTGGCTACAAATCCTTCTCATTAGAGTAAATCCATAACAGGTTTTAGGGTATCCCTGAAGGTGTGGCTTGGAAGGTGAAGGTGGAGAAACCAGGTGAAGAGGCAGGTACAATTAGAAAAACAATTGTGACCCAACAAGGCGAGCAGATTCTGAACAGAGCGTCTGATAGTGTGTGATCAGACTCAAGTGGACCACTAATTAAGGACTGGGTGGGGTTATTTCACATTTTGTGAGTGAGTTAACAATTCAGACACCCACTTATACGTTCAAAATACTGAAAAAGTAGTTTTTTCATGATATGTACCGTTTAAGTAAAATATGTTTTTTAGATAATCATTCCCCTCAAACTTGAACTAGTTGACCTTTTAAAGCTTACAGAAGAAGCCAAAGTCCCACAGAATAGCAGTGGGTTTCAGGATGTAGGATGGATTCAAACACGGAAATATGACTGGATAACAAATATATGTGAACTAGTGGTGCAACGGATCATCGTTGATCCGTGATCCGTACGGATGCCTCTCCACGGTTCGGCACGGACGTGGTCCGCGGATCGGTTGATGAAAAAAGTTGCGCGTGTTCACGTGATGACCGCATGTTCAATCCACACTCACTCGTCAAGCGCAGCTGTAGTCATGGCAAGTGGAGGAGCAGAGGGACTTGAAAAACCTCCTGCATCTTGTAAGTCACATGTATGGGAGCATTTTGGTTTCCCTGTGAAATACAGTGAATGCTGAATGTGCTTGAGCCACGTTATGAAACTCCGTTGCGCACCCACTAGACCAGAAGCCGTCAATACGCGGCCCGCGGACCGCACCCGGCCGCCTATTTGTGGCCCCCGAACTGTTTTTCCTTCACTCTGTGTTTTGGTCGGGTCACCGTGTGTTTACCGGGACTTGTCTCCATGTCAGATACGCAGACAGGCTGTTACTGGGTCACTTAGAGTTGAATGCTGCGAGTGAAATTTTTAACTTTCACTTTCGTTTCTGGAGCGGTTCGCATATTGGCACTTTGCCAGCTGTAGGACCCTAGAATGCACGAAAACGGTGTGTTCACAGTTTGCAGCTCAAAGAAAAGTGGACGGTGAAAATCGGCAAATGAAAGAAGAATGGAGTGAAACTTTTGAAGTTCCTCTGCTCCTTCACTTGCCATGCCATGAAATGCAGCGAATGAGGCAGGACTGGGCCCACAGATAGGGTGCTTTGCACAAGCTGTACATTTTGAGTTGAATCTTGTTTTTATTTAATGGGCAAAAGTTTACAAGGGTTTTACAAAATAAATGGAGGACAAAGTTTTTTGTTTTTTTTTGCTGATCCGAAAAATGATCCGATCCGTGACTCAAAACCGTGATCCGATCCGAACCGTGAGTTTTTTGATCCGTTGCACCCCTAATGTGAACCCAAATGCAGAGTAATAAAATATACAGTAAGTGTTGATGAATAGGTTGAAAGAAATTATGAGCAGTGATTTGAATCATCTGCAAAAAAAAGCATAATTATCTCCTTCTCCAAGAATTAAACCTAAAGCTACTTTGATGACAAAACTTTTCAATCACCTGGAATTAAAAGATAGAGTTTTTTTTAAATATCAATTTTTCATCTGGCAGCTGAAGGGCAGCGACAAACAGATGACGAGAATGCCAAGAGCAGACAGTTAAAGTGAGCAGAATTTCAATGACATGAGCCCATCTGCCTGCATTAATTTTTATTGACTTTAATTCTTTGGATAGGCATGATTCGCAGGCACGGTGGCTATCATTCTTGTTTACTTTCATATATCAATTAGAGGGTATAAAATTCAGATCCTATGATTATCAATGTCATTCCCAAAGGGGAAATAAATAGCAGGAGCTTTATTAGTCCACTGCAGGTTTGAAGTCTGGATGGGCACCAGATTAAACTTCTTGCTTTTCAGTGACAAACAGCATCGAGGAACACATAGGGCTCGCTCTGAAGAGATGGAAATGATGGCTGCGGTGGCAGAAATCAGTGAGAACTCCATGCAGTTTGAGTTCATGGCAGAGAGCTGAATTTACATACATTTTCCCTCTTCCTCAATTTCCTGTGTAGTCTCTTTCTTACCCTCTTTTTTTTAATTTCTCCTGCCAATCATCTCCACTTTCTCTACTTTTCATCCTCACATTTCCCCACCCGACCCCATCTTTCCTATCAACACTGAATATTAATGTTTCATTCTATCCTCTTCCTGTCATTCACCCTATCTCTATTTGCTTTTTTCATACTTCTCCCACTTGTGCACTTAACTTTTACGCTGCAATTTACTGGACCTATTATCTGTACTTGAAACTATAATTATTTCTGACAAAATAATCGATCAAATACCGGGACGTTGTACCTCACAAAGAGGCATTTTCCATTAGCAGACATAGTACTTCCTTCAAAGTTGGTCTAAAAGCTTCTAAATGAACTCAGTTTGTTTATCAGGCTGAGGACACTGGCTGCTGATATGTATCGATCTTCTATCTCACAGTTTAGGTTTTAGACATCTTAAACCCAATGAATGTGACTAAACAATCCGCTGGTACCCCTTTTATTTATCACAGTTGTTTTCTGACATGTCTCCTCATGCATGGAAACTGTTTTTAAAGTACAGTATGTAGCTTCTACCATGAAGGTTCTCTCAATCACTACAGTAAAGCCTGATTTATACTTTTGCGTTGATTCGACGGCGTAGCCTATGCCGGAGGTCCAAGTAGCTCCCGTGCCTATGCAGAGGCCTACGCAAGTAGCTGACATGTACCTCCTCAAAAATGTAACTACCCATAGAATCAACGTGGACCACAAGCCCTGTGATTGGTCCGCTCGGCGGCATTGTATTTCTTGCATTTACATCACTTTGGGGATTCCCGTTCTTCGGCCATGTATTTCATCTCCTCCTCTCCATTCTTCATGTAATCATGTCTGTATGATAAACAGCAACATGGATCAGCTGTAGATTAACATAACACGCTCTGAATCGCTGTGGAAAAGTAAACAGAGATCGTAGCGGGGCCGGAAGCAGGCGACCAGCTATCAGAGAGACCGCACTGTCTTCAAACGCTTCGGCAGAGAATTGCTGCGCGACACGGATACATCGACGCACAAGTATGTGGTGCTCATGCCCGCGTCACCCCCTGCTGCGTAGGGGCGACGCAGAAGTATAAATCAGCCTTAACTCTAAGACACAGTTTGATGTCAAATCCTGGGGAAACCAGGGGATAATGAGAGTTGTTGTCACTCTTATGTCGCATCGTTTAATATTATTGATATGTCCACAGAGAAAGCTAACCGGGGAACCAGATGAATATCTTGAGTAGAACTACTTGGACTGCTTGCTTCACCTTAAGGTTCCTCAGTGCTGAGCTGATTTTGCTCTAATGGTCTGTATAGTAATACTGCCCCGGCCGGACAGGTGCATTTCTGTGTGGAGTTTGCATGTTCTCCCCCTGCATGCGTGGGTTCTCTCCGGATACTTCGGCCTCCTCCCACAGTCCAAAAACATGCTCACCAGGCTGATTGATCACTCTAAATTGCCCGTAGGTGTGAGTGTGTGTGTGAATGGTTGTCTGTCTCTCTGTGTTAGCCCTGTGATAGGTTGGCGACCTGTCCAGGGTGTACCCTGCCTTCCGCCGAAGCCAGCTGGGATAGGCTCCAGCCCCCCGTGACCCCAAGCGGGATAAGCGGTTAAGATAATGGATGGATGAATCTTTTACTCTTGGTTCTCAAACCTGACTCGAGAATTGGGGTGCCATTGTAACACACTGAGATATTGAAAAGTGGGGCCTAACAGTTTGGCCTAATTGTTGTGTGCTGCATGTACAGAGGCTATCATCCTCGATGCGGTGGCCTGGGTTTGAAGCTGATCTGCTCTTTACAGCATGTCTTTTCCCACTCTCTCTCCCAGCTTCATGCTCTATCCACTGCAATATCCTCTAAATAATGGCATAACAGCCCCCAAATAAACTTAAAATAAATGAAAAAAATATCAAAAAGTAACACTTTGCTGAACTAAAGATTGATAAAATATGGTCATGTACAACTTAGTCGGTTTCATAGAATTACCTCTCTCCGTCTTGAAGCCCAGCAGGTCTGTTTAATTTTCCACACGACTGCCGCCACCAGGAGTAGTGAGAGAAAGCAACTGTAACGAAAGAGACAGAAGAATATCAAGGATAATGCCTTCAACAAATAACAGCTGTCATTAAAAAGTCCACACATACTGTATATGATAAAGATTTAATCCAAATGCCGAGAGCAGTCAGTTTCAGTGGCATCTAAAGCTTTTATATTGGGTATAAATTCGATGTCACCATGTTGCAGAACATCTGTATATTGTAAGTGTTTCATTTAGCTCTTCATGCTGCCTGAAAACTTCCCTGAACAACTACAGGTAGTTTACTTTGTCCAAAGGACTTCATAGGAAGTGCTGTTTGTGATCTTGTAAGGGGGTAGTCATGACTTTGTGTGTATTGAAGAACACACTTCCTCTTCAGGTTGTCACAGAATTATTAAAACTTACATACATACATTAAAGGTGACATATCATGCAAAATGGACTTTTTAATGGTTCTCTACCTGAAATATGTGTCCCTGGCATGTCTACAAACCCCCCGAGAATGAAAAAAATCCATTCTACCCCTGTTTTGATTTCTCCACCTTTCTGTAAATGTGTGTGAAACGAGCCGTTTCAGACTTCCGTGTTTTTGTTACGTAACAACAATATCCGGTCTGTCACGGAGTCAGAGCTCAGAGCTTGTTCAGCCCATAGACTGTATAAAATAATATTGAATCCCCCCCCCCCGTTTTTCATTACCTGCACAAATGTGTGCTAACAAGGAGCTTAGGAGGGAGGCATGCTAGTTGTAGGCTGTCTTAATAAACACAAAGGTCGGTTTTACTCCCCACGTCTGCAGATTTGAAGATCTAGTGGATGATTTTTATTTATCATGGATAAGTGCTAGCGCTAGTTAGCATAGCTACATGTCGTAGCTGTAGCTGTGTACCAAGACACACGTCTACATACTGACAAATAAAACAACAAGAAACACTAAATCTGTGACCAATCCTTCAGAAAGGTCCCGCTGCCTTTCTGGCAGAGGTCGGTTTTACTCCCCACGTCTGCAGATTTGAAGATCTAGTGGATGATTTTTATTTATCATGGATAAGTGCTAGCGCTAGTTAGCATAGCCACATAGCTACATGTTCGTAGCTGTGTACCAAGACACACGTCGACATACTGATAAATAAAACAACAAGAAACACTAAATCTGTGACCAATCCTTCAGAAAGGTCCTGCTACAGGCGCCTCTCCGTCAGGATCAGATTCTGGATCAGATTCAGAGGGTTGAAGTAACGCGATCTCTGAGCAGCCGTGTATATTCAGCCAACGTGCTGGAGAGCCGAGGGCACATCCACTTCCTGAGGGGGCGTGGTCAGAGAGAAAACAGAGTGTTCTGAGGAGGACTGAAGAAGAGGGCTTTTCAGGCATGCCAAAATCTGATTTCAAAGTGTTTTTTTGAGCATAAACTTTAAAGACATGTTTTGGGGACCTCTTAGACCAATATGTATTGATGAAAAAAGCGTGATATGTCACCTTTAAAACCTAAACTGTTTTTATTACCAGGCTGCAAACATGTTTATAAATGCTGCAAAGTTCATCTTCTTTTAATTGGTGTGTATGTGGTTTTCGGTGTTTCGGTAACCAGCCTCAAGTGGAAGCTCGATGAACTGCAGTTCTTAGCACTTCCGCATCGGCTTCATATTTTAAGACCGGAGGTGTCTGCTTAGTAAAAAGTCATTTAATGAGTTATTATGAACATGTGGGCACAAAAAAAAGAATCCATGGGCACCAAAATGTCTGTAAGTTTAAAAAAAAAAAAAATTATTTCCAACATTGTGTTGGTACAAAACAAGTCAGTGAACACAAATGGACAAACAGCTAATAGCAATAAAAGGCATACTGATGTAGGCCTTTAGACCGAAAATAAAGCATTGCCTTTTAACTGTTAATCATAATCCACAAAAAGTGGAGGTGGTGTCTGTAGTCTGTAGATAATCAGTTCCCTGTTGTTTTCTGTTGGGCTTTTAATGTGTATATATTAGGGATGTTCACAATTAATCAACTATTGATTAATTGATTAAGTACTTACTCAAACACAATTTTCTTTGGATTTTATATCACATGTAACAAACATCATGTGGTCTCATAATTCGTTAAGCTATCATGGAGGTGTTTTACGTTTAAAGCATGTTTCGATGTGAATCTTCTGACTAAAGGTGTTGCGCACAGCGGAGACGCTCAGCTGGGGGCTGCAGCTGTGCAGCAAGTGCTTTGTTTCTCCACCGCAGGACTTAATATGACCAGGTTGCACTCCCAGTTGACACCTGACTGCGTTCACATGCTTATTTTTCTCAATGAGAATGAGTGGACAGAAAACTGGACACTGTGAGTCTGAAATATGTTTCTGTTCAGTTCCCTTGTTGCAGTAAATCCACATGCTGTATTCCGAGCCTTCACTTTATCTGACTGTATATCCACAGAGATTATGAGCCTGCTACACACGTTGATATCCAGCGTTTTGAACACCTCAATACGATTCGTAGTTATTTAATACCATCAGTTATATACATTGTGTCGTGAAGGAAAATTTGATTCAGGGAAAAAAACACATTTGGCATTGTTTTTGACACAGAGAACCTTTACGTTTTTTTTTTTTTAAATGATCAATAGATAATTGATTGTTAACATTTCCAAAGATCAATCACTGAAAATACTTGAAATGTACATCCCTAATATATATCAAATGTTGACTATAGCTCTGTATTTTAGTTTACCTTGGAATGTTCTGATTCTGTTAGAATAACTGCGATTGTATCTCCTTAAATCAAATGGAATCGAAAAGTAGGATACAAGTTTGGCAACCTTTTCCTTCCACTTCTGCCATGCATTCCTTCACAATCTACTTCTAAATTTTGTGCACTTTGCAATTTATTCACTTCATTTTTTTTTCACTCATCCAAACCAAGATGAACTCACATGTCATATTTGTTCTGCTAACTTCATAAAAAGACCAAGCAGCAGAGACCATCTGAAGAGGTGGCACATTCATCTTTCATAGACTGAATATTGTGGCCGATTACTTCAATTAATTACCCAACAGAAAAATCATTAGTCAAGGGAAATTCAGCATGATCTAAGCCCTCCTGAGATAGAAATATATGACTGATTGAGAGCTTCCACTTCATTATCCTGCTGACGGATGAGAATGTGGAGATGATCATGTGCTAAAGAGACATTCTGTTCTCTGGGATGTGTTTTTGATATCCAGGAACAAAGAGGCACTCATAGGGCGATAGGTTTGAGTTTGAAACACAGGCTGTAATTTGACCGACGAGCCTCCGTCTTTAGGGATGTGCCACATTTCTAAAACGGGCGGTCTGATCTAATAAGCACATTTCAGCTGAGACACATGACCAGCTCTGGTTTCATGGGCCCATTTGTTAGACATTTTTAACTGTCTTTCAATTTGCCGTCCACACCTGCAAGATCGACTGAAATCTTTGAAGAAGGCGATAATGCTTCTGAGTGCTGTGATAACTTTGAAATGAGAGCTTTCAAAAGGAGTTAAGAATAAAGGAGGGGACCACCACGCAAGAAAAAAAAAATGAAGTGAGATTTTTTGTGTTGAGACGGAAAAAACTGTGTTCAAACATCTCCAGCAGCACACATGGAATTTATTTCCAGAGTGCCCATGCAGGGAACTCTTTCTACACTATCTTTAACAGCTTTGAAGATAACATTAAATGTAGAAGGTGTTTTATGGACTTCACTGAGATTTTCATGCTGAAAAAAGACAGAAATCCTTGGACAGATGTTTGCCTTTCATCGTTGCTATTTTCTTTGACAACAAAAGAAGCTTAAATCCACTTTGCTCTTCCTTTTGCTGTTAATAAACAGAGTCCTAAAATCATTCATGTTTGATTCAAAGTACTGAAGGACAAATGTAAAAGTCTTCCCTCAGACATGCTCTAATGTTTTGAGTGAGTTCTTATTGATATGGGGTAAGTTGGGAGTCAAGTGAGAAGGTGTAAAATTCATTCAATTTTATCACTTTCATTATGATAAGGTAATTTCTTTCTCTCAGCAGACATTTAAATATATCCTGTTTTTGCAACATCAGGAAACTGAACTCAGCATTGCTTTCTTTTAACTAAATGCTCTTTCTGTAATCACAGAGATACAGATACCACAAGGGAAGGAAATCAATTATAGCAAAAGCTGCTTTCTGCATATCATTTAGACTGTCTCAATCTCAATGATTCCTTATGGGATAGAAATGAAGAAAACTGTGGAGCACAAGACCTTAATGCTTACACATATGTTGTGGACATACAGGGGCACTTCTTCTGTGTATACTAGGGGTGGGAATCGAAAACCGGATCCGACTTAACCGGTTCCAATTGATCAATTCCATCAGAATTGTACACTGCAAATGTTATCGATTCTTCTTAACAATTCATTTCCCAGCACGACGAAGCTTGGGGTTTGCGTCGGGCCAAAGTGGAGAAGGGTTCCATGTGAACATGACCCCGTCCGGGCTCACGCGGCTGAAAATGAGGCACCGAGAGCGGGCAAAATACCTCCGCGATGACCCCCGGAGGAAAAGTGTTTTTCCTCTCCAAATTCAAAGTCTTTTCATCCAGGCTCGAGGGGCCACATGAGGTCAACTTATCGTTCAGTATGTTCAATTTGAATATATTCATGTTCAGTCTTGTGCAGACATAATTTGGGAAAAAATAAAATGGTTCCTTTTGGTGCTGAAGACTGTGTAGAACTACTTTTTTCCCCTAAAAAAATACTCAGGAATCGTTAGGAGAATTGATAAGGAATTGGATTGATAAGCAGAATCGACAATGGCATTGACATTGATAAAATCTTATCAATTCCCACCCCTAACTGTTTCCATGTGGAATGGTTAAAACATGGACAACTTTACAGCTCTTGATACGTACGATACGATAGCTTGTTTGATTTCCTTCTTCTTTTGGTTCAAAGCTTGGTGTGAAAGTGTGAAGCATGCGCATAACGCACGCCACTTTGGGTTCAATTATGGTGCATGCAAGAACAATAAATCACCAACCGCTTGATCTGGTGATGTGGGTCCGACTGTGGGAAAATCTACTTTATGCTAATTCAGTTGGACTAACATGTCCACTTTTAGTTGCAATAAATCCATTTTTTTAACGTCAAACGTACTAACTAATGAGAACCCATACAACTATCAGTTTGTGATTAGATTAACTTAAAGCAATATGACAAAGAGGCTCAGTTGAACTGAAACAAAGTAGTAATGAATGATCTGTAGTAAAAATGTAACTAAGTATTTGGAAAAAGACAAATAGAAGCAAGAATAGGAGAAAACGGAGCACGCTTTCAGTCCATGCTGTCATTCTTCCACCTTCTATCTCTCACATGACAAGGTCTAGAGACCCTGTGGGCTGATTTGACATTTTGTCATCAGGCTGATTACGTTTCCCGCAGGTTCATGCCCTCCAAAGCTCTCCAAACACTCATTCACACACACACATAGACGCACACTCAACCTCCTGTGACTGCATCAGGCCCTTTTCACTTTTGTCCTGAGTTTATGGGTCAGTGAGAAATGGACAGACAAAAAGGAGGCAGAGAAAAACTTGGGAAAAAACTTAGAATGACCTGCATAAGATTGAAAGGAATAAAATAAAATGAAGTATTTTCATTGTATAAACAAAAAACTGTTAGAATTGAATTGTAAAAAAAAGTGTCAAAACAAATTGTTAAAGTGTTTTCCAGAACAGTGTGTTTATGTCTTTTTCAAAGACCAAAACTGATGCCACTATTTCCACTGTTGCCCTTGTTCTGACCCAATTTCCTGTGCAAATGATGCTAGCAGCAGTCAGCCACATTTTAGATAAAAAATAAACCCTTCCCTCCTCAGCTTTTCTTGCAAGAATTCTGCAATTTGTCTATTCAACTGTAATATGACCACATGGAGGCAGGAGATAAACTGATTGTGTGACAGGTAAAGTTATTGTGGTCTGGGAGATGATGGGCAGGTGCCTTGGGCAAAGACTGTCTTCTATTTCCACCTTGACAGCTACACAGATAATAAGTTAGTCAATCACAGCTCGGGTCACACACCTTGGAATAAAATGAACCAACATACACAAACTGCCACATGGCTTCAGTGACCATCAGTCCTCACCAATGACACTCATTTAATAATTGAAACCAGCATTACTTCTTTATGGAGCCCCTAAACTCACATATGGTGATCATTTCTATCCTGTGCATGCAAGATAACTTTATTATGGGAGCAAGTTACTGTTTCATGTATACAAGTTATTTTTGTTTGTGCACATGATCATTTTCTTAGACAAGATAATAAATGATGCTAACAACTTGTACGCACAAGATAGTAACTTCTTCCCTCAAGATAATTGTCATTTTTTCACAATATCACTTTTCTTCTACAAGATATTTATCTTGTACGCACACGATGATAACTTTCCCCAATTGATAATTGTCATGTTTTCACTACAAAACTATTCTTCTACAAGATATGTATCTTGTAAGCACAAGATAGTGACTTGTTCCCTCATGATAATTGTCATGTTTTAACTATAAAACTATTCTTTCTGCAAGATATGTATCTTGTAAGCACAAGATAGTGACTTGTTCCCTCATGATAATTGTCATGTATTCACTAGATTTTTTTTTTCTACAAGATATTTATCTTGCACGAACAAGATAGTGACTTATTCCCTCATGATAATTGTTATGTTTTCACAAAATAACTTTTCTTCTATGAGATATTTATCTTGGACGCACAAGATAGTAACTTGTTCCCAAAAGATCATTTTCCTGCACACACAAGTTAACGGGAGGGTATACATCAATCTTATTTTCACGTGTTCCTTTCAAAGTTTTCAAAATAACATTCACCTTTCCTAAAAGGTGGGGCTAGTCGCATGTACATCTTAATAATTACCCCATAAGGCTGTGATAAATAATTAGCTGTAAGCCACTACAACTTACTAACTGAGGATTAAGGATGACATTTTTTAAAGATATGTCTTCTTTTCACTAACTTGACTGTGCCAATGTTGGGTTTAACTTTACTGTCCTGTTTATGGGACAGAATTGAGCTTGAGTTGTGACTCTAAACACTTTGTTTTGGTTAATTCACTGTGTTATGTGTAGCTTGTGTCCAACTTTAGTTTCATTTAGCTTTTTTTCCATTGTCTTCCATCTAGAATTTACGTATCATGGCTTTTTGCACTTTTATGTTTGGTATTTTTACTATATAAAATATTAAAGTTACTGTTTGATAATTTGTAATTTTAAGGAAGCAACATAGACCATATCATTCACTACAATGTGAATCTCTGCATCCAAGCCCAGTATCAATTACTGTGAGAACCTTTTCAGCAAAAATCTATTTGCTGTACCAAAGATGTTGTTATGATGCTCAATGGTTTCGTGCAATCAAACTTTGTATATGAGCATGCATTTGCAATTTGTGGCAAAGGTATTATCTTTTTCCCTCCACAACATTTAGAGGTTACCTTTCACAAGCTGAAGATTTTGACCCAGTGCTTCAGACTACAGATGCTAAGATTAGCCCCTCAGTAACCAAGCCTTTGTAATGGACCACCCCTGAGAGGAATGTGTGGCTGCAGATCTTTTGAAGCTATTCAGAGAGGGCCAGTATCTTACTTAAAGCATAAATTTCCCATTTATACTCACATCCGACATTCAGCGGGGGGGGGGGGGGGGGGGAACTTAATCAACTCATTTTAAACATTTCACTGAGAAAAGATTTCCATCAAAGCGCTCAGTGTGAAAAATCATTAAGAGCCCTCATATCTTGATCACCCCTGCCTTCTCTTCAGATACCACTTACAGAGCAATATGCACCTATTTAAACGCTTCCTAGCAGTTCATTTGCCACTTGAAAAAAAAGAAAAGGTGCCTTGAAGATACAAGAAGCATTTGCGCACAGTCTGTTAACACAGACAGGCTCAAGTAACTCAATAAGCCCCCGAGAGGCCAGAGAGGAAGAGGAAGAGGTGGAGGGTCAGACTCTGGGTAATGCCTGTCAACTACTGAACATTAAGTCAAACAAAAGACTGTGTGTGTGTGTGTGTGTGTGTGTGTGTGTGTGTGTGTGTGTGTGTGTGTGTGTGTGTGTGTGTGTGTGTGTGTGTAAATATTTGGACTGGCTTACCTGAAAAATGTGACAAAGAACTGGACTAGGTCCATGATACTGTTGTGTTGGGAGAAGGCAATCTGGTGGAGAAAAGAAGAAAAAGAGACAACATTACATTTAGAGAAATACCAGGGCAGTTAAAGAAGGTAACACTCAGTGTGGTGATTTCACTTCATTCTGATTGGATGCCCCAGGTCAAATTGTAACACTCTGAAGTGGCTGAGTGTGTATGATTTCCAGTGTTGACGTCTGCATTAAGAGCAGCGTGTACCTGCATCAATATCACTGAAAACATTGTCATTGGAACTTCTATATAAGCTTCTTCTTGTGGAAAAATATCTTTCAAGTTGAATAAGATTAAAAATGGCAGAAAATCTAAGTTTTGCAGAAATTCATACATACTGGAAAATAGGGACGTTTTGCAAGAAATAGCTTGGTGTAGTGTTGTAGTCAAGACCACATTAACCGAGACCAAGACATGTCCGAGACCAGAGTGCACCGAGACCAAGACAAGACCAAGACATTTGGGGATCGAGACTGAGTCAAGACTAAGACCAAGGCTGGGCAAGACCGAGGCAAGACCAAGACCGTATATATCAATGAAAAATCATCATGAGAGTTAACAAAATAAAAGACTTCTGTTTATTTAATTTAAGTTTGCTTTGAATACTATTGACAGCAACAAACAAGGTTTGATTTTGCCTTGGTTGCCTTTCTTTTGACTCCTTAAGTTTCATTTTTTCTCTTATCACAGTAATGACAGGGACACAGAGTTCATCAGTGGTGGTCTCGACCGGTCTTGATATAAAATACGGAGTCTGCCCAGTGCGAGACCAAGACGAGACCGAGTAAAATTGCTGTCGATTCTGAGACGAGACCGAGACCTGAAATGAGCAGTCTCGAGTACTACACTAGCTTAGTGTATTTTAAAATGAAAATTTATAATGATATAAAGAACTTTTGTATTTAATTGTGTCCTCATATCTGTTGTAATATGTGGGTTTTTGGTTACTAAATGCTGGAGGCCCAGCATTTGGAGAGTTGTGTGCCTCATGTATTCTGAGCCAAATACAGAATGGGTTTCATTATCATTTTGATAGCCTCTGTATTTGGGATGATTAGACCGCGAGTCCACCTGCGCCCGACTCGTGTATTCTTAGCATTGGACAGAATCAGGAGAACCCTTTCTGCTCTCATCATAATTCTTGAGGTAAGTGATCCAGCGATAAAGAAGGCAAAGTTCCACGGGATGTTCCAAAGTAGTTAAACTCAAAATCAAATTCCCACAAACTCACTAATCTGTAGGTGAGAAAATACTCAGAAAACAGTGAAAATTGAGCACAAGCTGTTAAACACTACTTAACCCAGCGTCTGCTGGTAAACAATGTCAGATTCCTTTGCTGAGTGTGGCTATCGCTAACAGAGCTAACGGCCCCAGCCTTTAGTTCTCCTTGCAAGGTAACATCCACATGTCTGTGCTGTTTGGGTTAACCAGACACAGCCTACATACAACTTTATCTCCATAGTTTAAATCTAAATTCTGCCAAATCCTGCCGCACTATGCCATCTGTGTTTGTTTACATCTGGGTAATAGAGTAGGGACAGACCGATTATCGACCGGGCCGATTATCGGTGCTGATTTTCGGCATTTTGACGCATATCGGCATCAACCTTTTTTTAAAAAAAATCAGACAGCCAATAAGAGATCAATTTAAAACTGGGTTATTTTGGCTCCATTCTCCCTGCAGTTTCTCATCACTTGGGAAGAGCTGAGCAGCATCCGTTGTGGCCCCGACAACTACTAGTGATTAAAAAGTCATACAACCCCAATCAAAAAAAAACTGAAATATCCCTTTAAAACATTTTGGAAAACTTTATTTACTGTAGAAAACTTTAGGGATCTATTTATTTGTTTAAGTTTTCATTTAACTTTATAAGACCTGCTGCTGAGCCTGGGAGCTCCCTTCACTTTGTGTTAGAATTTTAAAACAAAGATGTCTATTGTCTAAGATAAAAAAAAACTTTAACATGTTGCAAATCTGAATGGCTGTTTAATAAACATATGCTTAAAGATATTTTGTTTATTTTCTCCCTCATAATTAGTTCCAAAAACACACACAAAAAAAACAGAATTTCTAAATATAATTTAAGATGACTCATTTTTATTCAATATTGCCAACAAGACCCTTATCTGCTGTTGGGTTGAATAACAGAGCTAATTAACTTATTTATGTCAACAGCATGTCCGGTGACTAACGATCCAGATATACTTTTTTTACCCTTCATTAAAGAGGGATTACGTACAGTCCTGGCAGCTATATCACATCTGATAGAGCACATCACAGTGACACGTCATTATCTACTGTAGATGTTCTGAAGCCCATTTTGCCCTGAGAGCATGCGGACTCACAAACACAACATCATTTGGTTTACAGCACAGAGTAGGGCTGGGTAACATGGTGTAAATTGTGTTTGTATAGAGGAGGATTTATTTGTGTAATGTTTAATGCATCCATGGTTTGGTTTTCATTTCATTTCAGAAAGAAAAAACATCCTTCGTTCCTCTTTTTAGTTGCTTACACTGCTCAATAATAGGTGCAAACCCTTTTTTAAACATTAGTTCTTTTTTCTGTAACTACAAACTTTTAATTCATTTTAAAAAACTGAGTTTTAATGAAGTTGTGTAACTAAATTTACTTCCTTTTGTCTTGATCTTAGATTTTTAAATATTTTATGTTTTCATGCTTATATTTGTTTAATGTCATATTTTAAATTGGATATTTTTCTGACAAGGTATGGTGTTATGGACTGAACCTTATATTGGATCTACAATTAAACGTTGGGCACATCCTGCGGGGGAGTCAAGAGGTCTGAGCCAGCTTCGGGCTGCGACTCGACACAGAAAAGACTCAGTGTGTGAGTCTTAATCCTTGGGAAGACGTTCTGAGATGAATCAAATAATTATAGGGTTCATTTGGGTTAAGACAAGATCAGTTGTTATTCTGTGTCCGGCGGGACAGTAAGACTCTGCAAGTTACGGACTTCAGAGCAGTGAAGGAGGTCTGATTATTTAGAATAATCCCTCCTAATCTAAATAAATAATAAGACCCAAAACTATTTACTATGTACGTTAAGTTACATCAGTACAGAGAGAGAGAGAGAGAGAGTAGATCAAACATAACTGGCTGCATATAAAATGTAAATGTTTGTAGTGTTTGCGGTGTGTGTTTTTTATTGATTGTTACTGTTCTGGTTTTTGTTTTAACTCTGTAAAGCACTTTGAATTGCTCTTTGTATGAATGGTGCTTTATAAATAAACTTGCCTTGCCTTCTTTTCTATTCAGCATGTACATATTTGTAGCAAAAATAGCATGTTCATTTTTCACAACTTTATCGCCGTCCCAAGCGTCTCCCATCGTTGACTTTTCCAACCTTTCAGAGTCGAAACTAAAAGTCAGTGATCTGAGATAAGATGCTCACTGACTTGGCTAACGTTACTCCAAAGCACACATTACACATGTTTTTCAGCCTTTTTAGTGACTTTGACAGCTGCATTTAGTGCTCAATAAGCCCTGCGTTCCACATAATGCGAGGTCAAAGCAATACGTTTGGGGTTGATTAAATTCCAATTCAAAAATCTCAGCCGATCAATGGCATCATTAGAGAATGTACGTCTCTTTCTAGAAGACTTTTGTTACACTGAACGGTCTCTTGGGTGATAATGATACGCAGAGATGATGACATCACACACTCGCACAAAAAAAAAAAAAAAATCAAGACCTCTCCTTGCTATCTTTCTCCACATTTTGATGTTTATTTTCTGGGCTTGGACCTTTAAATACGCTCATGAGTGCATTCTGAAATTCTGTTTAATCTCATCTGGCTCTGTGCTCTAACAATGCATCATAAAGGCAGAGAGGGAAGATAAAGCATATCCAGTTACAGAAGCTATTTGCTTTAACAGCTCAGGCCAGTCTGTGATAAATAAGTGACTGCTGGAAAGGAAATCTAATAGAAAACTATTACTGGGCTGCCTGACCCCAAGATATTATTACCCCCATCATGGTCCAAACATCCACCCTATGAAAGGGAGGGACGGAACAAATTTAAAAATCAATACTTTGAATTGAGCTTATTAGGGAAAAGAGAGTTGTGTTCTAATGATAGGAATGATAACAGTATATATATTAGGGGTGGGTATGATTACTCGAGTATTCGCCGTTGACGACATTATTCGAATAGCATTTTGTTACTCGCGCACCTGGCGACATAACTTGAACTCATACAGCGTAACATGCGTGACCATGTGCTTTGTGTTTTCGCCTAACTGAATATACTAGGTAGGAAAATGATTAACGGGATATAAACGTATGACTTCTCCGGCCACGGCTTCAGCTTTAAGGTTGATTTATACTTCTGCGTCGAATCGACGGCGTAGCCTACGCCGTAGGTCCGCGTAGCTCCCGTACCTACGCAGAGGCCTACGCACGTAGCTGACGTGCACCTCCTCCAAAATGTAACTACGCGTAGAGCCGACGTGGACCGCAAACTCTGTGATTGGTCCGCTCGACAGCTTTGTCTTTCCCGCATTCACAGCACTTCCGGGATCCCGGACATCGGCCACACATCGGCCGTGTATTTCATCTCCTCCTCTCTATTCTTCATGTAATCATGTCTGTATGATAAACAGCAACATGTATCAGCTGTAGATTAACACAACACGCTCTGAAACTCTGTGGAAAAGTAAACAGAGATCGTAGCGGGACCAGAAGCAGGCGACCGGCTATCAGAGAGACCGCACTGCCCTCAGGCGTTTCGGAGGAGAATTGCTACGCGACACAGACACACCGACGCACAAGTATGTGGGGCTCATGTCCGCGTCAGCCCCTGCTGCGTAGGGGCGACGCAGAAGTATAAATCAGCCTTTAGAACACACCGAGCCAGATTTCAGCAAAAACAAGTGTTTTACGGCAGCTACGGCAACACTTTAGGAACACGTTATTCAACCGAAAGCGAAAGCACAACAAACCAAGGGAGAGGTTCTGGTGGCTGGTGGTGAGGCTTTCAGCAGTGTGACTGCCCCCTGGTGGCTGGCTGCAGTATAGGTCAAAAAATCTGTCTCCCCCAATCATTTGAATGGGGGAGCAGTCAAACTTTAAAATGCAGTAGATACTTTGTTTTACTTGTCAGTCGTTCATGTGAAATTGATTGACAATGTGTTGTAATTCCTGGGAAATGGATTCAGTGCAGTCAATAAATTCGGAATTTCTTCAGTGACACAGATATCGTGATGTATCGTGGATGATATTTCTTGCAATATATCGATTATCGCAGAATTGCTGTATGGTGATAGTATCGTTATCATGGGCAAAATATCGTGATAATATGTATCGCCAGGGACCTGGTGATACCCAGCCATAATATATATCATATATCTGAGTGTTAGTATTTGCTCCCTGTTTAAAAAGAGACACTTTCAGGGGTACAGTCACTGTTAACTTGAATGGCTTTATTCTCATATTATAACCAGAATATGAAATAGTCATTTAACACAGAAGGTTCATGCAGCCCATTGTGGTCTGCAGGTCCATAGAGGATTAAAGACCCATGAAGATGAGGCACCTTGGTGCTCCACTGGAGTGTGAATGAGTCTTCTAAATGTTCTTAAGTAATCAGAAATGTTCAGTGCGCAAAAACCCGACCCTGAGTCCAAGTACACCTACCTGGACTCTACAATTGTAATGCATTGAGTAACCTCCCTGTAATACATTACTTTGGGCATTTATTATCTTTATGGTTATTTTCACCTTGAATGTTGATATTCTGATATTTTTAAATTACAGTAGATATGCCTTAATAAAATCATTTACCTGGAACCCTGTTATTAGCTTCATGAAGTACAATTATGATATTTACTTTTAGTGATTTTTCAGCTTTATGAAGGGAAAACGTGGAAAAAGAAACAAAAAGGATATTTTAAAAAAAATCTTTTTTTATTTGTATTTCTTTGAGAATGTTTTTGTAAAAAATGAAAAAAGTGCTGAAAACTTAAATGACAATTTTGGGAATGTTTTCCTCCATTTTTAGGAATTTTGCTGAACTACACAACATTGTTCCCCCTGAACAGTTTGGAAATTTTCCCATCAATTTTGTTTGATTTTTGTTAAAACCTTTTAGGCTATCCAACAAAATGTTAATTGAAACTTCCATAGATTTTTATGGAAACTTTTGAGAATTTTCTCATAGTTCTTTCATGAATTTTCCTGGGAATTTTTAGAATTTTCCTGTCAGCATTAAGGAATTTTCTGAAAATTAATCTGAAACTTTTCATCCAAATGAGGCACTTTCTTTTGCAAACGTTTTTACTAAACTCCAAGGACAGTTTCAACCAGGTCCTAAAAGTTGTTAGAGAAATTCCCCAGAGTTTCTTGGTTCATTTTCCAATTTTGGGGGAAAATTCCTGAAATGTTCCTCAAGATTTTGGACAAACTGGTCAAATTTCTGCTGAAATTCCAGAAAGTGTCAAGAGTAAAATACCACATGCTATCAGGAAAATTTGAGCTAAAGCTACTGAGACAATTCCAAACGTTCAAGAAGTTTCTCAAAGGTACCAGGAATTACTCCAAAAGTTTACAGGATAATTCCTGAAAAAAGAACTGCTCAATCCAAAGATAGATGTTACTCACAATGTTTAACCATTATTACATAGCAGTACAGCTAAATACAAAATTCAGCATGACATTTATTTTAGATTTCATCTGGCTGACATTTATAAAAAGATGAACTGTCTGAGCTGAAATAATTTTTATAGAATGACTATATTGAAGTCACAGTCCCCCAAATGTGACCTTGTAGATTTTAAAACTGCACAAATTGTGTATAAGGCAAGGAAAAATATCCTTCCAGGAAATATTCAAAGATTGTTCTTTGAAAGAGGGGGGGGGGGGGGGGGGGGGGGGGGTTATTATAACTTAAGAGGGAAGTTAAGATTAAAGATGGTGAGTGTTTGGACAACAAGGAAAAGCTTTTGTATTTCAATCTGTGGTGTAAAACTGTGGGACAGACTCAACATGGAGCTACAGCAATGTCAGAACATAATCCAGTTCAAGAAGAGGTTTAAAGAAGTCATTTTCATGAGGTACAAGGAGGAAGACACGTGTTGAGAATCATGGATTTATTTTTGATTGCAGGTGTTTGTATGAAGATAATATATGAAGATTGTTTTTGTGGGAGTGCACCTGATAATGTAAGAAAATAGTGAATGAAGGGGTAGAATTAGAAAAGTTTTAACTTCTTCCTACTCCTTTTAGCACATGTATAGTAAATTATTTCACTGCTTGCTAATGGAAATGATTGATTTTGTTTCTTTTGTACAACTATTTCTTCTTTTTTACTTGTATGTTATTTTTCTATTTTGCTTTTACATGTTCGAAATAAAGACATCAAATCAAATCAATGTGTAGTAAAAAGTTAGTATTTCACCTACAATTTACAAGTGTAAAATAATGTTTACTCAGTCTTACCCAGTTAGTCATCTGTCATGCTGTCTGTGCAGCGACCATATTTGTTTGTCATAATCACAGCCAAATAGCACTGCCTCCGTCTGAAAGAGTAACGTCCTGCTGTTCTCTCTTAATTTCAATGTTTTTCTCTCTTATCAAGTCACGTCTCAGTCACTCTCACTATCGCATTATGTGGCCTTTAGCTGACGTTACCTCGTTGTCTGAAATGAAAACCAAACCATGGATGTTTTAGACAAATCTTAATATTTGTTTTCCTTTAAAAAAGATTTGTTTCCCACTGTTTAATCCTGCTCACTACATCAAAGCCTCAATGTCCTCCCTGTAGAGGAGCTGGGAAAAGGCTAAATGGTGCTTTGCTTTTACCCACTGAAAAACAGCTGTGCACCTTTGCATGCAAGCCATCGCTCATTAAATCTGTAATTAGAATAAAGTGCACTTGAAATCACCCTGAGCTGAGCAACAATAGGGCTCTGCATCAGCAAAGACGGCTTCTCCTGCTCTCTGCATGTATGTAACATCAATTGTTCATCCATGAGAGGATTGAGGTCGACAAAGAGGTAACCATAAGCAAGGGCAACATAACACAGGATGATAACAGTGGGATAATTCGATCACTGTGTTCTCTCTGTTCAAAGGGTGTGAACACAGTCCTCACCTGGATCTTGATAGGCCATGAGAAGTTACTGACGTAGACGTAGAAGGTGATGTTTGGGTTACTTCTGAAGGTGAACTTCTCACAGGAGAAGCTGTCTCTGTATTCCTTGATGTTAGTTTTGGACACGATGGGCACCTCCTCTCCAGAGATGGTTCCAGCTGAAAGGGGAAAAGTTCACAGTCAGCCCTGTGCTGTTAGACCCTCATAAGGCTCACTGACATACAAAGAAGGAGCTGTAGTAGCTGCAACATATTATTATGAATCCATTACTGGGTCTCTAAAGCCATTTGGGACAGCAGGAAAGCTCTCATTACCATTTATTATGTCTTAAGTACATTAAAAGTTTGTTTTTCAGTTGACCTTAATAAAAACAGAAATTACACATGCAGTTTATATTAAATTGTAGACATGGGAGAAAAGCACAGTTTGAAGAGGGACCAAAATGCTGCTTTCTATAGGTCACGACTGAGTTACATTAACACATATTCATCATCTGAATCCATACCACTCCTATTTGCTGATGCATTTAGCACTTCTGAGACCTCAATTTAGCATTTAATACCCGTTAGGGCAGTTGAGGGCAAAAAAATCTCCATAGATGCAGTATAATTGCTTGTTGTGTAAATTTATGTTCAGTTTTAATATAGACTGTTGTTTCTTTTTCAGGAGCATTAAACTAATGTTATATTTGGTAATAGTAGTTGAAAAAAAAAAGTGGAAAAAAAGTGGAAAACTAGCTATAAAGTGTTTCTTGTTTATGTAACATTCTTAACCCCCAATTCAAAACTAAGACCAACTAGTCTAATATTTGAGGACAGTCTTTTATTGTTTTTATTTCGAGATAGAATGGTGGATCAAGTTGGAAGCAGGGAAGAAAGAATAAGGAATGATATGCCATACAGGGCCTTGCTTCAAGGGCTGTGGCCTCTGTACATGGGGTGCATGATTAAACCAAGCGGCAACCTCCAGTTTTTGTAAAATGAAGCAAATGAGTAAGTGTAAAAACTGCAATTCAACAAGTCAACAAGTCTTATTCTCTAGGTCAAATTTTAGTCACTTTTATTCTACTTTATTTATTTATGTACTCATTTATTTATTTATTTTTAGTATAGAATCGCATGTTCTTTTAATGGTTTAATATTTTAGCTATCTAATTTTATTATCTAAGAAATTTATTTTATTTTGGTGATTTTAATTTCCTGTGTTGAGTTTTAACATCTTATTTTACCTCCAGTGTTTCTTCACTAAGATATCATGAGAGCGTTTCCTCAGTTCGTTCAGCAACTTCTTTTTATTTATTTATTTTATTTTTATTGTTTTTATTGCTATTGTTGTATATTGTATTCTTAACCTTAGGATTGTGGGGTGGGTTTGGATCCGGGGCAGGGGGTGGGATCTTTTTCTTAATTCATTCTATTTTTGGTTGTTTTTATGTACAGCACTTTGTGTTGAAAAGCGCTTTATAAATAAAGTCTGATTGATTGATTGAAGTGTCCATTTTGAGGCTGGCACCAATAGCCAAGAAACCCCCATTAGGTCCCAAATTTAAAAGCATGTTTTTATACCAGAATCAAACCTGTCTCTACCCTGGTTCAAAAAACAGTTTTGGTCTATGTAGCACATTTTTTCATTCATACACACTTCACAGGTGGTAAATTTTCCATAACGCGCATGTTAAGATGACATAAAGGCTTAGAGATAAACAAATTTGCGTTATGGGGGTGTGGCTACGTTGATGGACAGGTGGGGAGCGTTGGGGATGAATGCCTGCTTTAGCTCAATGTTTTTGCCTGTTTTTAAGTTGACCAAAAGTTAGGTTGAGTCAACCTTTCCAATATGGCAGCCGCCATCGTTGGGCTTCAAAACACTTCCTCAGAAACCAATAGATCACATCCCTGAGACTATGTTCATGTTTTATGCAGTCTTTAAATCTAACCACTAAGCCCCCTGGTAACAGGACTGGATCAAATTTAACATCGTCAAAACTGAAATACTAATTTAAGAGTTTTTTTGTTTATATACCGTCTTTATTGCCATCTTTAAATAAAAGCTAAATTCTTAAATGAGTCTATTTTCCATTTATCTTAATGTTAGAAGTCATTTCTTATTCTTCCTCATATTACTGGTCCTCAAAATTGACATTCCAGCCCACAGCTCTGAAACAAAAGAAGTGAAAATGACAGCTTGACTGTGGCTACGTGAGCACGTTTATCTTAATTGAAATCACCCTCCTCCTCCCACCCAAAGGCGCCTCACGCTCCCGTCAATTGTGAAGAGGCTCCTTCTCAGACACAATATCTTTGCGGATAAAAGGGGACCGAACTTCAAATATTAATGATGGTGCTCCGAAAAGGTTAAGGTGGCGCTAGGGGGATGCAGGAGGGGGGGGGTTAACGCGTTGTAGTAGATGGAAAATGTCAGAGCTTTGGGGATGGAGAGAGTGGTCGATGACTTGAGAGGAGGGAAGGGCAGGGGGATAAACGGTGCCAGTGGACCACTGCAGTGTCCTTGGGCGTCTTTCCTCAGGGGACCTATAATATCCAGTCAACAGTGACACACTGCACACTGACAACAGAGGGTACAATAGTGTTAAATCTAGACGCAATCATTTAACAGGCCAAGAAATGTCAGAAACTTAATGGCCAAACACCAGACATCTAGAGTGGTAGTTAAGTAAAAACAATGGTTATAATACTGTATGACAATTACAGCACCACATGCAAACTTTGTTTTATTTTTAGATACAATTAAATCAAATCAAATAAAAGCGGCTGCCAGGGTGTGGCACATGTCGGGGTGTGGCAAGTAGACTTTGCTGCCGCTGTGGTGTATTCATATGGAACAGAACAGCCTTAATGTCTCTGAATTTATAATTTGTTTTGAATACAACATAAAGTGAGAGCACACTTGCCCTGAAATAACATTTCTCAGTCAAACCAGAAGTGGCTTTGCTCCTGCTATGTCAAAGGGCATCTCAAAGCTCTTAATGCTGCTCAGGGGAGAGGGGATTGATGAGAGAGGAGGGGAATTAGAGGAGCAACATGTATAGATATAGGAGAGTGGGATTCACAGGAGTCTTAAATGACACACAGGCCCCTGATAACTCAGAGCAGACTCGTAGCATAGAGAGGGTGATAGCTGAACACAGAGGAAATTAATGGCGGGATACAAAAGCTCAAGTTCAATGAACTTTCGATCACATCTCTGACTTGCTCTCTCTCTTTCCTTGTTCCTGCAGAATCGGCGTGTATTCGAAGATTAAATTCATTCTCCCAAACACTATGCATCGGTTTTCCCTTTAACGCTCCACTGTAATGTATATATTGTGTATTTACATGAGAAGTACATTTAAAATGATAGAGTTTTCATGAGGCATAGTGGAGAAATATCAAATCTGCTAAATGTGAGAACCAAGTGGTCTGTTACTCTACATGATTGTTGCAATGTGTACAGGGAGAATGGGCAGTCCTGGACAATGTGGTCCTGGACAAATGAGCAGATGCTGACAAACCACTGTGGACAAATGTGTCCCAGACCACCTCTGTATTGGCCCTTTTCCACCGGCCCGTTTTAGCCCTACTCTACTCGACTTGCCTTGACTCTACTCGGTTTGTGTTGTGTTTCCACGGGTGCAGTACCTCGTGTCAGATACCAGTTTTTCGTACCTGCTCTGCTCTGGTTCCAAGCGAGCTGAGCCGATACTAAGAGGTGACGTCAACGGACTGCCGGCCACTGATTGGTCAGAAAATGTCGTCACCAAAGAATCATGAGCGCATGCCCAACACAGGAATCAAACCCGGCATTTAAAAAAAAAGACATCAGTACTGTACAATGACTGCACGCAAAGTTTCTGCCTGCGACAAAAAGCCACAGACTGAGCAGCAAGTACACCATTGCCTCCAAGTCCTCCTTTGTTTGTGATTGTTGTGTTTGTGTTGCGTTCAAAATTACATGAACGCAGTTTCGCGCAGCTGTGTTATGACGACCCCGCCCACCGTGAGTGGGTACTCAAGCTGGGGGAAAAGTTACCCAAACCGAGTAGAGTCGAGTCGAGTCCAATCGAGTCGAGCCGAGCAGGGCTGGAAATGTGTAGTGGAAAAGGGCCATGTGTGGCCTGAGTTATCTCAAACTGTCCTCAGGATGCATTGGAGTGCGCTTACACTTGTAGTTAAGGCTGTCCACTTGAGACCCAATCACAGGTCAGCCTTTCATATGAGGTATCAACAGGGAGATAGTTTGTAACATCTTCTTATGGCTTGAATTCATAGATGACATCTTTAATTCAACAATGAATACCATATGACTGCAATCTATTAAAAAAGATTGTGACCTAACCTGTTTTTAAAGAGAATGAAAAATTTTTTCTACATACAAATTTTGAGGTTTTCTAATTGAAGCAAGGGTTGTATTATTTCACTTATTGGGTGAAATAGCAGGGGTAATTAAATCTACTTAATTTACAAACTTCACTGTCTAATGAATGACTTGATTATAAAATCAACACTGGTGAGGCTACAGACAAAACAAAATACAGGCTGTGTCAGCACTTTTCCTCACTTTCAGACCAAATAGAAAAAAAATGTAAAAACAAAAGCATTTTTAACAGAACCAAAAATAAACTCAAGAAGACGTACCTGTTGATCCCACAGACCAGGTGATGTTGAGGTTGAAGTTGTTGGATGCATTAATGGACATGTCCAAGTTCTTGTTAGCCTTAGAAGAGAAAAGATAAGAATTCCACCACATTAATAATGTCACACAAACTTCAATATAAAAATTAAAAGCTTTGTTAAAGTTAATAACATAATAACATTTATATATGTTGAACTTGGCTGAAGACACCAAACAGTGGTCATTAAATTTTAAATCTAAGAATGTTTAATGAATAATTCAAGGGTACAGCACACAGCAAATTAATGTTCTCTCTGCCCCAATGACAGAGGGAAACCTTCCAAATATGTTACCTGTTCAGGTGAGGCCATGAAGTTGATGGCAGTGTAGTGATTATCATCTTCTTGGATGAGACTGAAGGTGAACTGGTAGTCGATCAGGAGATTGTCTATTTATGAAACCAAACAGGAAAAGGAAAGGTGTTAATTCAGTCAATCTAAGGTCAGTGTAACACTATGACAGCACAAATATATTAAGATGTGGTCAGTGTTACGCGGTGGAAGTAAACTTTGAAGTGATAAACTGACTGATGTAGAGTGAGGTCAAAATGTCCGTAATCAAATGCAAAGACTGCAATCAGAGAGCAATCAAGCAGAGAACAAGTATGACTACCTGACCCTGTCAGCAGGCTGCAAAGATCTCCATGCAGCGGTTAATTATCTAATGATTAATAAATACTGGTGGTATATTTAACACAAAGTCGGTCAGTTATTTTCAAGGAAACACTGAGCACAAGTCTGAATTGACACACATTGTAGATTGCTGATCTTAAAAGCAGAGCAGCGGGTGAGAGCTGAAGGGAGAGCAATTGTGCTCGGACACCAATAGGCTCAGGTCTGATGTCAAAAAAATATTTAGTACAAGTATGAGAAGAAAGCTGTTTTGTTTGGAATGGTGGTTGCAAAAAAGCTAATACTAAGAGTGTGGAAGATGGACTCTGTGCCCACCTTTGATCTGTGGCTGGGAGAAATGGCAAACACTCTGAATCTTGAGAGACTGAGATTCCACAAAGAAGACAGGGGAAGTATGTTCAATAAGATTTGGGACCCTTTGCTAAACTTTCTTCGTGGCAAAGATTAATATTCTGCTATTGCAACAGACATGCTCTTTTTTGTTGTTTTTTCTATTTTTCCTTGGGAGGGGGGGTAGCTTTTATTTTTAGTTTTGCTTTTTTTTTTGCCAAGTCTGTAAGCAATAAATATATTTTCAAAAAAATGGAGATTGAAAGTGGAAATTACTACAGCTGCTTAAAATAACCTAGAAACAATATATATATATGCATGCATCCACTCATTGCCTTCACTCTCTGGACACCATTCTTCATGGAGCTCTGAGGTTCATTACAGGTTTTAAATCTCTAACCGATCACTGCTCCCTGTATACTCGAGTTGGCTGGACTGCATTGTCTACCCGTAGGCTACATCACTGGCAGGTCCTTGTTTATAAGGCGATTCTTAACTTGCTTCCCTCATATTTATGCGACTTAATTGATTTGAAAAATACTGGAAGCTACAGTCTCCGCTCTGTGACCCGGTCACAAAACTTGCTTTTGCTTTCGGTTCTTCTTTAAATGGGTAAAAAGAGTTTTAGATACGCTGCTCCTGCAACCTGAAACCTGTTGCAGGAGAGCTTGGGTTTGAGTGAGCTTGTCTCTTTAAATGTTTTTAAAAGCAGACTGAAGGCTCTTGAGGAAGATGCTTCAGTTTGTAGATGCTTTGACTGATGACTTTTGTTCTGAAACCCATGATGTGTTGTAATGTTTTAGAATTATGTGTTGTTTGTCTGTAACTTTTCTGGAATGTGCTGCTGCTGATCTTGGCCAGGACACACTTGAAAAAGAGATTTTTAATCTCAATGTGGTTTTCTCCTGGTTAAATAAAATAAAATAAGATAAAATAAAATAAAATAAAATGGATCGGTAGAACCTGCTTGCACAGGGATCCTTTATGTTCACATGTAAGGACAGTCAGGGTTGTATGGATGGAATCAAAAGTGTTGATGCATTATTTTTTTTTAAAATCAAATTTCAGACCTTCCTGATTTCTTGTGTGAGTAGTTATGTACGCATGTGATAGTCAAAGGGTTTTAATACGCTCACAGATTTGGCGACAGGAGTGGGCTCAGAATTGAAGTGAGAAGTTGGCTGATGCACAGTGAAGTCTCTGGATAACGTCACTGTGATTTCAGAGTGTTAATCCGTGCTCAATGGCCTTTCAGTTAGTCAGGGATGTCATGTTTACACGAGTGCATAACAGAGCTCGAGAAGAAGTCCCGGTAGAGTGCAGAGGTTAAAGCAAGCTGCAGGCTTTCAGTTCTTGTCTTCCACTCATTGAGCCGGCTGCCGGGCGATGGCATTTCAAAAAAGAAGGGAGAAAACTTTGGCTGAGGCTTTGTTGTCAGTGGCAGAGAGTTGAAAGAGAGTAATACAGCAGCAGCGTGAAGGACAGCGCATCATGCAAACAAACTCACAGAGCGCAAATATGTCATGTGTGACCACTCGTCTACCAAGGAGTGTCGACTTTCTTCTCCCCCGCATTCCTTACCTTCATACATTCCCCCCGTACTTCACACTCAAACCATCATTTAGTCAACTTTCTAAATAAATGAATGAGTGGGTGGGTGATTGAGAAGCCGAGTGGAGAGTTTTCACTCCTCCATCTCCTTGATTAGCTCAATCACTCACTCCGTCTGATGCACTTGACATTTTCACGACAAGTCATTCTGTCACCGAACATGCGCCCCTGGTGCCAAAGCGCTAAAATGCTCCATCTGCCCTGAGCGGAAGAGTGGAAGCGGAAAAGAGGAGACAGGGAGAAGCGGAGAGAGAATAGCCAAGAATAATCAAGAAAGGGGGCCTTTGAGTGTGAGTGTGAGTGTGAGTGTGTGTGTGTGTGTGTGTGTGTGTGTGTGTGTGTGTGTGTGTGTGTGTGTGTGTGTGTGTGTGTGTGTGTGTCCAGTGCAGAATTACTCACAGTAACAGGTTCCTCGGAGTGGATTGCCAAGGTAACGGTTTTCTGAGTCACATCTGCAGGGAAGAAAAACAGAGAGGAGTGAAGTGAAGAAGATGAGGAAGAGCGCTAACAGATTGAGAGCAAGAAAACCTCTTATCAGGAGCGCTGTATGCCAAATGCCAGCGCATTAGCTCCTGCTGTTGGCGCCTCATCAAGTCACCAACTTCTGAAATAATCTGATAGTTTGCAGAAACTTAATTAGATCTTTTCTGGGAACTTTTGTTTATCAGAGCAACACAGTGTGATGCGGTTAACTTTGTGCACCACCTGATCACAGAGCAGAGTCTGCCGTCTGAGAGTGATATCCCAACTTTAATCCCTTTAAGTCCTTGCAGCAAACACGACTATTTATGTAAATTATTCCTGCTTGATTGTGTGAGATCGGTAATCCTTTACCGGGATGTACACGCCAAATCAAGAATAACTAGAATAAATCATGGTGCTTTCTTTTGAAAGAGCGAAGAATCAGATAAATGTAATTTACGTTTAAGGGCTTCACAACTTGAGAGAGGGGGAGGCAAAGTTCAAAACAGGCAACGAAAAAAAGCCAAGGGCGAGATTATCTTTGTTTCACACCCATGTTTGTTAAATCATAGCTGCAGGATTCAGACTTCATCGGAGCTCAGGATGAACATGTTCACAATGCTCTGAGCCAGAACTTGTTTACCTTTGATTGCAAAATGAACCTTCAACTGCTTTTTATTCTGGCCTTGTGTGAATCCTACAGTTTTTGGACTGAACAGAAGGATGTGGGATAACCCTCCCCTAGAGTGGAGATTAGGATTCACTGGACGAACGGACTAATTATCAAACACTACTTTAGAAGCAAGTACTGACAATAAAAATAACATCAACCTTAAAGTCACTGTGAATAACTTTCAGTTTGGTGTGATTTTTGCGGACAAAGTTATTTCTTTGCCAATATTGTTCTGTTTTTTCTGACAAAATGTTTAATTCATTTATTCCAATTTATCTAGCTTTAATGAATGATGGAATGAAGCATTTGCAGTTAGAGAAAATAAAATTCACGCTGAGAGGAAAGATAAATATGTTTTACTCAATATGGCAGCCATTTATAGACCACTATAACAAAAACAACCCCATGAAAAAATTATAACTTAGCAAAATCTAGGGCACTTGACATCCTCCAAGTTGTATTGTTGTAGTATTATTACTATTTAAATTGTAATATTTTATTTTATTTTACTTGTCTTTTGTATATCCTTTGGTTTTGATTTATACATTATTTAGTTTTTTTTGTGTGTTAGTTTGAGGCATGGATAATAATTACCCAGACTTTTACAATTTGTATTTGGAAAAAGGAAAAACCCATTATCTATCTATTAAGATTACAATTTTTTGCCCAAATAAGGACATGACTGACTTTACTCCCGGACGGGAACACATAGCTGTTGGCTAAGAGGCTCAAACTCCACCTCTTTAAGTCACACTCTGCCTGGTTGAGTTCTGCATTTCCAATATGGCTGCCGCCGTCGACTGGCTTCCAAACAGCTCTCAGAAACAGATGGGTGACGTCACAGATAATACGTCCATATTTTATACAGTCTATGGTTATGACTTAACTGTACAAAAACAAGAATGGTATCTTTTTGAAGTTGACACAATGTCACTTCTCGAGAAAACTCAGTGTCTTCTAAAGGGTTTCTGTGCCTCAGTGCAGGAACACAGGCTGCTCCTTTGAATACCTAGAGACTTCCTGTATCTTTTTCTTAATTTATTCTATATTAGGTTTTTATGTACAGCACTTTGTGTTACAATGCCATTGTATGAAAAGTGCTTTATAAATAGTCTGATTGGTGGAATAATAAAAAAAAACTTAGATTCATTAGGAAAAACATGAAGTCATTTTCTATAGTTTGACTTCAGGGTAATTTATTTATAAAAATTATAAAACTGTATCCTGATGAGATCATATCATGAACTCAGCCTCATCCTGTATCGTTTTCTATAGTATCATGATGATTAGGGTTAATCTTTATAAAGGGCTATAAATAGATCTTTATGTCAACTGCGATAAAAGTAGAAATTTAAAGAGAACATTGAACCTGGCATCTTTTGTAACCGCATGTTATGAACTTTTGTCCTGTTTTTTCTGTTCTTGTTGTCGAAAGGACAGGCAGCTCCATTTGAAGTGCCCAGAGTCAAGTTATACATTGTATGCCATGGTTTTAATACATGATGTACAGAACAGCTGAGTAATGTACCTGCAGTTTCATCTGAAGGCAACATAAGCTGAATAAAGAATAGGTTTTCTGGTAAGCTAACGCTCTATATATATATTAGAACATATTTACCCTGTGAGTTTGTTGAGAGTGTAAACAGACTGTACGCCTGAGGCCAATCAGTCTATAACTCCAATTAATGAGGTTCCTAACCCAAAGCTAAACGTGCTGTGAAAATGGAACAATTACTGTCTTCCATTTTCTTCCACTTTATTGTTGTGAGCAAACAAACACCCTTATTTTAAACCCCTGAACATCCACACTGTACACACACAGTAAATACAAACATGACAATAGAAAGATGAACTTAAACCTGGCGGCACACGCTATAGGTACGTGGTTCTACTGGAGAATGTAAAGTCTCTATAAACCACTGCAGAGTCACTTGAATGTATTTCTTAAGTAGGCTTCCTTTATTCCAACTTCTTCCTGTGCATGTGTTATAAGAAGGATGTTAATGGATTTCTAAGGGCATGCAAGGTGAGGCAGTTCCCTTTCGACAGCTAAAAGGGAGCCCTGAACACAATTTTCACACAAGAGCAGATATATTGTGGCAAAAGCAAGAGCAGTCAGATTTTTAATGAACTGCTGTCGAGCAAAGTATTTTTTAATGTCCACAGAGTGCTGTCAAGTTTGTGAAGGTTATAAGAAGGGACATATGGCTGTCTGTTTTTTTTCTATAAGAGTGTTTTTATCTCCTTTTTTAATGAATATGTTTGCAATCCTTAATTGCCTGCAAGTCACACTGAGATACCCCTCCACTATTTGTTGAAAAAGGGAATACATTAAGCACTTATATATGGAAAAACACAGTTTAAAGTTTGAAGACAGTTTTGTTTAACGGTCGTTTCATGTGATGAATAAACAAACTTGTTACATCGTCAATATCTCAGGTTTTGTCGAAGAGTCAAAAAGGACACAGAGTGAAAGAGGCGAGAAGAGGGGGAGCGAACCCACTGTGAGACACGACTGCTGTTATGAAGAGGAGGAGGTGGCTGTGATGTTGCGGTGAACTGAAGATGACTCTGCCTCTAAAAATAATGCAACATCGGTTGTTTTGCAGCATTTTGGATTCACGAGACAGACTGTTCTACTGTCGAAAGGTACTACACAAAAACATGCCAGTCATATGTGGGTGGAGGTAACACATCTGATGTGTTTTAACACTTTAAATATCACCAGGGCCTGTTTGTTCAAAGTACAAGGATTACAAATTCTGTTTTGGCCAGGTAATCCGGTCTTGGTTTTAATACAAATAAAGCCTCCAGTATGTGTTGTTTGAAACTTTTGAGTATAAATGAGAGAACTTTGATTTCCCCAAAACATTTTCAGGAACAGATGGAAAAAAATCTTGTGAGCATGTATTACTCCCTACCTATTACTACTTTGCTCCAGTGGCATAGAAGTTACCATATACATATATTTTTTTCTTTTTGAAACAACTTTAAGAAACGTTCTGTTTGTGTGGATTGTGGCGCCTCCTGTGGACAAAGGGTGTAATTGCATTATGAGCAGGTGATTTCCTTTTAGAGTCTTTTAAAATGACAGATATGTACTTAAAGGTCTGGATTTTCAGCAAGGACAGCGCTCTGGCCTCCCTTTGTAGTACTTTTTTAGTCCGTGGAGTATTGACCAATCACAAATTAGCAAGTTTTGGAGTATGAAGGGTAAACAGTCCATGTGGAGAGCAAAACACAAGTGGAAGGCAATCTGCTGTGATGGCATCATTCTCTTTAAAGAGATATCTGGATGATCATGCTGGGTCGTAAGATCCTTGTTAGGGAATGGAAAACTGTGGATCTCCCTCCATCTAGCCTATGGTTTACTCAATTAAGTGTAGTTGGAGCCTATGAAGAGCTTACATACAGGATGATAAACCGACTAGAACTATACAGGGCCAAATGGGGGAAATACATTGATCTTATTACAGGACTATAGAACTTAATTGTGTTAAGATCTACCGTTTTAATTTTTCTACTTATTTAATATTTTTGGTTGACCAAAGCCAACGAATTCTGAATGAAAAATATAAACATCCTGCAGACCATCTAAATGTAACAAGCTGGTCTAATTTTAGTTTGGTTGTGTAGACTTACAGCCCCCTGTAGTTTGGTGTTTCTACTACAGTCTGTAAATAGTAGACAACACATTTTATGCTAAAGTCGGTGTACCTTTCCTTAACTTATGTATTGTTATTATTTTTATTTAATTATTCTATTACTGTTATGATTTTTATTTATATACATAGTCACTTGTCTAATTGTAATTTCATTCCCTTATTTTTGTCAGATTGATTTATTTGCCGTCACTGTTGATTGTCCTGTATGGATAATGTGTTTTGTCAGTTGTGTTATGATGTTGTAAAAATGTGAAAATCAATAACAAAAACAGTGGTCATCATTTTTTTTTTAGAAAGATATCTGGATGCAAGCACAGCTATTGATCACTTAAATGACAAATCATTGAGAGATTGAGTAGCAACAGTCAACTTGTTCTTAGATTTCTTGTTTGCCTCAATCAGAAATAACTGATCCATCCTTTGTTCAAATTAGGGATGACCACAATTAATCGATAATCGATTAATTGACTGTTAAGAAATTACTCGAAACACACATTTTTGTTATCAATTTTCCGTCACGTGGAACAAACATCATGTGGTCTCATATTACACTCATCTATCAGGGAGGTGTTTGAAGTTTAAAGCATGTTTCGATGTGAATCAGCTGTTAAAGGTGTTGCGCACAGCGGAGACGCTCAGCTGGCGGCTGCGGCTGCGCGTCAGGTCTCCACGTGCGCTTTTTTAAAGAGGATCAATACAAAACTGCTGCCAACAACAACACGGGCACGAAGAGTGACAACTTTAAACAGGATATTTTAACCTTTGGATACGAAGGCAACAGACAGGTGGGAAATTCAGGTACGCTATGTTTGCAGACCAGCAACATCAGAGCCGTCTGAGCTTTTCTGCAGCTGGACTGATTATGACCCGGTTGCGCTCCCGGCTGACACCTGATTGAATACACATGTTTATTTTTCTCAATAAAAACGAGTAGACAGAAAACTGGACACTGTGAGTCTGAAGTACTTTTCTGTTAGTAGTCTCAGCCTTCACATTATAAGATTATGTCCCCGTAGAATATTTTAATGAGTCTGATCGTTGATATTCTGCGTGTCAAACATGTGCCCATATTCAATCCCGTCAGTGATATGCATTTTGTTGCTATAGAAAATATAATTTAGGGGGAAGACAACGTATTTTTTGACGTAAGAATAATAATGTTTTTTTTTTATCAATTAATCGATAATTGATCGTTAACATTTCCAAAGATCGATCACGGAAAATACTTAAAATGTACATCCCTAGTTCAAATTAGAAATTTTCTTCTACAAAGCTTGGCATTTTTACGTTTCACAAATCTGAATCATGATGTTGTTATTTTGGCAAATTTAAGACCTGTTATTTGCAAGTAAATCACCAAAAAATAATCCTGGTTTCATACAGCTAAATTAATCCACAGCGAAGCCTCTGTGTAATTTACTATCTAAGAATGAACTGAGACCAACCAGAAACAACTGAATGGGGATGTAATAAACCAAAAACAATGATGGCGTGTCATGCCACGCACAGAAAAAGGAAGCCTTAGCTGGAAAACCACAGACTACACTGCCATTATAGAGATGTTGGTATGCATTCCCAGAGGCATATCGCTTATTGTTGTCAGACAATGACGACGATGGGTTCCCAGATTGGAAGCAGTGGTAATCTGGATTGGGCAATCTTTAAAAGTCTTGTTTTGATTAAGGTTCTTCTTTGTAAAACAAGGACAGAAGTCAGATGGATTACGTGATCTGAATTGCAAAATTAACAATAAATTGAAAATTGATCTCCAAATTTTGATCATTTTAATACAGAATTAACTTGAAACAACTGTACCCGGGGCACCATTAGCCTAGATATGATTCCTTTAGGGAATCTCATGCCCAGACCAAACCTGCTACATTATTAACTGACAAAATCAAGAAGGATTCTGACTCTTTATCTAACCAGCAAATCCTGAAGGACGAGCATCAGCGCTCTGTGTGATCTAATGAGGGCAGGACACTGAGCTGGGGATGCGCCAACCTCCCCTGCTAGCACTGTTAATATCAAACAGGAGAGGACGGGAGCAGAGTGCTCCTTCACCGTGGTTCAAAGGACGGAGGACAAAACGCTGCCACAGGATTTGAACCTTACAGCACGATTCAGCTACCTAGCATTTGCACTCACACACACATGCTCATGTTGGAAGTGTGCGATGCAACTCGTCTACACTGTATCTTAATTTAATCTACACCTGCATGCATGCGTGCACACATCGGAACTTGAGGCAAACCCCGCCATCCCCCCCTCCCTATGCTGTATCTTAATTTGATCTGCACATGAACCTTTGTCTGTGCACACAACACTAGTGTGTGTGTGTGTGTGTGTGTGTGTGTGTGTGTGTGTGTGTGTTCGTGTGTGTGTGTGTGTGTGTGTGTGTGTGTGTGTGTGTGTGTGTGTGTGTGTGTGTGTGTGTGTGTGTGTGCTAGGAGCCAACACATTGTCCTTCACACATATGCAGGCTGGAGCACACATGTGCACACTCTCAGAGCTGTAACCTCCAACATAAGAGGAATCCTAAACAATGAATGCATCCAAATGAGCTCTATAATGAGTAATGTAGCTCTGACTCGTCATGTAGCACCGCACGGGCCTCATCGATTGTTTTCCAAAAGAACTCCACTCTGCACCGATGCCCCCTTCACTTCATTACTGCGGCTATTATTACCAAGTCCTAATGGCATCGTCTGCTGCGGTGCATGCATGTGCGAGACAAAGCATGCATGTGTGTACTTTTGAGTACCCTTGTGTGGAGGTCTTTGTGTTGGTAAGGTTTACTGCTGGGGGGGGGGACGAAAGTGATTACATGTAATGAGAAACCAGAAATTACATTACGAATAAGGGAACAGCAAACACACCCCAGCATGTTTGTGAAAACATGGAGACGCTAATTACATCACACTCAGAGAAAAAAAAAAGGTTCCCCCAACATGTTTGAATGTGAAAATGTGGCCACGATTTAAGATTGAATCACCATTTGGAATAGGAGTTGCTGGTAATGACAACACTGATCTAATTACGTTCTGTAAAAAGGGACTGATTAAGAACATATTCCGCTGCTTTATGTCGCTGGCTACATTTTAAGCTCATAATCAGCACTGGGCTGCAGGAATCATCCCGTAGCTGGCCCAACATCTATGGGCACTTTCTCTCTCCTTCAGAATGGCTGATGATGATTGTCCTGCTGTTGCCTGGCCTGTCTGATACCCCCTCTCTGATTGGGTGGGGTAGAAACATGGTTAACAGAGTGCTAACAGAGTGTGGAACTGCATCATACTGCGCTGCGTTCCATCTGGTCGCACCAAATTAATGTGACGTTTTATCATTAGCGTAAAGTGTCATCTATTTACAGTCAAAGTCAACAGAAATCACGGAGGGTTGTGGAGAGGTCTCTTCCTCACTTCAGCCTCTCTCTCTCTCTCTCTCTCTCTCTCTCTCTCTCTCTCTCTCTCTCTCTCTCTCTCTCTCTCTCTCTCTCTCTCTCTCTCTCTCTCTCTCTCTCTCTCTCTCTCTCTCTCTCTCTCTCTCTCTCTCTCTCTCTCTCTCTCTCTCTCTCTCTCTCTCTAAGGCTTTGATGTCATTTCTGTCAGATTTAACTTAGTTGCTAAACTTCCTTTTTATGCTCCAGTATGATGGTTATCAGTGCTCCGAATATCCACTTTGTTTTATTGGCTCCAACTGCTCTAACTGCTGCCATCACAAGAGATGTTTTGATTTTCTGTGCTCTTGATGATTTACCTGAGAAAGAAATGACCAAATATGGACATGTTTAGAAACACGAATGGGCTGGCTTACTGAAGTTAATATCTGACATCATTTAGAGCAGGGGTACCCAAAGTGCCCCACGAGACACAAATGGGGTGTCGTGAGATCTCTTCCAGAATGTTTTTTTTTTTAAGTATTATGAAAATATGTATTATTATTATTATTATTATTATTATTATTATTTTCTTTTGTTTATTTACCTTGTTTTCTTGTGTTTATCTTCCTTTTTGTTTGTTGATTATTATTATTTGTTGTTATTATCATTATTTTTGTATTTTGTGTATTTATCTATTTTTTTCTTTTTTTGTTGGTTTTGTATTACCTATATATAATTTGTTAACTTGTGGTGAACAAAGAAATACTGAAAACACGCTGATATCCCCCGATATAATTAACCGATAAATAATGGGCTGCTGCTCACATGTTGGGCTCATGTTTTAAGTTAAATTTGAATTTAAGCAGCAGTCTGTAAGGTACATGTAGCTGACTAATTTAGGCACATTTACTGTCAAAGAGTAAACCATTTTATTTAATTTGGGTTTAATTGCTGTACAGTTGCACTTTTCACATGTTCCCTGTGAATAGAGGTTAGGTTTACTTACTATGTCAAATGTGAAATTGGCCAAATTTGCCCTGGTTGTGAGTTTTGTTATGATTGTCTCAGGGAGAGCATCATCCAAGTTTTAAGTAGGATGTATCTTTTGGTATGAATTTTTTTTTTAAAGCAATTGTCATAAATAAATATGCAGTTTTAAGTATTAAGTATTTTTCTTATTTTGCACAAGAAATGAATATTACATAACAAATGTGATAAGAGTATCACCATAATACTGTACGCTAATTCCAATACAGAAGAGAATTGATGATCTCTGCAATTAAGTGTAAGGGAAAAATATCAGTATCGGTAATCGGATAAATGAGTTGTGAAATATCGGCAAAAATATTGTGCATCCCTACAATTAAGATTATGTCATATCTTGAACAACACTGTGTGCATTTTGGAAATCAAAATTAACTAAATAACCTAATTTTGGGGGCGCAGGAGTTCAGCCTTTGTTGCTATAATATCAAAACAGGCACCAATACCAAATATTGCATTAAAACTCAAATATCTGGCATTGCAACCACTCTGGTTTCTACAAAACGTTTAGTGATGTTTTGTTTTGTAGGAGCATAAGGACTCACACATAAAATATTCTATTATTTTGTATAAAAACAAGAAAACATTTAATCCATTAGTCATAACGTTGCACAATCTGTTTCAGTGAATCAGATAAAAACTTTGGTTTACGTGAAACCTTCACAGAGTGCTTTTAGATGGTGTCACGACTGATACATGAAACTTATGTTGACTAAGATATTGTCATTGAAAAGATCCCTCAACATGTGTGAATCAGTGCGTCATGACTAAAGTGTGACTACATTTGAAGTCATGTTTTGTAATATGATGTGAAATGTGTGACTGAACAAGTACAGATGACAAAACCTGCACAGCAGAGTGTAAATACATGATTATGATCATAGCATGCAGTGATTTTAAGCACACAGGGGTGGGGGGGGGTTGCATCAAAGAGAGAAAACTCATGACATAATGTGTGGGAGTGTATGTGTTTTCATGTTTGCCTGTGACCTCTCCATAGCTCTCACTGCATTAAGGGTATTAAAAAACATCAGAGAGCATTCTGCTTACTACTGGGGAAAGCAGACAGCTAAGTGGAGATGGTCCTCCTACACGATGGGAATCCGCTATGTCAGCAGAAATCGTTCCGGAGGAGGAGGACGATTCTGGGCCGATATAATACCAAGTGATGGTTAAGATGGTGTTTTGACACCACAGAATAATTAAGAGGGCGGAAGCCTCCGGGTGAGAGGGGCTGCCCTCGGTGATCAGAAATCAATGCTGGTGAAAATCATCCATCAGTTTTATGACTTGAAGATTTACGTTGTTGATGTGTTTTCTAAAACCGTGACCTCACAGTGCCTGAATCCCATTAAAGGATTGAGAAAAGGGGATGGTGAAATTCAGATGATGTCATGATTTAAAATTACATTAAGTGAACTTTATTTTTTTTATCTGGGGCAGGGGGGAGTGAAAATATAAGAAAATAAACATGACCATCATTTACCATAGGCTTTTAAGTTACGTATTTATCTATTTATAGGGTCTGTTCTTTAATTCGCTTGTTATTCATCTTGTACGCTGCTGGACCTGAGTAACAATTTTCATTCCTTCCTGTTTTAACATGATTGAATGGCAATTAAGTGAACCTTGAATGATATGAAGGTTTTGTGATTGATTGATTGATTGATTGATTGACTGACTGACCGACTGACTGACTGACTGACTGACTGACTGACTGACTGACTGACTGAGAGACAGACAGACAGACTGACTGAGAGACAGACAGACAGACAGACAGACTGACTGACTGACTGACTGACTGACTGACTGACTGACTGACTGACTGACTGACTGACTGACTGATAGATAGATAGATGCTGTAAAGATCGTCTTTTTCCCATTCATGTGTATGTGACTTTCGTTACTTCCGGAGCCAGCCTCAAGTGGATCCTCGATGAACTGCAGCTTTTAACACTTCCGCATTTGACTTGTATTTTTACACCGGAGGTTGCCGCTTGGTACCCACTCACGGTGGGCGGAGTCGTCATAACACAGCTGCGCGAAACTGCGTTGTGTTGGGCGTCGCGCTCATGACTCTTCGGTGACGTCATTCTCTGACCAATTAGTGGCCGGCAGTCTGTCGACGTCACTTTCAGTATCGGCCCAGCTCACTTGGAACCAGAGCAGAGCAGGTACGAAAAACTGGTATCTGACACGAGGTACCGCGCCCGTGGAAACGCAACACAAACCGGGTAGAGTTGAGTTAAGTCAAGTAGAGTAGGGCTAAGATGAACCGGTGGAAAAGGGCCATTAGTTCCCATACCAGAGGTCAAACCTGGGCCGCCTGGGTTTGCGATTTGTTTTAAAATGATGTTATCAGTCATTATGTAAAATCACATTATGGGGTTCACTTGTTTTACTGCTTGTTTCATAAGTCTCCATCATCCTCTTTAAACATCTTTAGTGTGACTTTAAAAAATATATATTGCTCTGTTTTCTGTCCATAAAAACTGATCACACATGTGTTAGAACCACAGAACTTATTTCATATTTTTTAGGCAGAAAATGTCAGAACACCACCCTAACACAACTCCACCCCAGGTGATTACTGGACAGATGGCAGGCAGCCCTGGCTCTCCCTTTTGGTTGGCCATAGATCAGTGAGTTTGATCATCTTTCTACAACCTCTTTGTTTTAGATCTGAATTTCTGAGTAAAGGGTCGAGAAATTCTTCATTGATCTTAACCTGGTAAGCTAATAAAAAATTGAATGATGGGAAAACACATCTTTCCAAATAAACAAAATCAATTACAAGGCAGCATGCCACTTCTGTTTTCATGGTTGTAGGAGTCTGTCTGTGTATGTGTAAACATGTGGTTTGACTACTCACAGCTGGCACTGGTCTCCTTTGATCCCCTTGGTGGTGCAGAAGCACTTGCCAGTTAACACCTGGCACACGCTCGCATGGCCGTTACACTTACAGGCTGGAGGGAGAGGAAAAAAAAGAAAGATCACAAAAAGGAAGCAGAGACATCATCGATTAGCATCTACCAAAGCTGGATAAAGTGCAAGTGTTTGGTTTACATGAGTCCACATGTTCAGTTTGTGAGTCAAACACTAGTTTGAGTTCCACTTTCATCTATTTCGCACACTTTGCTTTGTGTAAGCCTGTCTGATTCCCGGCTGCTTACCATGTTTATGCTAAGCTATGCTACAAACATCCTTTTTTGCAGCGCTGAAAACACAAAAAAGACATTGATATCGATCTGGGTAAGACGGTAAACAAGTAAATTTCCCAAAAGACTATCTGAACTTCAAAGATCCGATCCATGATGGAGAAAAATATGCCCCACTTTGGAGATCGGACAACACGATACCCGGCAGGCATGTGTTGGCGTGTGTGTGTGTGTGTGTGTGAGTGTGAGAGAAATACAAACACTGCAGCAAGAGATGTGTGAAAGATGAGTGAATTGGCTCCCAGAGTGCCTTTCAGGTTTGATATGTGGTGCAAAAACACTGACCTATTCCTTTCAGTTCACTAAGCTTTAAAACACTGAGAAAGGGAAGGCAGAAGGGTCAGTGGACACAGTTTCCCCTCCCAGTGTTACACCGTCCTCTTTGCACATTTCCCAAGATGGTGCATATGAATATTTCAGGTAACAGGGCTGCTTTTAACCCAGTGATTCATCACTTCTTGTTATTGACAGCTGGTGAGTCTGATTGTACTGTGTGCATGTCAGGTTAGATAAGTGTCCTGGTCCTCAGATCTGGCCTTGTTGAAAGTTTAATTGTATAGCCATGATTGAGACAGTAGATTATGGGACAATGTTTTACCTTCTAGATTAACACTGAGACATTTAAAGTCACACACATTTTATCAGTCACCAAACTACATTTGAAATGCTGCTGTCAGATCCTGACAAACATCATCAGCTTCATACATTACCCTACAGGTTCACCCTTCTCACTCAAAAATAAATAATTTAGAGTATTGAAGAGGGGGTGTTATGCTTTTTTTGGGCTTCATATTTTCTCTCTGGTACCTCTTTTGTCACATTACATGATCTTATCACGGCCCACGACTCTGGAACACCCTACCTGAAGATCTGAGGGCTGCCCAGAGCATAAATATTTTTAAAAGCAAACTCAAGACCGACCTTATTAGTTTCGCTTTTAACTAAGTTTTTTAAGTATTTATTTATTTATTTATTATTTATTTCAAATGTATTCACTTTTATTCTACTTTATTTATTTATGTACTCATTTATTTATTTATTTTAGGTATAGCATCTTATTTTCTTTTAATGGTTTAATATTTTAGTGTTTTATTATCTTAGAAATTTATTTTATTTTGGTGATTTTAAGTTCCTGTGTTGTTTTTTAACATCTTATTTTACCTCCAGTGTTTCCTCATTAAGATATCATGAGAGCGTTTACTCAGTTCGTTCAGCAACTTATTTTTATTTATTAATTTCATTTGTATTGTTTTTATTACTATTGTTGTATTTTGTGTTCTTAACATTAGTATACTGGGGTGGGTTTGGGGTCGGGGCTTGGGGTGGGATCTTTTTCTTAATTTATTCTATTTTAGGTTGTTTTTATGTACAGCACTTTGTGTTACAATGTCATTGTATGAAAAGCGCTTTATAAATAAAGTCTTATTGATTGATTGATTGATTGATTGATTGATTGATTGATTGAATGATTGATTGATTATAGCTCAAAAACATCCCCATTTATCTCACACTGTTGTTTAAGAAAACCCTCTATCTGAATCTCTGTGTTTAAGATGCTGTCTCTTTAAGGCCCCACCCCCCATTCCCCCACCCCTGCGCCACAAACTTCCTTTCTTTTGATTGGCTAGCCCTAAAGAGGACCGTCGGGGGCAGAGCCACGGGCAGACTGTTTCCTGCTGTTCCGCTGTGCCAGCAGCAGAGATGATGCAGCTAGGAGACCCTTATGCGATGACCTCATCATTTCAGAAAGTCTCTTGAAGATCTCGTGAAGATCTCGTGAAGATCTCATGAAGATCTCACAGTATTTTAAGAATGTACCATTTTGAGCAGTTTACCCACAAATTCAGAGATTGCTACAACATATGCATACCTAGCGATTTGAAAATTTGCACACATTTTTAGAAAGAACTTCAAACATTGTTACTTGATATATATGTTTTAAATATGCGAGGTGTTTAAAGCATAACACATCCTCTTTAAAGTTAATAAACATCCGTAACTAAATACAAAAAAATTTAACTTTCACTTTGTTCAATGTAAAAAAATCTGATTAACAAACACAATCTTTTAGGACATTTTCAAGTCTTCAGGAAACGTGCCTGTTATTACAATGCCTCTTTCATTCAGTGAACACAATCACATTGTAAACAGGAATACAACACAACACAGCAGGCAATTAAGTGTTGCCAAATTCAGCTGGTTGTTTGAGATGTAATCTTTGTCCCAGTCTCTGTGCTGCTGGTTTAATTTCCGGGCATCAGCGCAGGCCTGGCCTGGCTTCTCCGCTCTCTAGTGCAGTGTGCCTGATAACATCTTAAACACAACTGATGTTATTTATTGTGTAATTTAGTAACATATGAAGTTTGACCAAGTAGTATTTTTGATGCAGGTGGTCACAAATGGTGTGATTACTCCACTAATCTATGTGTAGTTATTACAGATTAGGATTTTGAGTCATTTGGTCCTCAGGCTCCAAAAAAAAGGACAATTCCCTTCACAGATGTTCACCTGTGTAGTTTCACTTTACAGGTTACTTACAGCCTAAGCATTAACAGATGCTACCTGAGACCATTAAGCTCCCAGGTGTGTGTTTAAGAGTGTGTGTGTGGCTCCCAAGCCAGACAATAGCCTGCATGTAATTTCTCAGGAATGCTATTCATGTCTCATAAGGGGTGAGTGTAAGTAAATCCACTCCTGACAAGGCAGCTCTTTTACTCGTCTCCTGGCAATTTATTTACTTTAAAAGAAGACACCCTGGAAGTGTTGTCAAATACAAATAGAGTCGTTTTATTTTGGGTTAAATACCCCTTTTTTACTAGCCAAAAAACTGAATGTTTACATCTATTCTCCACATTAAATTCAGCAGACATTATGTGCTTCTGCTCTGAAAACTAGACTGCTGTATAAATTATGGGGCGGCCGTCGCTGGAGAAAATTTATTCTACAGTGAGCAGGAGACGCAGATAATAAATCTCTGCGTCATGTGCTATTCAGAAAACTCAATCAGAGAAAAAAATTACTGAATGCAGCACCCTGCAAATTGTGGGAAATAAATAAATAAGTAAATAAAAAAAAATGTCGTCATTGCAGATTTATTTGTTGAGATTCATGTCATGCACTTTCTTGCAAAACTAGTCGCTCAGAAGGAAGACATGATGTAAACAAAGTAGGATATGAGAGGTGGGGATCAAAAACAAGACAGTATTTGACCTTCAGATTTACCTGCATTTCAATACACTCCCTCTCATGTCAGGGATTCACACCTAATGTGGACATTAAGAGCTGTGTTTACACACATTTTGTTAAAATAAAGCAACAGAAACCAGACCTCTGTTTTTCCTTTATGTGTTTTTTTTTTTTTTTGCTCATGCTTAATGAAAACAACATATGGAGCAGCATTTTCATTAATCAAACAGGACAAACAAATGTCACACAGTCTAATCAACACACAACAGTGCCCTCTGCTGGTTGTGATGCCACACTACTGAGTGTGTACATCACGCAGCACTTTGATTAAAATTCAATAAGTGGATGATATTCCTGGAAAAGTTTAATTATCATGTACACCCAGCAGGTCGAGTCCAAATAAGAAAACATAGAGTTTAATTTGTGATGTGTTTGTTTTAACTTAACATTGATCTGATGCTTGTGTTCACATGATTGAGTTCAAATTGTAGGGGTTAATCCAGAAAATTATATCAGGTGTGAGTGTAGTGTTTCTTTCTGTGTTGTTGCAGGACTCACCCTGGCATTTGCCACCATTGGTGGGGTCTCCGTGAAACCCAGGCATGCAGGTCTGGCATTGGGGGCCTGTGGTGAGGTTGCGGCACTGCTCGCACACGCTGCCGTTCACACACGTGCTGTGGCCGTTACACTGGCATGCTGGGAGAGACAGAAAGAAGTAGATCGTGGGTTAAAGCAGCTGCCTTTAAGCTCCGTAGTAAGAGATAACAACATTGGATCTTGACATATTTTTCCTAAGTTAGGACATAAATTTCTGTTTGCAGTTATGAGCCCCATCTGCCTGCAAATCCATTTTTTCCTCCTTATAAATAAAGTTGTTGATAGTTTGTTTATTATAGTCACACTTCAATTTTGCAGCTCAGTTCTCTGCAGCTAATAAACAGCTCAGATTTGACACCAGCCCAGCAGAATTTACACCTGGGGTTGTTTGTTACGGCTTCCTGGAAAAGCAACAGAACCATTAGAGCTGTCAGGAGCTTGTGTCTGCCGTGTCATGTTAATTATTATTTAATCAATCTGACCTTTTAGAATACTTTTAATGGCTGCAACTTTTATAATGAACACAAATGAAAGTAAGTGGTCGATTGGCGGAGCTAATTGGAAATAATAAACAGTTGTTTTTCGGTGAGGCTGTTTTTTTCTTTCCATCCACAGGTGCTACACTGTATATATGCAGGTACACGTGTTCACAATAAGCTAGCTGCTTGTTAACGTGCTAGTTATTAGCATACTGACTCTTAATGAGCAAGTGAGTGAGTGAGTTGTAAATGTTACTCGTGTCTCACACAAGCGCCGGCCAGAGAGCTTTCTGTTTGAACTCTGCCTCTGGACATCAGAACGGCGAGATCTCTGGGTGTTTTTAAAAGTAAACTTAAGACTTACCTTTTTAATCTAGCTTTTAATTTGGAGTAATTTATTTTTAGCCCTGGACTGCATTATTATTTTTATTATATTTATTATTATTCTAATCATTATTATTTGAATAATTGCTTTAACATACATTTATCTTATTTAGTTATTTATTTATCTATGTATTTCTTGTATTCTTCTGATCTTGTTAACGCTACATTATTTTTAACTTTTCTTTCCACTTGTACTTATTCTATTAATTTTACTCTATTGATTTTATTTTATTTTCAACTATTTTATTTCTAATCATGCCTATTATAATTTTACCATTGCTGTTGTTATTCTGTGAAGCACTTTGGGCTGCATGTTTTTATGTATAAAATGTGCTATATAAATAAAGTTGAGTTGAGTAAAGATCTTAATCAATGCCTTATTCTGTAAGATAGGGGTTCCCAAAGTGTGGGTCAGGACCAAGCGGCAACCTCCGGTCTAAAAATATGAGTCAATGTGGAAGTGTTAAAAGCTGCAGTTCATCGAGGATCCGCTTGAGGCTGGCTCCGGAAGTACCGGAAGTCACATACACATGAATGGGGAAAAGACGATCTTTGCAGCATTAATAAACATGTTTACAGCCTGGTACAAAAGATGAGTGTAGTCTGAATAGCTAATTTCTCGATGTCCTCTCACTGTGAGGGGGGTGAATTTTTTTCTAATTCGGCAATTTCGAAGATATTGAGATTACCAGTCTTCCAATGAGAGGCACAGCTGTCTGTGGGAACACTGCAGCTGTTGGCTAGGAGGCTCAAAGCCCGCCTCTTTACGTCACACTGGCTCGACAGAAGCAATATGGCTGCCGCAGCCGATTGGTCTCAAAACAGCTCTTCAGAAACAGATGGGTGACGTCACGGATACTACGTCCATATTTTATACAGTCTATGGTCAGGACCAAGGGAAAGGTTCCGGTGGCTGGTGGTGAGGCTTTCAGCAGTGTGACTGCCCCCTGGTGGCTGGCTGCAGTATAGGTCAAAAAATCCCTCTCCCCCATTCATTTGAATGGGGGAGCAGTCAAACTTTAAAAAATAAATACACGTTGTACGAAAGTTTCTTACATCCGTATGCTGTGGTGATATGTAGTTAGTATTTGAGTGTTTTGTGTCCAAGGCCTCTTTTTCCTGAAAACTTTCTTTTCCGTTAGTTATTAGAGTTTAAAAAACGGGATTTTACTTCCGGGTTTCCTTTGATTCACAGCCGCCGTGGAATGAAACTTCAAAGGACACACAGCGTCTTGTGACGTCACGCTGTAGGGCGGAGCTTATTACAAAGGCTTCACAGGCTCTGGCTGCACAATGGCTGCGCCCAGGAGCGGGATTTTTTGGCTTCAGAACCGTACAACGGGAAGAGGCGGAGCTACGCTGTCCATTTTTATTTACAGTCTATGGTCAGGACCCCGAGTGGTCACGAGACACCAATGGGAGGGTCCCGAGAGATTTTCTCTTTTTTTTTAAATAATCTAAATTTGCCTATTTCACCCATTATTGTAAAAATAGTGACAATAATAGAAGTTACATTTGAAATAAGACCCTGCAAATAAGTGGTTCGGACACGAGGAGATTTATCTTTCCTCAGAACTTGAAGCTCCCGTGAGGAACTTAAGGTTTGTGTAAATTATGGTGCCCCTTGTGTACAAAGCAGTACATCTTTGTTGATCTTGTCTTGTTAGCCTCCAAAAAATAACTCACCCTGCTTTTTCTTAACAGCCTTATAAATCCCTGTTCTCACAAAATTGTAACCAAAGGTTGTTTCTACAAACGACCATAAAACAATTAGCGTCACGCCCACACCTACCCTGTGGCAATGGTTACAGCTATCAAAAATTACAATACGGAAAAGGTAAATCTTGTCCTTGTGATGGTTTTGTTTGCTTTTGTAGATCATACAGAGCCATTAATATTAATTTCAGTCTGATTTATCACCAGCTACAAACTCCTCACAGGAGCTTTAAAATAAGAAAAAAAAAGTCAACTCATTTTTATTAAGGCCTGAAAATAAAAAGTCTACCTTGAATGAAATAAGCTTGTTAATAGTTCATGCGTTTACATCAAAATGAGAGGTTACTGTTAATGTTGTTTGTTCTCATATTTTCAGACACAGTAAATATTAGTTGTTAAAATAAACTCCACCTTTAAGGTAAGTTTCCCATTTCACATCTACCATTTAAGTGTGCATTAAGGTAACGTATTGAGTAAAATCGAATGGTTTGAAAATGTACTCCTTCTAATATGTCTGCTTTCGAAATGTATGTCAATCTGCCAAACTGTAAAGAAGTTCGATTTCAAAATTTTAAAACCTACAATGTGCCAAAACATGTAAGAAGAACATGAGGTTTCAAACTTAAAGTTGAAACACCTCATAGATGCCTCGCATTGTTGAGTTAGAACCTCAGAAGAAGAGAGTACATGATCGTCTTACATGACGTGTTCGTATGGGCTGGAGCTTGAAGAAAGCATTACATGGCTCAGTGTATTAGCACTATCATAAAGTTGCATTGAGTCATCAGGGGACGGATACGTTGCATAGGGAGGCTGTAACCTGATCCCTTGATTTGACCATTTTTTAAAAAACTTGACAGTCAACACATTACACCGACTCTCAAGACGATACGCTTACGTCACATGATCTGTCATATCAGTCACACAGACAGGAAGTGGGTTCCTTACCCGGGCACTGAATGAAAGCCCACTCGTAGCCTTTGTCTTTGGGGCAGCTGCCCGGCTCCAGGCTCATGTCCTGGGACGGGCCCTGCTGGGACTGGCCCTGCTTGGCCGGCCTCTTCATGGGGCCTCGGTAGGAGCCTTCAATGCACAGGCCTTTCCCTGTGCTGCTCGGGTCTCCACACCAGCCGCACTCAGGCTGCTCCAAACACTGGGAACACGTCCGTAGACCTGAACAGTTCTGGGCTGAAGGAGAGACAAAAGCAGAATGAGAGGCGTTAAAATGACATTTAAGACACATTTATTATCTCTTCTACAAAATAATTTAGACTTCAAACCTACCCTATACTAATTTGTTTATATTACTTTATGAGACAGATTTATCTGTTTTCTTTTTAAACCTTTTATATTTTAGAAAACAACAGAGAAATAATAATTAACTTGTATCTGTCTGCCAAAAGTGAAATGAAATAAACATAAAAAGGAACATCAAATTATAAATCAAACTAATAACCATGAGAGAATGAGAGAAAAATAAAAAGTTGCAGTGTCATTGTTATCATTATTATATGCGTGCGTGTTCCTTTGTTCGTGTAGCCCTTCGTTTCTTCGTGCGTGACTTCTTTTGTCCGTTCCTTCATATGTGACTCCCTTCATTTGTTCGTTCGTTCGTTCGTTCATGTCATAGACTGTATAAATAATGGACGTAGTATCCGTGACGTGACCCATCTGTTTCTGAAGCGCTGTTTTGAGGCCAATCGTCAGCAGGAGACAGATTGGAAATGCTGAAGTCAACCTAACTGCTGTTGAGTTAGTGTGAGGTAAAGAGGCGGGCTTTGAGCCTCCTAGTCAACAGCTGCAGTGTTCCCGCCTGTCAATCAAATCAGCTGTGCCCCTCATAATGGAAAACTCTTAATCTTGATTAGCTTCGAAATTGCAGCATTATGAAAAAATTCACCCCCTGTACAGTTAGTGCCGATCGAGAAATGAGCTCACCGGACTACACTCGTTTTTTGTACCAGGCTGTAAACATGTTTATTTCTGTTGTAAAGATCAGCTTTTTTACTTCAATTCTCGCGGCCAGACGTTGCTGCTTGGTTTGTGTCTTTCTTTCTTCCTTTGTTCATTCTTTTTTTTATAAGTCATAATTTTGGCCTTAGCCTTTATCACACAGGACAGCTGAAGCCAAAAATACAAGGGGTAAATAGAGAGCGAGGACGACATGAGACGAACAGTCTGCAGTCAGGAATCAAGCTAATGTTTAGTGCAGTGAGGACTTCAGCTCTGACTTCAGCTCCTAGCCTACTGTCCAAGCTAAACCAGTGTTGTGACGCAGTTAGTAGTGAGGATTGTAGGGCTTCATTGAATGTATGCTGGGGAGTAGGAGGGGTACAAATTAAAATATCACCGTTCTGACTAATACCATACAGTTTTCATATTGCTGTCATCCAATATCATTATTTTGATTAAAAATACTACAGTGCTCTGCCTCTGGTGAGGCTAATGACATGAATCATGCACTTCAGAGACATTGTATGCGTCAGTGAATCAGATATCTTTGTGCATCATTCTATGATTTGTCTTAGAGTTGGCCTTTCTATTGGGTGTCATATTGTATCACATTATTTTGCATCCTATCAAGAGTAACCCATAGGCTGTATAAAATATGGACGTAGTATCCGTGACGTCACCCATCTGTTCCTGAGCGCTGGTTGGAAGCAAATCGACGACGGCAGCCATATTGGAAATGCAGAACTCAACCAGGCAGTGTGAGACGTAAAGGGGCGGAGTTTGAGCCTCCTAGCCAACCGCTATGTGTTCCCGTCAGGTGGTCAAGTCAGTCATGTCCTTATTTGGGCAAAAACTCGTAATCTTAATATCTTCTGAACCGTCATGTTATAAGCTGTGTTTCTACAGCCAGCCTTAAGCGGATTCTCGATGCATTGCAGTTTATAACACTTCCGCATGGGCTTCATAGTTTGAGACCGGAGGTTGCCGCTTGGAGTAACCCTGCTTCGTAATCCTCTACAGGTGAACATTTTTACTGAAACCCCCAAAACATTGTATCACTAGATAGGGCCCGAGCACTGACACACAGTAGTGGCGAAGGCCCTATTGAAACCCTACTGATTATTATTATTATTCAGCTGCCTAAATGATCGCATTTTTGGAACCTTTAACATTGATGAAAGCACTCATTAGGCTTGGTGAAAAATTTGAGAATGTATGGGTCTTGCTAAAAATTTGCAAAAATGTACTCACTAGTGCCTGCTAAAATTTTCAAAAACCCCTCCCCATAGAGGTTATTTTGAGCTACATGCATGAAAATGAATTTGCATATCCATGGCATCAGGACGCACAAAAAAGCCTCTAACATTCATATCCGAAGCTCAACAGGAAGAGCAGCACCTAGCTTTGAAAATTCAAAATGGCGCCCAACTAAGAGTGCATACTTTTGAGATCTCCTCCTAGGGTTTTTCTTCAATTCAGTCCAAACAAGGCTCATTCTATAGTAGACACATTGATGATTCAAAATTATTAGAGGCATTCCGTTCAGACTAAAATTGTGGGCGTGGCAGACTTTCAGGCGTTGCATCAAACACACATTTCTCGCCAATAACAGGAAATGGATATTTGGGGCTTTAAAATGCCCGATGAGATGAGGCGGTGGCTCACATGAGGCGGTGGCTGCAGGTGTGCAAGGGCCCGTTCATCGCCGCTTGAGGCTTTAATTTCAATGCATTTCAGTTTACTGTTTCCCCAAGATTAAGTCTGAAATTTTTTCACCAGAAAACCCCTCAGCAGCTTATCTACATTTTTTTTTTCTTTTAAAGTGATGCATCAGATTATTTTTCTGAACACTTGAATGCTTGATTTTGGCAAACACTCAATTCTAGTTATATGAATTAAAAGCAATAAGGAAAAGTAGTATGGAACCATCAGTAAAAGTAGTCACCTTGAGGCAAACTGTAGCATGCACAAGAAAAAAGGAACTGCATCAAAAATGAGGCCCAGCGCTGCAGCAAATAAAAATAATGGATGTTGCTCTCAGGATTTTATTTTGAAGGCATTTTTCAGTACTACCTGCAGGGCAAGTAGCATTTATGTGCTTTGCACTGAAACACAAACTAGTCATCTAGTGAGCTGTCAGAACAAAGGGTTTGAGAGCAGTTAAGAAGCAGGTGTTGAGCGGGTGATTGAGAGGGAAAAAGCCACAGAATGAGGCACAGATTGTGTAAGCAAACCAGGGCCAGAGAGCAGTTTGTGATTGCAGCAAGGTTCAATAAGAGGCTTAAATGTGAAGGGTGAAGTGGCACCTCGCTCTAAAACTCAGAAACCAGAGGGAGCGATGCTGTTTTCTTACTCATGGGACAAACTTTCAGGACCAGCAAATTGCTTGACAAGTTTCAGCGTCACCACGAGGCCTGACACTTGAAAAAGGGCGGGGAGGTGGGGAGAAGAATGCCACCACTATTTTAAGGAGACAAACATTGAGTGCTTTTACCTCACTTTATGTCAAACAAATCTCCAGCCATCCTGCTAATGGATGTGAAACCATGACAACGCCGGGGCAATCAGCACAAAGTAAGGCCATTTAAGTTTGTTGTGACGACAGGCTGTAAGTGGCAGATTTCACGGGGAACATTACGTTCTGAGGAGAGAAGCAGCTGGATGAAGACTTTTTGTCTCGCTGTAACACACAAAAAAAGACGTAATAAAAAATCTGCCATGAAAACTAAATCATCTGTCTCAGGGATTTTGACAGCGAATCAATATTTGTGAAAATGAACAACTAAATCTGATGCCTAGAGCTGTTATATACTGGGTCTGTACAGAAAAACAAGTCTCTACTTCATCCAGTTTTCAGCAGCAGGGCTGAGATTCTGGCCTGGATTCTCCGGACAGCGGTGTCAAACCTGGATTCAGGTGTGTTTACAATGTAACACAACATCAATATTCAATCACTGGGGATGTCGGTGAAGTCTTAACATTTGAGGTCAAACTTTAGAAGATGAGGTTTTTTAAGATGCTGTGGTTAACATCTTGTTTCTGCGGGGTGTTTTGGTGTTTACAAAATGTTCTCTCTAGATTTCACAGAGGCTGCAAAGATTATTGATCAAAGTGACAAGTGCACCGCTTTAATATCTGAGAGCAACTTGAGCAAGAAACTGACTTTTCTGTGTCTTGACATGTTTTTCAATGCAACCTGCAATCAACAGATGGCCAAGCGTCGCTTTAAATCAACAAGCACTCCTGTGACTACGCTGGCTCGCATGTTTAAATGGAGCCACACTTACTTTACTCCATCTGCAGCTAGAAGACGAAAATGTTTGATTCAGCTTTACTGCATCCTCTCTTCCACTTAAGGGGCATTTTGACCGGAGGAACTTTACCCCAGAACTACGTGCGTTTTGACCGGTGGAACTAGGGTCTAAATTTAGTTCAGGGGTAGATAATCTCCCCCCTAAAAAGCCCCTGCTAGGGGGGTAGTACTTTTCAAAAAGCCCCGGGGCTTTTGGGGGGCAGGGCCTGAAATGCTGAACTATCTGATTGGTAGATTAACCGCAGTGTGTTTATTCCGCCCGTCATCCACAATAATATCACACACATCTGTGATTCACTTGATTTCTCTTTCTTTACTTTGTTCTATCTTTTTTGTATGTGTGTGTACTTTTCAAAAGAAGAAGCTGTGATTCACTTGATTTAGCAGCTTGTTACAGTAGCCTTCTCGCAGCCCACCGCGAATGCGTCTCTCCCGGTGTTACGGTTTTAAAAGCAACCCTTAAAACTGGAGACCTTCAGCTGAAACACAGATGGAGTTTTTGAGATTCAATATCCTCATCAGATAAGTATTTAATGATCGTCTAAAGACGTTTATGAGGAATGAATCTGGCTGAAAGTCGGTAGTTAACAGGGTCGCTGTTTAAACCAAAACACTGGCGATCTCTGCCACGGCTTTTTGAGTTAAAAGGATTTTAAAGCCGTGTTGAAACGTCTTTGCTACTCGCTCTTATCTCCTGTCACGTGTTGATTCAGTGAATCCATCTGTGATGAAATATAGCACGATCTAAAACAGTTTGAGCTGAGTCTCTTCCATGCTAACAGGCTAACTGTTGTGATACCTGCCTGTCTGTCTTCTGTAATGTTATCTGTGATGAATGGCATTCGTCTTTGTTTTACTGCCCTCTACTGGTCTGGTGGTGTAGTGCATTTAGTTTTTTTCCCCCCTTCATACGTCACCCATGGTCAAAACGCAGACAACAATGGGGGGCACAGAACCTTTTAGTTCAGGGTAAAGCAGTTCTGGGGGTTGAAAGACACCACTACTCTTGGTCGAAATGCACCTTTAGGTTCTTTTATTTCTATTTCTACAGGTTCTGCACATGTGATGCAAACGTGGTGGTATCATTCCTAACTAACTTAACTAATGAATTCTTAACCATCTCATAGTTTCAGCTCTTAACGCCCGCTTCACACTCACAACAAGTAGAGCTTCATTACTGGGAATGATGTTGATGTGTTCTGTCTGCTAAAATATACCAACACAGACGCTGCAGAGGTGTTTTCATTACACGACGAGGTAGATATCACTTTAAGTGCTGCTGAAAGCCATGAATAATTACTTCCCACTACCTTCTTACTTCTCCTCCAGACTTTGATCTGCAACATAAGACTACTCTCTACTGAGAGCAACAAATACCAACACAGTCTGCCCTTTCAAAGTCTCCCTGCAGGCGATGATACTCCACAGCATTATATCCTGGGTCTGCTGCTTCAAGTGCGTTTATGCAGTGTGCTCAGCATAAAGCATGCCTCCCTTTGCTCTGAGAATGAGGAGGAAGGAAGTTAAAAAGGTGAGATAATTCGATACTTTAGTGGTGAGTGAAACTTTGAGAGGGAAAGTGAAGGTGCAAAGTCAGACTGAACAAACAGAGGAGGAAAAAAAAGGGAGAATTGGCTGGAGAGGATACACTTCTCTGTCCTTCACGCTGAAAGCAAATTCCTCAAGATGAATACCAGCATATACAAAAACGTCTGGGTTACCAAACACCAGTTGACACAAATGAATTTGAGCCTGCACCCTTCAGCTACCTAAATTTTGTTACTCTGTACTCTAATTGAAGATGTATTTATGATGTGACACAACTATGGGTGTAAATCACACATCATGCTGCACAGAAACACCAACCCTAACAAGTAAACCAGCCTTCAGGAGGAAGGAGTCTTCTTATCAGCTTACCAATGTGGAGTGAAAGTACTCAGTAGCCCCGTCTACGAAGCCTGTAAGGCCGTTATTTTGTCTCGCAGTTTTTATAGAAGGTAAGGAGGCGAAATGGAGCAAAGTCGATCTGCCGTTAAGCTGGCAGTGGAGGTCATTAAGATGGTGAAATAAGATCTGTGTAAGCATTGGAGCTGGCAGGACGATACAGCAGTGAGTGTGTGTGGGGTTCTTTATTTGTTTACACGTTTAACTCTATATAATGATGGACAATACGTCTCCACCCTTCGCCATGTACAAAAGTGAAGCCCTGGATCACTCAAGTACTCTTGTTTTATTGATTATTATGGTTTATCCTCATTTGTTCTGCTAATTTTGTGAGAGCAGAGCCATGAGAACCCTATAGTCAATCATGTATGGAAGTAAATCAGTCTCATCAGATTCCGAAATTTTTGTTGATTTTGCGTTGAATTTCTAGCACTAAATTTTTTTTTTTGCTTTGAAATTATTTATCTGAATTTTTTTTCATTGGCCGGCAGTTGGGTTCAATGTGAGACGATCGATTGCTTTTCCCTGGGTAAATAATCTGTTTACATTGAATTGTTTAACACTGAATTTTGGACGTTGAAAATGAGCACTTGAATTTTTATACATTGAATTTTTAAAACTTGAATTTTTGAAGACTTAAACTCAATGACAAAAAAATTCAGATGCACAATTTCAATGCAAAAAAAAACTTCAGTGCTAGAAATTCAATGCTTAAAAAAAATAAAATCTGATAAGACTGATTTACTTCCATAATCATGGTGTTAAAGCCATTTTAAAGCATCTAATAACTTATCAAAACTACATTTTTCAGGGCACCGTTGGCCTAGCAGTCTAAGCTTGTGCCCCATATACAGAGACTACAGTCCACATCGCAGCGGTCGCAGGTTTGAGTCCCAGCCTCTACAATTTGCTGCACGTCTTCCCCTAATCTCTACTCCCAACGTTTACAGTTTCACTCCAGCTTTCCTATCCAATAAAGGAGAAAATGGCAAAAAATATAACTTTAAAAAAGACAACCACATTTATCAAAACAAAAACACTTGGATGTAAATCAGCATGATAAGAGCTAACTTTGAAGATGGAAACCATGTTTGAGAATGTTCTGCTTACATGTATCTTGATTTAATAGTTTAACACATGTCCGATCTGTTAGTATGGAGAAGGCAGGCCTTCTGACTTATTCTTTAGCCTCGGGGTTCCCAAAGTGTGGGTCAGGACCCCCTGGGGGGGTCACGAGAGACAAATGGGGGGGGTCGTGAGATGTCTTCAAAAATGTTTTTTTTAAAGTTATCTAATAATATTTATTATTATTATTATTATTATTATTATTTATTTTTGTTTATTTACCTTGTTTTCTTATGTTTATTTTCCGTTTTCTTTGTACTGTAAATTATTATTATTTGTTTATTATCAATTTTGTAAACGTTTTAAAATTATTTTTTCTTCTCTTTGTTGGTTTTGTATTACTTATATATAATTTGTAAACTTGTGGTGAACAAAGAAATACTGAAAAAATGCAATAAAAAAAAGTTAAATGATGAAAAATTATTTAAAAATAGTAAATTTTATATAGTAAAAAATATCGACAAAAATAGTAGCTAAACTTGAAATAAAACCTTGAAAATAAAGAAATGTAATGAGTTTTCTGCCTTTCTTTTTGCCAGATGACTAGGGTAAATTTCTGCAGACCAGCTAAATTAAGCCACATTAAATCACTCTGAGGGACAGTGGGGGTCGCGAGTCTTTGGCACCGATATTTTGGGGGTCGTGGGCTGAAAAGTTTGGGAACGCCTGCTTTAGCCAATCAGTATGAGGGCCCACTTTTTTTTGGCTTCTCTTTTAGGGAGCTGTGATGTTGTCTGCCTTTTAAGGGTCTCTTTATTTCTTCTTTGTTAGGAAGTATTCATGTTATAGAGAACAAGTTAAAGTACCATTAAGCCATGTTCACTGAACTTTCTACATTAAAAAAAAGAGACCACTTGCCGCTTGGGTCTGACACATCTGTATTAGTACAAAGTCACCTGATTCCAAAAATCTCACGCTCCAATGTCAAGACAACTAAATTATTTTGAGTCCTCTTCTCAGTCAAAGTGAAGTTATTTGAAGGGTTGTCACTAACAGTTCTTTAAGCCTGGTGCGTCTTTAAACCTCTTTAAGCCAGCTAACAGTAAAGGGTCCATTTGCAGCACGGTCAGCAGGGAAATCACACAGTTAGGTCGACTATATGTGAGAGTAATTGACCGTTACAAACCAAAAACACCTTTGAAAGCCAATTACAGTGAACTAATACTATTTTCCCTCAGACACAAACAACTTCCACTTAAAGCGGTTAAATCTCTCCCCCCCCCCCCCCCCCCCCCCTTCTCTCAGTGATTAATATTGACTCCTTACAGAAGCCAATCTGTGAGAGCTTAATGCCAGCCACCATAATGCCAAACGATATAAACAAAGCAGCCTTATTTAGATTGAGTTCAGCTGGAGACACTTACCCAAACACTCTCCAGTCTGCCACTCCAGACACTGGCCATAAGGAAAAGAGATGACATAGGCAGTGGAGTCTACGCAGCGCTGAGCACTGCCGCACCACATACACTCTGTGGCCTGACTGGTGCAGTTTGCACAGTTGGTGTGTAGCGAGCACGGCTTCTTACAGGACGGACGGGTACTCTGATTGGGGTTTCCTAAACATTGAAGGAAAAGAAGGAATGATTGTTTTTGTTAAAAAAAAAACAGATAACAAATGAATGTTGTAAATAAATCATGTAGACTAGAGCTCTCACCAGTTGCTTTCTCACAGATGAGGCCATGCGCGGTCGCAGTGCATGGATTGGCTCTGAGGCCGGACACCTGAGGCTCCTCCAGGTACGCACAGAAACCAGAGTCGCTGGGCTCGCCAGGCAACCAGCGCAGGCTGTTGTTGGTGAAGGGGGTCATGTCCTCCCAGCCCCAGTACGACACGTTGATTTTCCTCAGGCCCACCCAGGGAGACAGCCGCTGTGGAGACACAGAAAACAAGTTACACGCTCTGCTGGATGTAAGATTAAAAATGTCTGTGCCTCTTCTTCTGCTACATGACGATATCTGAGGTCTGAATGGCTCCTGAATTTACATACAGGAACCAGGAATGCCATTAAACTTCAAATAAAAATAATTTCACAGGTGTGATGAGTTATTTGCCCTGAGGAAAATGATGCCAAATGGCATGTTAGAAAACAAACAAGCCAGTTTCGGCCAGACAGACCGAGTTCAAATGATGTACTTATGAAAACAGGCAGAAACTCATCAATAGGTCACACCATTTTTTGTCCGTGCAAAGTGGCTATGTGGCTGTGGCCAGATGAGAAAGTGAGTGTTTGCACAACATTTTCCATTAAAGATGAAGAGACTTGAATTATTATGCTGTTAACAGCATTGACTAATTACAATTCAAGAGGAAAACTTCGTGTCCTGGACAGACGGTTTCTAATTTTACGTTGTAATGCATCAAAAACAGCAGGATGGTCCTTGTACATGAAACCCTGCTTTGAAACAAACCCAGATTTCGACTCATATTCAGATGACTGTCATTGTCATGCTTTGCTGGTAGTACAGAAATGTCTGCATCATTTTTATTAAGCATTTATCAAGCTCGCTGCAAAGAGGAAGTCGTTATAAACTGTGAATTGTAAACCACATCTGTCATGACTCAAACCTGACAACACACAGGCTGGAAGCTCATATCTTACCTAAGGTAATTTGTTTTGGAATTGTTATTAGTTTTTCTCTTGCTTTGGTTTGACTTTTTTTTTAACATGTTTATGATTGGGGTTTTTTTTAGGCTTTTTTAGGTTTTTTTAGGCTTTTTTCAAACGTTTGCTTTGGTCTTTACATGTCTTAGCAATGCATCCCTGAACCGCCTACAAGTGGTCCAAAATGCTGCTGCTAAGCCGTTGACCAAATCATCTAGGAGATCTCATGTTACAACAATCCTCATTTCTTTGCACTGGCTTCCAGTTGAATGTAGGATCCAGTTTAAAATTCTTGTTGTTGTGTACATAGTGCTCGATGGTCAGGCTCCAGTCTACATTAGGGAGCTTCTGAAGCCTTATAACTCCAGCAGGACTATGAGGCCCTCTGATCAGGATTTATTGGTTGTGCCTCGTACCAGGTTAAAAACTAAAGGAGACTCTGCTTTCCAGGTTGTTGGTCCTAAACTCTGGAACAGTCTCCCTCTAGAACTGAGAACTGCGGACGCTGTCGACAGGTTCAAAAAGAAGTTGAAGACCTATCTGTTTAGACTTGTTTAATCTGTCTGTTTTTATGTCATGTTTTTGTCTGTATTTGCAATCTCTGTTTTGCCTTTTAATGTTTTTCTATTGTTGTAAAGCACCTTGTGACCTCTGTTCTTGAGAGGTGCTCTATAAATAAATAAATAAATCTTACTTACTTACTTACTTACTTTGATGAAAAAAAATTATACATTTTTGCAATTTGGTTCACAGTATAATATTGCAAAACGGGCCAGAGCATACACCAGTATGGTTACGTCATGACATCACAGCCTCCCACTGCGTAGATAGACAAATGCCATGCCTACTGGTCGTATTTTGCATAGTGGGAAACTGGTGTTTTGGTTTGAAGAGTGACCCAGTAACCATGCGACTTGCAGCCGGTTATTGTGGTTACAAAAGCTGTTGAAATGCGGGAAAAGTTCTCACGAATGCAGCCTCTTTGTATTATAATATACAGTCTACGGTCAAAATAGATTCAGGACTCATATTTTTAGACCGGAGGTTGCCGCTTGCTTGTGAGTTGTCTTGGAGCAGCGGGGAGGTCAAATTCCTCATCGAATGAGCATATACTGTATGTTAAATGTTGATTGCCAGTTACAATAATACAGAAGTTTACACACTTGTGAGTAAGCGCATGAATAAGAGGGGCTTTCAGTGCCATGCTGAGCACTGTTGCGCTAAGGCCAATATGTTAAGGTCATAGACCAGCTTAGCAAAAATGGAGGTCACAGTCATGAAAAGGAAATATTGAATTCGCTTGACGAACCGGAGAAAATTCTGATAGACACACTCTGACTCTTTCTGTTGAGGCAAGGTCATGAACATGCAGCGTAGTGCGTCACTCTCCTTCACAGTGAGGGGAGTGCGTCAGTCACAGGATGCTTGTGTTATAGAAAAAAACTAAGGACACTTTCTCAAGAATTTTAATATCATTTTAGATAGTTTTGTTGACACACAACTCAGATTAAGTGTTCCTTTTTTTTGGTAGAGCCTTGTTTTTACTTGTATTTCAGTAATTACATATATTTTTGACATTCTATTTACTTCATTAATTTGTTGTGAGCTCCCATCCTTACAGATCTGAAACCTTCAAAACTCTGGGAAGCAGAGACCAGAGATCCACAGTTAGACCCAAAACAAGTGCAAACTGCAAGAAACTTCAAAACATCACGGGTGTGTTAGTGCGTGAATATTAAAAGCACATGTACCAGGTTATGTGTTACATATTGTCCCACTTGCTCACTTGTGTAATTGTATGTTACATTTACTTGTGGCTCTAGAGTCCTGTCCAGCTTTAAAGTGGTGGTCTGGATGAAACTACCTGTTCGCCATTTTGAGTTGTGTTTGTAAAAAAAAAGCCATTACGAGGTGCTGGTTGCTTCCTGAACCTCTCACAATACAGGAGTGGATTAATATAGTAAACAGGGTTCCCACTCTTTTCAAGGACATTTTCATTGATGATCAAGCTGGTATGACAGTCTAAATTTAGTTCCTAATTTAGTTCCTAAATAGTCTACTATGTTCCTCTCAGTGGAAGTCTACATTGAAAGACATGTAGTCTATGGCTATTAATGAAATCATCTCTTACATACTTAAAAATTATGGCAAATTGATAATAGAATAATGCAACCACAGATGTACAGCACTTCACTTTATTAGTGCAACCAAGTAACAATGATGGGCAACATCTCAGCTTTCTCTTTTCTCAAAAATAATATGAGCTAAGAAAAAAACAAAAGAGCCTGCAAAGGAATCAGGAAGCTGCCTTATTGAAATAATTAAATAATAATAATGATCAGAGGATCAGTGCAATAATGACCTAAATAGAACTGAATGACAAAAATGGCCACAAATGTTTCTCAACTCAACTCAACTCAACTCAAAATATACCTGCTTAATCATGATATTCATCCTGCTAAGCGGTCAATATAAAACAAAGCAAATGTCACATGTCGTAAACTGAAAAAAATCGCACCAGTGTAAAGACGCACTCTGTATTTGAAGATTTCTCAGAGATTTAAAAAAATGTAAACTGTCTTCCTGCGTGGCGATGTCTATTATGATCAGCGATGTCTACAACGTGGAGTTTCTGTGCAGCTGTGTCGCTCTTTTTGTTCTGTTTGTTTTCACTATCGGGAGTTTGCACTCCTACTAGCTAGAGCAAGGGTTCTCGTTGGGTTCTGGTTGGGTTTGGTTGAGTTTGGTTCTGGTTCTGTTTGGTTGAGTTTGGTTCTGGTTCCGGTTCTGTTTGCTTGAGTTCGGTTCTGGTACGGTTCTCGTTCTGTTCTGGTACGGTTCTGGTACTGTTCTGGTACGGTACGGTTCTGTTCTGTTCGGTTCTGTTCTGGTTCGGTTCTGGTATGGGTCTGGTTCGGTTTGCTTGAGTTCGGTTCTGGTTCAGGATCTGTTTGCTTGAGTTCGGTTCTGGTTCAGGATCTGTTTGCTTGAGTTCGGTTCTGGTACGGTTCTGGTACAGTACTAGTTCGGTTCGGTTCGGTTCTGTTCCGGTTCTGTTCTCGTCAGTTCTGGTATGGTTCTGGTGCGATTCTGGTTCGGTTCTGGTTCAGTTCTGGTTGGGTTCTGGTTGGGTTTGGTTGAGTTTGGTTCTGGTTCTGTTTGCTTGAGTTTGGTTCTGGTTCCCGTTCTGTTTGCTTGCATTCGGTTCTGGTTCGGTTCGGGTACTGTTCTGGTACTGTTCTGGTACTGTTCTGGTACTGTTCTGGTACGGTTCTGGTTCGGTTCTGGTTCTGGTTCGGTTCTGGTTCGGTTCTGTTCTGGTTCGGTTCTGGTACAGTTTTGGTATGGTTCTGGTTCGGTTCGGTTCTGGTTCAGTTGTAGTTCGATCTGGTTCGGTTCTGGTACAGTTCTTGTATGGTTCTGGTACGGTTCTGGTTCGGTTCTGGTTCGGTTCTGGTAGAGTTTTGGTATGGTTCTGGTTCGGTTCTGGTTCAGTTCTAGTTCGGTTCTGGTTCGGTTCTGGTACAGTTCTGGTATGTTTCTGGTACGGTTCTGGTTCGGTTCTGGTTCTGTTCTGGTTCTGTTCTGGTTCGGTTCTGGTTCGGTTCAGTTCTGGTTCGGTTCTGGTACAGTTTTGGTATGGTTCTGGTTCGGTTCGGTTCGGTTCTGGTTCAGTTCTATTTAGGTTCTGGTTCGGTTCTGGTTCGGTTCTGGTACAGTTCTGGTAGGGTTCTGGATGGGTTCTGGTTTTGTTTGGTTCTGTTTGCTTGAGTTTGGTTCTGGTTCTGTTTGCTGAAGTTTAGTTCTTGTTGCAACCATAACCCTCACCCTAACCCTAACCCTAACCCTAATCCTAATCCTAACCCTAATCCTAATCCTAACCCTAACCCTAACCCTAAACCCTAATCCTAACCCTAATCATAACCCTAACCCTAACCCTAACCCTAACCCTAATCCTAACCCTAATCATAACCCTAACCCTAATCCTAACCCTAACCCTAACCCTAATCCTAACCCTAACCCTAACCCTAACCCTAATCACAACCCTAACCCTAATCCTAACCCTAACCCTAATCATAACCCTAACCCTAAACCCTAACCCTAACCCTAACCCTAATCCTAACCCTAATCCTAACCCTAACCCTAATCATAACCCTAACCCTAACCCTAATCCTAACCCTAACCCTAAGCCTAATCCTAACCCTAACCCTAATCATAACCCTAATCCTAACCCTAACCCTAATCATAACCCTAACCCTAACCCTAAACCCTAATCCTAACCCTAACCCTAATCATAACCCTAACCCTAACCCTAATCATAACCCTAATCCTAATCCTAACCCTAACCCTAATCATAACCCTAACCCTAACCCTAATCCTAACTCTAACCCTAACCCTAACCCTAACCCTAAACCCTAATCCTAATCCTAACCCTAATCCTAACCCTAATCCTAACCCTAACCCTAATCCTAACCCTAATCCTAACCCTAATCACAACCCTAACCCTAACCCTAATCACAACCCTAACCCTAATCCTAACCCTAACCCTAATCATAACCCTAACCCTAACCCTAAAACCTAACCCTAATCACAACCCTAACCCTAACCCTAACCCTAATCCTAACCCTAATCATAACCCTAACCATAACCCTAACCCTAACCCTAATCCTAACCCTAATCACAACCCTAACCCTAACCCTAATCACAACCCTAACCCTAATCCTAACCCTAACCCTAATCATAACCCTAACCCTAACCCTAAACCCTAACCCTAATCACAACCCTAACCCTAACCCTAACCCTAATCCTAACCCTAACCCTAATCATAACCCTAACCCTAATCCTAACCCTAACCCTAATCATAACCCTAACCCTAACCCTAACCCTAATCATAACCCTAACCCTAACCCTAAACCCTAACCCTTACCCTAACCCTAATCATAACCCTAACCCTAATCATAACCCTAACCCTAATCATAACCCTAATCATAACCCTAACCCTAATCACAACCCTAACCCTAACCCTAATCCTAACCCTAATCATAATCCTAACCCTAACCCTAATCCTAATCCTAATCCTAACCCTAATCATAACTCTAACCCTAATCCTAACCCTAATCATAATCCTAACCCTAACCCTAATCATAACCCTAATGCTAATCACAACCCTAACCCTAATCATAACCCTAGGATCAGGGTGAGAATGATTTTGTAACAGAATAAATGCACACAATTGGGCAATTATAAGGCTTCTCATAAAAACACTGTATGTAAAAGGGTTTTCAACACATAAACCATTAGTTTTTGCAAAGTTAAGGTAAAACATACGGCTACAAAAGATCCTAAATTAAGAGCCATTCGGGAGTCGAAAGAGCCGGCTCTTCTTTGAGGGCCGAGTCAAAAGAGCCGGCTCTCTGAAAAGAGCCCAACTTCCCATCACTAAAGCACATGCTTACTACCATTTGCACTCTTAGTTGCCCTTGGAACTATTTGTATTGTAAAACGTATCAATGTAAATACTTCAGACCTGTACCATAGTGATAAACAGATAACACTTCAATTTGAATCAAGTAAATACCACTTGTATACTTTAAAACAGAGGGTCATTTCATTCCTTGTGGACTCAACATGACAGCATTTATACTTTTCAAGTAATTGATCTTAAACGCTTTCAGAAAATTAACAGTAGCAAGACTCACATATCCCTTCGCGCCACCAAATGGTATCATAACAATGGTGTATATGCTGTTTTGTAATGACAGCACAATTTTATAATTTATTAGAAATGTATTCAAATTATTTCACTGACCCCATGCTATGGTTCCCGGACCCCCAGGGGTCCCAGGACCCCACTTTGAGAACAACTGAGCTAGAGTACGGTAATTGAGTTCTCAGCCTGCAGAGAAAGTTGTGAGGCACAGACCCCCAAGCTCTCTCCCCGACTCCACTGGTCACACTATAACTTAAATATAAGACTCTTTGAATCAAAAGAGCACTCTACAAGGTTAATGTACCATAAAACATAAACAATATACCCCCGTTTTCTGTGAATGCATGATTATGAAGTGAAGGAGAAAAGATGTGAAAAAAGTTGCGCAGTGTTGCTGTCTTTTCCAGCACAGTGTGCACTCAACTTTCAATGAATGGGGATGTGTTTTGTTAATAGGGTCAGGTCGCACGCAGCCATGTTGGAATCATTTTCCAGGACTTTATGTGATTTTCCAGGACATTTTACTTGTCCTCCCATTTTCCAGGTGTTTTCCAGTACTGGAAAACTGGTCAACTGTTTTCCAGGTTTTCCAGGACGTGTGGGAACCCTGAGTAAATGATATTTATGTTATGGAAAGGATTACTTTCTGTTTACAACTTCAGAAAGATGCCTTTATTAAACTCTGGACCAAGTGGACTAAGTATGTAAAACCCCTACAGACAGATTTTGTGGATGATACCATTCAAGGACCTGGTGACGCTGTCTTGTCTTAGCTAATTACATGTTTATTTGTTTTTTTGTGTGTGACTTTCTGTCACTTATCTCTCCCTGAAATGTTTCTGGCTCACTCTAGTGTTTACATATTGTCTCCCCCAGGTTGTATTTAGTTTTAATAATCTTTAAAAACAGAGGACTGCAGAGGACATTAACATTATTCTCTCTTGTGTATGTCAATGCTCTGTATAACAAACTGCTGTCCACCAACAAAAATAAAGAATTTCAAAAAAGTGGTGGTCTGAAGATTCAAACAAGCCTCCCTTCATCCTTTAAAAACACAACTCAGAGTTTCTTGAACCAGCCAGCTGCAATAAGGTGCAGTTGAGCGTGGTTACACACAGTATGCTTTGTGGACTGGATCTTATGACGGAGCAGACAGCAGGGGGAAAATGAAGCCCATTATTTGCTGCTATTAGAGGCCACAATCCAGTGTTCGTGAATTGCACCAGCGTCACAAGTTTAAATTTTTTCTTTTTTTCTTTGTATTATTATTTGGAAAGGGTAACAATACAAAATTTACAACACTTGGAAAATTGTATTCATCCTTTTCCAGTCTTTTATATGCATATGCATAGAGAGAAAAAGTATGTCCACATAGCCACTCAGTCCTGAAATGTTTCTGTCCTCCATCTTTCCAGTTGAATGCATTCATTTATACTCTTAAAGGTGACATATCACGCTTTTTTCATCAATATATATTGGTCTAAGGGGTCCCCAAAACATGTCTTTAAAGTTTATGCTCAAAAAAACACTTTGAAATCAGATTTTGGCATGCCTGAAAAGCCCTCTTCTTCAGTCCTCCTCAGAACACTCTGTTTTCCCTTTGACCACGCCCCCTCCGGAAGTGGATGTGCCTCGGCTTTCCAGCACGTTGATCTAATGTTTACATGTTGGCTGAATATACACGGCTGCTCAGAGATCACGTTACTTCAACCCTCTGAATCTGATCCAGAATCTGATCCTGACGGAGAGGCGCCTGTAGCAGGACCTTTCTGAAGGATTGGTCACAGATTTAGTGTTTCTTGTTGTTTTATTTATCAGTATGTAGACGTGTGTCTTGGTACACAGCTACGAACATGTAGCTATGTGGCTATGCTAACTAGCGCTAGCACGTATCCATGATAAATAAAAATCATCCACTAGATCTTCAAATCTGCAGGCGTGGGGAGTAAAACCGACCTCTACCAGAAAGGCAGCAGGACCTTTTATGAAGGATTGGTCACAGATTTAGTGTTTCTTGTTGTTTTATTTGTCAGTATGTCGACGTGTGTCTTGGTACACAGCTACAGCTACAGCTATGAACATGTAGCTATGTGGCTATGCTAACTAGCGCTAGCACTTATCCATGATAAATAAAAATCATCCACTAGATCTTCAAATCTGCAGACGTGGGGAGTAAAACCGACCTCTGCCAGAAAGGCAGCGGGACCTTTTCTGAAGGATTGGTCACAGATTCTGTGTTTCTTGTTGTTTTATTTGTCAGTATGTCGACGTGTGTCTTGGTACACAGCTACAGCTACGAACATGTAGCTATGTAGCTATGCTAACTAGCGCTAGCACTTATCCATGATAAATAAAAATCATCCACTAGATCTTCAAATCTGCAGACGTGGGGAGTAAAACCGACCTTTGTGTTTATTAAGACAGCCTACAACTAGCATGCCTCCCTCCTAAGCTCCTTGTTAGCACACATTTGTGCAGGTAATGAAAAACGGAGGGGGGGTTCAGTATTATTTTATACAGTCTATGGGCTGAACAAGCTCCGAGCTCTGACTCCGTGACAGACCGGATATTGTTGTTACGTAACAAAAACACGGAAGTCTGAAACGGCTCGTTTCACACACATTTACAGAAAGGTGGAGAAATCAAAACAGGGGCAGAATGGATTTTTTTCATTCTCGGGGGGTTTGTAGACATGCCAGGGAAACATATTTCAGGTAAAGAACCATTAAAAAGTCAATTTTGCATGATATGTCACCTTTAAAATTCAAACACATACATATACATTAATCCTCATCTCTTCAGTCAGTCACTCATTTCCCTGCATACATCCTTTACACAAAGATATATAACTATTTACATAAGAACTAGGGAAGATACCTTTATGTTTTATTCTCTAAGGAGGGGGAGGGCTAATACCTTGTTGGTGGAGTCATACAAAATCCGCTCGCACTGGGGTTATAAATTGAATCCACTTATTCCAAATTTGATAAAATGTTTCCTTTTGGATCCTCAGAGAGTAAGTCAACTTCTCCATTTTAAATGTTTCCAAAATGATTCCAAACCAGTCATCCACTGTTGGTGCTGCTGGTTTGAGCCACCTTCTGGTGATTGATGTTTTACTGGCTGCTAAAAGCACTTGCAGCACAAGTTTAAATTTTCAACAAATATTTCTGTTAATTTATTCATATGGTGTAGCTTGGATATATAACTTTAAGTATGCATCCTTTCAAGCAAAAGTATTGAAATGTTCTCAAACCAAAGAGAAAACTACAAGCCCACCAGACTCAGCAGCAGCAGCCAGTGTCTTCGATTCCCTAAGTGCTTGTGATTGTTCCTACAGACAGCCTGTCGTCTGGCCCTGGTTTGTTAAATAAAATGAGAGCGGAGAATCTGTGACTGTGTTACAAGGGATCAAATAAATCAAACACGGCGAAAACAAAACTAAGTGAAGCGTGATTATCACAGTCTGATTCATCAGGCGCACTTTCTCAGACACTGACGCCCGGCATTGTTTTTTCTTCTTGGAACTGCATCGTAGTCAGAAACAAACCGTGTTGTTTGTGGCGCTGCCAAGTGGGAAACAATTTGATGAGAAACAGTTGGAAGACAAAATTACACACGCTTTAATCAGACCGAAAGCAGGGTTATACACACAAGTGAAGAAATAGATCGGGAGAAACTCAGACTGACTTCCTGTTTCCGTCTGTCAATAATGTCACTCTAGACTTTTACAAACATCAGCGGCGTTGTAGTTTCATTAATCTACTTGTTTTTGTGTACCTTGCCGTGTTGCTGCAGCTTCTTCAGCTCCTCCAGCACAAAGTCGACTTGCTTAGAGGTGGTGAGTGAAGCGATGTTCCCGTTGAGGTTCTTGCAGTAGTGTTGGGCGTTGTCGTAACTCTCCCGGCTGGAGTTGATCCTCAGGCAGGCCTCTCCCACCTGGCTCCAGCCTTCACTGCACTGCTGAGCTGTAGGGGGTGATTGGAGGAGGAGTAAGCACAGGCCAAGATGATAAAAAAGTGGCTTTAATATGTGAAACTACTTTAAGTGTCGCAAAAAAGTCAGGACTGGGTCAAAAACTGGTGTAAAGTCAGACCCAGTAGGGCAAGTCCATTACTACACTGCCTAATGCTTTAACCCCAATCATATCACACAAAGTCAGGGACAGATGTTCCCTATTATAGGAAAATTAAATCATTAAGCTGCAATAATTGATTGTGCAGGCACTTGGGAGCTGACATAAAGCTCTGATTTAATTGATGTAGTGAACTTGATAGTAAACAGTTGCCTGATTGCAAATTAAGAAGTTACCAAGCAAAATCATCATAAATTTAAAGATGTGTTTCTGCAAACCTGGTCCATGTGTCTTCTTTTAGCAAGAGGGACAAAGTTGACCCCCTGACCTAACTTGTTTTTCTGATGTTTGGTGCTGACCACTTAGAGTGCACTTCTCACTAGAGACTAGCTTGGGCGTCTAATTTTATGAACATTCAGTACTGTTTGCAAAATAGAGAGATTTTCTGCATCAGATACACCAGTTTTTTTGTCTTCCCAGCTCACTCCCCCATTACTGGCCCACACTTTCCACTACCCATAACACAGCAGTTTGGAATCACTTCAGACATCACTTTGGGTTTTAGACAGCCTCGGATAAAGCCTTTTCACCCATTATCGGTGACATTACCAAACCTGGTCTGATCTAGGTATTCAAAAGTTGAGGGTATAGTCCCTCTCAGTTTCCTTCTCTATCCACTTCAAATTCAAATTCAAATTTGCTTTATTGGCATGAACAATGAGATGTTATTGCCAAAGCACATAAATTCATACAGTACATTATATATTTTCACAACACACTACACTCACCATATATACATTAATCACACACCATATTCATTACATATTATATTCATCACATACATATCAACCATATATTACATATTTTATATGCATTAATGAACGATGGTGTCACCCATACAGCATATGTCAATGTCCTCAACCGATGTGGCGCGCTCACAAAACCTCCACCCAACATCAAACACCATGGGATGGTGCATCCCTCAGGCTGTGACAGGCAGACACATATTTAGCAGCCAGAGGAGCTGCTGACCCTTCCCCCAGGAGAACTGACAGTTTCTCCTCTGGGGTTAATGTTGGGAAGTTTGGTACCATTTTAGTAACGTCCCTGTAGTGGGAATCTCTTAGAATAGAGAACTTGCTGCAGTGGAGGAGGAAGTGCATCTCTGTCTCTATGTCCCCTGTAGAGCAGTGAGCACATAGACGCTCCTCTCTGGGCAGCCATGTCTGTCTGTGTCTCCCTGTCTCTATACACTTAAAGCCATAACCCCAAAAATATCAATACTAACACAGCTGAGAGATTATTATATGAATAACATATTTATAAAATTCAGAGTGATTTAAAGCTGGGGTTGGTAATCAGATTTAGATACACTTGTCTCCTGCCTCTGCTTCCCCTGACTCTATTTACTGCCCCTCTCACTCGACCCCGGGCCTGTCCCCTCTGACCCGATGAGGTGCTTTGCTCATGACTGTAGTCCGGATCAGAGTCTACCATGGGGGCTCTGACAAGCATAAGAATTAATGACATTTAGTAAGTCCTACAGAAAATATATATGTATTGTAGCGTCCGTCTGGACGCTGTAGGGATGACGAGCCGATTCGTGAACACGTTGAATTTTACTAACCAGTCACTGTCAGCCGTGATCACGCCAACCAACAAAGCAACAATCAATGTTTGAATGAATGATACACTTCTCCTCTTGTCTCTCCTCTCTCCAGCTCGCACTCTCTACACCTCTCCTGATGCCTTCACTAACTGTCAACACTGTAGGAATTAAGAACATCTACACTGAACACGTTTAACAAACAGTGGAGCTGTTACAGTATTATATGTGTTATAACTTTTCTCCTGATATCGTGTCACTGGTACAACTGGATAATGCTAGCATGACAGTTGTGAGTACTAACAGCAGCCATGTTTGCTTGTGTTTTTAACTTTCACTATGATAATGTTTTGGTGAGGACCGGTTTTGAATCAGCCACAATCATATGGTCGCAAGTCAGCGGCGCTTGCAAATATGAGTGGGGGGGGGGGGGGGGGGGGGGGGCGTCGTTTTGGAGGAGCTCCGAGGGAGGAGGGGAGGGGTTAGACGGAGTCCTGAGGACATGCTACATTCAAATTCATGCTAGTTTTCCGAGACTACCAACCCCAGCTTTAAGGGTTTAGTCAAAGTTTTAATTGACTTTATATTAGGGATGCACAATATTATCGGCACATTATTGGTATCGGCCGATATTGGCTTTAAAATGACCTAACGGATATCGGCCAACGCTGATATCCGTCGATATAATTAACCGATAAAATAATGGGCTGCTGCACACATGTTGGGCTCATGTTTTAAGTTAAATTTGAATTTAAGCAGCAGTCTGTAAGGTACATGTAGCTGACTAATTTAGGCACATTTACTGTCAAAGAGTAAACCATTTTATTTAATTTGGGTTTAATTGCTGTAGAGTTGCACTTTTCACATGTTCCCTGTGAACAGAGGTTAGGTTTACTTACTATGACAAATGTGAAATTGGCCAAATTTGCCCTGGTTGTGGGTTTTGATATGATTGTCTCAGGGAGAGCATCATCAAAGTTTTAAGTAGGACGTATCTTTTTGGATTAATTTTGTTTATAATAATACTGTATGCTAATTCCAATACAGAAGGGAATTGAGGATCTCTGCAATTAGTTGTGCGGAAAAAAATATCAATATCGGTAATCGGCTAAATTAGTTGTAAAATATCGGCATATCAGATATCGGCAAAAAAATCCAATATCGTGCATCCCTACTTTATATATAATTATATTTTTTGGTATTTACTTTTTTTTATTCAAATCTATTTTACTGAATTTATTTCACTTACTGGTTTTACTGTATTGATTTTTTATTATTTATTCAAATGACATACTATCTACTTTTTAAATTTTATGTTGAAGGACTTTGGGCTGCATGCTTTGTGTATGAAAGGTGCTAAATAAATAAGTTCAGTAGAAGTAATTTTCAGTCCTTTGTAGTAAAACTCAGGTAACTACTCGTCTCATCCTGCTCTCTACTCTGAAAGGCACCCTGGTAGTACTTTACAGGACAATATATATATTTTTAACCTGTTGTTAAGTCAGGGTGTGCTACTTTTCTCTATTTTAATCTATTTGTTTTGAAGCACTAGATGTACAGCTTTGTTTATCCACATAGAAGCTTGCCGTGTAACTCTTCAAAACATCTGAAAACCCAATACAGAAAGAGTGTAACAAATAGAAACAAATAGAAAAAGTTCCCTGCTGCAGACAAAAACAACACCATAAGAGAGGTGAGAGAGAACTGGAGGAGTAACATAAACTGTAGTTCGCCTGACAGCTAAACAATGAGCTGAAACACAAAGCTGAAGGGAGCTGCAGCCTTGAGTGATAACTCTTTTTAGGCTTACCCACCTTGTCATGTTAGTTTTATATTATCATTACATACTTTTTTTTTAATATACACTTGGGCCACACTAAAAAAGAGCAGTGGTTAAATGCTGAACAACACAGAGGGACGGAACCCATAAACAAACACAGCCAGCAGCAAGAGCAGCTTGAAGTCTGCTTTTTCTCTAGGGGGGGCTAAAATTGAAGACTTAAATTGCGTGCGTGTGTGTGTGTGTGTGTGTGTGTGTGTGTGTGTGTGTGTGTGTGTGTGTGTGTGTGTGTGTGTGTGTGTGTTTGATGGTGTGTGTGTGTGTTAAGGTGAAACAGATTTAGCGGATGTGTGACCTGCTTTGGGGAGATGGTTTGAGTCCTAGGAGAGAAATTAATATTAAAAAATGCTGGTTTAAATAAAAGGTGTTTGTGTGCATGTGAGCACACATATCTCTGATTACGTGTTATATGCTTTTGTGTGTGTGCGTGTGCGTGCGTGTGCATGTGTGTGCGTGTGTACGCGTGTACCATGCCAAGACTCCCTTCCAGGCATCAGACACACACACACACACACACACACACACACACATATGAGTTGCAGTTCCCTCTGCTCCAACAAGCCTTTAGGCGACAAGATGTCATGAACTGAAAATTATGGATAAAGTGACAGCACAGATTCCTCAGATTCAGCCAGAGTCAGAGAAAGAGAGAGAGAGTGAGAGAGGAGGAGAGAGGTGGAGACGAAAAGTAAATACACTGTCAGATCTGATAAACAACATCAGGGTGACATCTTGAGAGAACGTCTCTGCAAATACCAGATGGTGTGTTTAGAATCAGATGTACAGTACATAGTAGAAACCCTGCGAGGTAGTCTCTTTAAGTATTCCCTTCAGATCCTGAAGGCTTAAATAAGACGGTGTGTGTTATATATTGAAAGGAAACTTTAGTGTGTGATGCAGTGTCTCTCTCACCAGGTAAAGCATGGCACTCTGACTGATTCTGGTCCCAATGACAGTTGAGGTTCAGGGAGCAGCTCTTGCAGTTTGCGAGCTTGCTGCACACCTGCTCGTTCCTCACTGGACACTCGGTGAAGTTCCTCACATTCTACAGAGAGAGGAAAGAAGGAAAATTAACATAGGCTTTAAAGTAAAGAAAAACAGGACCGTGTTAAACTAAGGAGAAATCTAATACGAAGTGTTGGATTCAGTGTTTCTGTGTGAGTGAACACAAGACTAGAAGTGCTCTGGTGCCCCCTGTTGGATCACTCACAGAGGTGCAGTTGCTGGAGGCAGAGATGCACTTCTTGTCATCACACCACTGGCACCCGTTGGTGTTGGCTGTACAGCTGGCGCAGTCTGAAAAGCGGTAGCACCGCTCATCCACTGTGACTAAATAATCCAAAAGGGGAAAGAGTATTTATTTATCAGTCAACAGAAATTATTTTGCAGATTAGGAAAGGAGAAATCAACCAGACGAAAAAAGAGCTCTGGAAAGTGATCAAAGAAGTGAGTGTTTTGTCTCACCAGCTTTAGGGGGGCAGAAGGGGGCAGGGTTGAGGCTTCCATTAGCCATGCTCGGTTCCCAAGGGAGACAGCGGCTCCCGCTCCAGATGCAGCGGACCCCTGGCCCAGCTTTCACACACCCCTCCTCTGCCAAGAAAGCATGGCAGCTGGGGGGTCGGTAAACAAGCACATCGTTGAGCAGCATGCCGGAGAAGCCCCCAAACACATACATGGACCTGGAAGAGGAAACAGAGGAGCAGAGTTTAAACAAAGAGGATCAAAAGAAAAAGAAGATAACTGTTTTTATAACCGCAGTGTAGAATGTAAAATGACTCAAATATAAGACAGAGGTTTTCTTATTTGTGTACACAAGAAAAAGTGGGATTGTTACTTTGGACTGCCAATATTTGTTCACAGCAGTGGACTGCACCATTTATCTGTACGCCTCATGACTACATGACTAACGCCAACCATTACTCACAACTACAGTACCGGGGGGGGTTAAAGATGGAGAGACACAGCAATTGTCCAGAACAGAGTGAATCAGAAGTAGGCCAAGTTATTCTAAAGCAGGGCTAGATGAATAAGTGAGTCATGATGCTGATTTTTAAAATAATGATTATCAAAGTAAAGTCATTAAACAACTGTCAAGCAGCTGAGAAATATGGTGTCACAGTGAAGAAGCCCAAAAAGACTGTCTTAGAAATACAAACAGAGAGAATCTTATATGTACTCCACAAAGAAACCTTTTTAAAAAGACAGGGGAGGGTTTATTACGGAGAACGCCCATTACCAGAGCTGATGTCCAACTGAGAGCCTTAGAAGCTGCATATCGTCACCCTATTAAAATAATGGCCTGCGTCATTTTTTTACGAAAACGAGTTTTTGGCTTAAATCATCTCTTGATAATTCTGTCCACATCCGGTAAAATCGCCTTAATCCTTAGTTGAAAGGTTTATGCTCTTTATGCCCTATAGGACAATAGCCTATGTCAAGAGGGTGACTTAGGCCATTTTATTCTTGTCCTAAGTAAAAAAAAATGATTCTTTAGGATAAAATGTCTGACTTTGGCAATTTAACAAGCTTTCATGATGGCAGCTGCTTCAAGAAGCAACCGAATCTATAGTGCAGAAGAAGCTGTAAAAATGATTCTTGCTCTGCCAATCAAAGTGAGGAAGTTCCAGGACCTTCAGTCCATGAAACAGGTGATGCCCGTCGAGTGTCATCACTTCTTTGACAATTTGCCACATAGTTAGGCAAATCAAGATGACAGAGAATGAAGATTCAGGGGATAAACTGAATAGTACTGGGATAGGTACAAAAACCCAGCAAAGAAGAGCTGGACAAGTGAGGAGAGCGACGTGCATCCTCAGTGTTTGATTGACCTGACATTTGTTGAGTTTGCTTTATGGAATTAACGGACAGTTAATAGTCAGGTTTCAAAAAGTTGTCAAAACTGAATGTTTGAAATGGGTTAAGTTCAATAAAAACCCAGCAAAGAAGACCTGGAGAAGTGAGGAAAAGGACTGCCTCCTGACCAATTTGATTTACCTGAAATTTGTTTAATTTAACTCAGGGTAATTTCAGTTTAGAGTTTGCACTATGGAATGAAAGGGCAGTTTAAGCCAGGTTTAAAGTTGCCTAAGTGACACTAGAATGTTCGAAAATTGGCCTAAGTCACTTTATTCTTTAATGTTACATAATTGACACACAACGTTCTCTGTATGTCAACAGTCATCCACTGTCAAGGCCTTTTTGATTGAAATGATTAATAAATATCATATGCTCTACATTTGGTAAGGTTTTTTGTGTTTTCCCAAAAACTTAAAAAAAAATGACTTAATAGGGTGAAGATATGGATGTTTTTAAACTGAGACGAATGGCACCTATAACTATTAATCTACGGGTTATTTGAATTTTGATAGTATTAATGTAAGATATTGGTACCTCAAGTGCTTAATTTACACATTTCTTATTTAATCTAATGTAACACTTCAACCTAAAAGATGCTGGAATCAGTTTCATTCAAATCAAAAGGTGTTAAAAGCAACATAACTAGTTTTATCCGGGGAAATTACCCTTATCATTATCATCATGGTGTTTTATATTACTGTAGATATCAATAAAGATTCCTTTAATGATATTTTCTTGATATATGATATATGTTTTGAGCATGAGCATCAGTTGACAGTCATGCTCAAGAACTGAAATTAGGCAAAATCAAAGATCAATGCCTTAAAACAGGGGTTCCCAAATTGTGGTTCGGGACCCCCTGAGGGGTCGCGAGACACCAATGGAGGGTCACGAGATGTCTTCCAGATTATTTTTTTTTTAAGTAATCTAAATTTGGTAATTTTACCCGTTATTGTAAAAATATTGACAAAAGTTGTAGTTACATTTTAAATAAAACCCTGCAAATAAGTACATTTCATTAGTTTTCTGCCTTTCTTTGTTGCCAGATGACTCCTAAAGTTAGGGTTAGGGTTAGCTAACAGTTAACTAAGTATGTGAACTAATTTTGAAGTTGAAGTAAATGAAGTATGAAGCAACATTTAACCACTTTGAGGGACAGTAGGGGTCACAAGTCTTTGGCACCTATGTTTTGGGGGTCGCAGGCTGAAAAGTTTGGGAGCCCCTGCCTTAAAAGATACCTATTATAAGTATGTAGTATGTCCAGGGTGTTTTCATGAGAGAGACTCACCCATTGCTGACCACAGCAGACTGACCAAAGCGGTTGACATCCCGGTGCAGATCCGGTTTAGGAAGCAGCGTCCACTCATCACAAGCTAAGGAAAACATGACAGCAAATAATAGGTGTGTTTGAATAACATTAAGCCACACAGACAAACCAGTCAAACCTAAATGTACTTCAACAACACTTAAAAGTTGGCTCATGGATGCAATATTATAAATATAGGTGACAGTGTGTTTAGCAAACTGGTTGTAGATTGTGTAGTGTTTTCTTAACAAGCATAATTCAAGTTGCTAATTAAACTCCTACCTATGTCATACGCCAGGAAGTCAGCAGAGAAACACTTGGCCCCGTTGCTGAGTGACGTGTCGTTGTGTGTGTTGCCGCCGAAGAAGAGCAGGGTGCCGCTGAGGAGCACAGCTGAGTGAAGGTACCGTGGGTAACCGCTCTCTCTTAGAATGAACCTAGAAGGTGTAGAACACACGACAGGGAGAACTTTATACTACTGCATTTAACAAGCAGTGTCATATATAGTATTGAGACGTGAATAGAGAGGCAGTGCATGGGTGTGTGTGTTGGTTTACCATGTCCGTGTGTTCACGTCATAGCGGTAGAGGTCATCCACAAGGCCATATTTGTTAGCGGGTAGCGCTTTGTAGCCTCCGTGAACATATACACTCCCACTGGCAGTGTCGTACGTGCTGCTGTGGCCGTAACCTCCCTGAGGAACAGCTCCTTTGGTCTCAGGCACTGACCACGTGTTGGACTCTGACGAGGACACACACACACACACACACAGGAAGCTTTTGTTACAGAGGAGAAAATGTCCTTCAAATCCTAAAACAGCCTTTTTTTGTCTTGACAGATGACAGGAATCAAATGGGGATCATTTTAAGATGCAATAAGCTTATTTAGAAAGCTGGGCTTCTCACTCTTGCAATCTTAGTCCCTGAGTGCACCTCATCGGTATTAAAAGGCTTTTATTTTCTAATTTGACAAATTGTTACATCTTGCTGATAAAAGAAAAGAAGACTTCTGCCTCAAGTATCCAAAAATTCAAGTGTGATATTTGGTGTTTAAGGTTTCAAAAGAGGTCATGCAGTAGTTAGCACTGTTGCCTCCCAGAAAAAAATGTATGTTTGCATGTATCTCTCCAGGTACTCCACCTTCTTTCCACAATCCAAACGCATCCAAAGCATTAAGTGATGCCTTCAGGTGTTACACAGGCATCAGAGTTCATTCTTATGAGAAAACTATCTTCTTTTCATTAAATAAGGTTGTTAAATTCAAATCACATCATCTCTGATCCCACTCACCCTGCACACTATGCCTTCCAGTTAGGACAATCGCCTCCAAAACAACCCGTTTTAAAAACAGCTTTATTCCCCTTGCAATCAACTTTATTAACTCTGAACTCTAAACACCAAGGATTAGGCATGGCCCTTGTATTTTTATTTTTGGATTTTGAAATGTTACGTCTACATGTACAATTATGTTTCTATGTCTATTGTTAAATGTAATGTTGGAACCTGCAGCTGTACTGATTATAAATTCCACCAGCTTAGCTGTGTGGTCATTAAAAGAATCAATCAATCAATCAAATTTAAAAAACAGATGCCTGAGCAGTATGGAGAGACGGGCAGAGAGGGAGTCAGAGAGAGGGGGGGACTGAACAAGAGGAAATATTGCTTATATCGTGCTATTTAATTATTAAAATAGTAATCCTTCAGCTGTTTCAAAGAAAGTTTGGCAGAGAGTCTAATAAAGAACTTTGCTATTGACTTCATTCACCAAGTAACTGTCATGGACAAAAAATCTGAATGAAAGCATTGCTTGAAAACAGGGGGAGGTCTCTTCACAGATTGAGCTTTTACTTTGAAAAGCATACTAGGAGTGTCACCATACTTGCTACGGATCCAGATAATTCTAGAAGTATTCTACAGATCTTAATATTGTCGGTACAATAACAATGATGATAATAATAATAATAATAATTATTATTATTATTATTATTATTATTATAATAATACTATTTAAAATGTCATGATGCGGGCTCTTAAAGCAGTGACTCACTCAGGTTGTACTCCTGAACGTTGCTGATGTAGCTGTAGATGGGGGAGTAGCCGAAGATGACCAGCATGACGGCTTCGTCCCCGTCTAGCAGGACGCAGTGGGCTGAGTGACCCTCCACCGCGTAAATCTGAGCCTGAGCAGGCGGGCCGACCACAGGGTTTCTCCTCTGCCATGTCCTGCTGGGTACGTTGAACGCCCACAGCTCGTCCGTCACGTTGGCCCAGCCGGCCTCCAGCTTCCCACCGAACATAAAGATATCATCCTGAGAGGAAAGAGAGATTCAGAGTTTGTTACTGAACTCAACAGTGTTTAAACAAGCATGCTGAGAAGCTGATACAAACTGTAATAAAAGTGAAAGGAAAAATATGAGGGTGCTAAAACATTTATTTCCTTACTTTACAGTTTATAGAGTAGTAAAAAGAGAGATGTTGCAGACTCACTGCACTCTTTTTCTAGTGGTTACTCTTAAATAGTTATGAGAGAAAAAATTTCCTCTGGCTGTGTTTGACACAGACTAATACAACAAGCAGTGGTATTAAATCACACATGTTTATACAGGAAATACATAGTCTTCCTCTGAGAGGGGAGTGTTTTTTAATACTTCTGTACCCAGGATAAAGCATATCTGTGTGTTTACCTGGTAGGCAGCGAGTGAGTGTCCATATCTTGGCACAGGGCCACTGTTGATGGGAACTGTGTTCCAGATGCCGCTCTCCAGGTTGTAGCTGCAGAGAAAAGCAACAGAGCATGAGTTAGTATGGAAACGTAGGCGGGAGAACATACTTGTAACCAGCTTACTAAAACACTGCAGATGTGTCTGTTATAAACAGCTGTTTTTATGAAGCTAGTGGTTTTGCAAATTGCCGAAATTTTAATTCATGCTTTTATCACAAGCTGCTTCGATTACTGCAACTCCCTTTTTACTGGTTTGCCCAAAAAATATATCAGAAAACTGCAGCTTGTCCAAAACGCTGCTGCCAGAGTTTTATCAAGGAAAAAGAAAAGTGATCACATAACCACTCTTCTTAAAACTCTGCACTGGCTCCCTGTTTCTTTTAGAATTGTTTTTAAAGCTCTTAACAGCCTTGCTCCTCACATCACTGATCTCCTGTCATTTTATGTTAACATTAATGCTTCCCTTTTAAATGTTCCTCCCGTGTCTCACACAAGCGCCGGCCAGAGAGCTTTTTTTATGCCCCTAAGCTGTGGACCTCTCTGCCTCTGGACATTAAAACGGCGAGCTCTCTGAGTGCTTTTAAAAGTAAACGTAAGACTTACCTTTTTAATCTAGCTTTTAATTTGGAGTATTTCTTTTAGCCCTGGATTGCATTATTATTTTGATTTGTATTATTATTTAAATCATTGCTTGGACACTGGTTTATCTTATTTAATTATTTATTTATGTATCTATTTCTTGTATTCACCTGATCTTGTTAACGCTACCTTATTTTTAACTTTTCTTTCCACTATTACTTATTTTATTAATTGTACTGTATTGATTTTATTTTATTTTTAAGTATTTTATTTATAATCATGCCTTTTATAATTTTACCATTCCTGTTGTTTTCTGTCTCTCTGTTATTCTGTGAAGCACTTTGGGCTGCATGTTTTTATGTATGAAAGGTGCTACATAAGTAAAGTTGAGTTGAGTTACTGATTGGATTATTTAACTATTACCAAACAAGCAGTGTCTCATTTTACTTGTGAAAAAAATCTTCTGTTGTTCAGTGACTTACTTGAGAATCATCTGGAAGGAGCTGTAGTTGAAAGTGTATCCACCCACCACCCACATGACCTTCTCCTGCACCACAGTCTTATGGGAAGCTCTGGCTAGCGATGTGCCGAAGGGCTTGACGCTGGGTAGGACCCAGAAGGACTCCGTTGAAGGAACAGTCAGAGCACAGTCGGGGCCTATGAAACCGAAGGAGAGAAATATTTCAGATGATTGATGTTGGAATTAAACTTTATGTTCCTCAAAGTGAAGTGAAGGTGACCTATTTCATGACATTGAACTACATATTATGATGCTGAATATCTTTCAGGATGAACACTTTCAGTAGCATCCGACTAGTTTCACACCTCCTTAGTGAAACTGAAAATCAAACCTACAACCAAAACATGACCACTCCTTAAACAGACATGACAAGCAGGGAGACGTGAAAATGTGTGACTGTGTTGAACAAAGGCTGCAAGTGAAGAAGTGCATGCCTCCCCTAATGATTCTGTCAAGTTTCATCACGTGGGAAGGGACTGGTTCTTTCCAGCTGGAGGCTCATAATAACGCACTGTCACGGGTTGCATCAACATGTTACCAATCAGGATTATGACACAACACAACACAGCTGTTCACACTTGTTTGCCAGCACATTCTTCATCGTATCTCCCTTCATAATGGCCATAGAAGAAAACAAGGGAGGAATGGCAGCGTTTTACAACCTGAACTTTGTAATGCTCCATCAGTTTGTGTTTTAAAGCTGGGGTTGGTAGTCAGATTTAGATACACTTTTTGTTGTACTGGTTAAAATGATCTTTATGTCCCCTGCCTCTGCTTCCCCTGACTCCATTTACTGCCCCTCTCGCTCGACCTCGGGCCTGTCCCCTCTGACCCGATGAGGTGCTTTGCTCAGGGCTGTAGTCCGGATCAGAGTCTAAAAAGCTCTCACCACAGGGGCTCTGACAAGCAAAAGAATTAATGACATTTAGTAAGTCCTACAGAAAATGTACATGTATTTTAGCGTCCAACCGGACTCTGCAGTGATGAAGAGCCGATTCGTGAACACGTTGAGCTTTACTAACCAGTCACTGTCGGCCGTGATCACGCCAACCAACAAAGCAACAATCAATGTTTGAATGAATGAAAAACTTCTCCTGCCTGTCTCTCCTCTCTCCTCCTCACACACTCTAAACCTCTCCTGATGCCTTCACTAACTGTCAACACTGTAGGAATTAAGAGCATCTACACTGAACACGTTTAACAAACAGTAGAGCTGTTACAGTATTATATATGTGTTATAACTTTTCTCCTGATATCGTGTCACTGGTACAACTGGATAATGCTAGCATGACAGTTGTGAGTACTAACAGCAGCTATGTTTGCTCATGTTTTTAACTTTCATTATGATAATGTTTTGGTGAGGACCGGTTTTGAATCAGTCACGATCATATGGTTGCAAGTCAGCGGCGCTCGTGCATATGAGCAGGGGGGGCGTGGTTTTGGAGGAGGGAGGAGGGAGGAGGGGAGGGGTTAGACGGAGTCATGAGGAAATGCTACATTCAAATTCATGCTAGTTTTCCGAGACTACAAACCCCAGCTTTAAATGTGGAGGAATATTGATTTTATATGTTGTTTCCGGCTGAATTCTGCTCAACAGAGTAACAGAGCAAACACCTGTTAGGTTCAGGGCAGCGCTCACCTTGCCAGCTGTCGTTGCAGACGCACAACTTCTCCCCAGTGAGGTCGCAGTATCCGTGATCGGGGCTGCCGCAGTTGTTCCGGCAGTACGGGATGTCGCATGCCTCGCCTTTCCAGTACTTGTCACATTCACAGTAAACTCTGCTGGCGGCAGAGTTACCGGGCGTGCACTTTCCGTGGCCAGAGCAGTTGTTGGGACACGAGTTGATCCTGGAGAGAGAGATGATGTCCTCATTAAGCAAACACAGTATGTGCTATTTAGGCAGACACACAGACAGATTTACACAGAAGAAGATTAATGAGTATCAGCACCAGAATTACCAGCCTGTTTAACTAATTATACATATGTATATTAATGTAGGCCCACAATGCCAGTTGGATGATGTGTCTCATCTGCAACACAGCCTCACACCTGTAGCTCTGTATAATGGGGCTGCTCTCCTGCATGACACTTTTCAAAACTATGCTGGTGTTCTGTTCAATGGTGCTACCAATCCAAAAGAGCTACTAAGCAGCTCTGAAGCATTATTTAACAGGGGAGGTATTAGTATTTCGAGATAAGCCTCTCTTGAAATCTTTCATAAAGGTGTTGTAATACAGTATCAAACATGCTCCCCATATCCTGACAATCCCAATGGTGGGAGGAGTGGTGGAAGAAAATGATTTGATGATGCAATGTGGTTTGGTAGCACAAATGAATAGCCTCTGCTGTGGATACTGCAGCATGCTTCAACAAAGAAGCACATCTTGATAGAACACAGGCTTACAAGTTGTTATCTCTGTCTGCCTGTAACATCTGTGCAGAGGGTGTTTCAGCCGCTGGACTCGCAAGTAATGGACTGAGGTCTTGACATGCACCACTTCATGCATGTGTGCGCTGTGCTAAGGCCAATCTTTTAAAGCCTAAAATGTTAAATATAGCACCTTTCATACAAATCAAATGCAACCCCAAGTGCTTTACAGCAATTGAAAAAAATAATAATAATAATGATAATTTAAATTTAAATTAAAATAACATAAAATAAAATAGAGACTAATGCACACCAAAAATAAAATATGTGTAATTAAAATAAGTTAAAGCATCAAAATTAAGAATACAAATATTTAAAATAAATGGAATTTAAAAGGGGTAAGGATAAGAGCTGAATATAAAACTAAGGCTAAAAATGTCAATAAAACTGAGAAGATAAATAAAAACAAATACATGAATGAATAAATAAATAAATAAAAATATAATAAGACAACAGTTCAAATTACTAAAATAGTAAAGCAACATTTAAATCAATATCACAGTAAAAGGTAAGTTATAAAATTGTTAAACCCTACATACAAGCCAGACTGAATAAATACGTTTTTAGTTTACATTTAAAAGTCTCAATATCCTTATCAGCTCCTCTCAGATCCTCCAGCAGGCTGTTCCATAGTTTGGGAGCGTAGTGGCTAAAAGCAGCGTCACCAAATGTTTTTGTTCACCTCTTAGGAAAAGCTAAAGAGAGGAGCCGGAGGATCTGAGAGACCTTCCCGGTTTATACACTAAAAGCGTCTCTGATATGTAGTCTGGTGCGAGGCCATGCAGCGCCTTAAAAACTAGTAAAATAATTTTAAAACCAATACGAAAAGCAACATGCAGCCAATGTAAAGATTTTAAAATAGGCATAATGTGTGCTCTCCTTCTGGTCCTCGTTAAAACTCTAGCTGCTGCATTTTGTATTAATATGTTAAACTAGTGCTAACTATCATTACTTCATAGATCGTTCATGGTAGTTTCTCTAATGAATTATTATAATTTGCGTATACGTACATTATTTTGTATTTTTCAATGTTACATGTTGACTTTTACGTAGTTATATGCTTACTTTTGTGCCATATTCATTAAGCACATCACAAAATACCACACATTTCAGCCGCATTCAAAAAAAGCCATTGATTTTACTACTGAAGACTGTGATGAACTATTTCAATTTGACTCTTTTCTAATCGTTAGACTAGTCAATTGAATTTCATTTCAAGTTTAATCAACAGGAAATTAGCCATTAGGAACATCCCTATTCAGAACACTATCATTCATAAGGTGCATTTAGACCAAGAGTTCCGGGGTCTTTTAAGATAAGATAAGATACTCCATTATTCGTCCCACAACAGGGAAATTCATGGAGTTACAGCAGCAAAAAAAAAGGTGTACAGTACAAGAATTTCAACAAGAATATATATAGAAAAGAAATGTTCATCAAAGATGACAGCTTGGCCATAATTCTCCTGTCAGCCACCACCTCCACAGGGTCCAGAACTACTTTACCCTGAACTAAAAGGTGCCTGTGCTCCCATTGTTGACTGCGCTTCAACCGCGAGCTGAAGTCCCGGGTAGATTATGCTAATCATGTTTAATTTGTCTTTTAAGTTTTTACCCCTGTGTTTGTTTTTATCATTACTGTTATCCCTGACCCTTTACCCCTCAAAAGGCTGTGCCTTTTGCCAGGTCGTCACTGGAAATAAGAATTTGTTCTTAATGACTTACCTGGTTAAATAAAGGTTAAATAAAATAATAAATACATTATTTTACAGCCTAAAATGTTAAAATAGTGCTAACTATCATTACTTCATAGATCGTTCATGGTAGTTTCTCTAATGAATTATTAAAATTTACATATACATACATTTTTTTGTATTTTTTAATGTTACGTGTTGACTTTTCTGTAGTTATATGCTCACTTTTGTGCTATATTTCATTTATAGTTTAATCAACAGGGAAATTAGCCATTAGGAACATCCCTATTCAGAACACTATCATTCATAAGGTGCATTTTCACCAAGAGTTCCAGGGTCTTTTAGCCCCCAGGACTATTTTGCCCTGAACTAAAAGGTTCCTGTGCCCCCCATTGTTGGCTGTGTTTTGACCGCAAGCTGAAGTCCTGGGTAGATTGTTGCAAATCAGGCCAGTGACGTAAGGAGAAAAAAAATTATATTAAATAATATATTTTGAAATCTTAAAAAAAAAAAAACTAGTCTGCATTCCCAGGAACTCCCTCTGTGTTTCAACAACTGTGTAAACTCCGTTAACACTGTTACGTTCAACCGAAAGTCCCAGGACCTTTGAAAAGTACTACCCCCCAAGCAGGAGATTATCTACCCCTGAACTAAATTTAGACCCTGGTTCCTCCGGTCGGAACGCATGTGGTTCAGGGGTAAAGTCCCTAGTTCTGGGGTAAAGTTCATGCGGTGGAAAACCACCTATAGTGTAACCTTTCTCTAAATGTTTTTGTTTTCTTGTGTGCGGATGGCATACTTACGAGTAAAATATTTCAAATCCTGTTAAATTATAGGCAGCATCGCTAAAAAAGTGTAGAAGTGCATAGCCTGAAGTCGTCTCAACCTCAGGAACCGTCTCATTTCCTCGTATCTCCATCACAATGAGACCGCTGCAGAGAAAAGAGGGAATTTCATTGGATGCACATCCTCACAACTCAAAACAAGCTGTTGTAACAAATCCAGAAAACAGCACAAAAATACAATTAACCCACTTTTGGTCACCACAAAATGATTAATTGTGCTGTGCGACATCAGTACGATCGGTCATGAATTGATACTTTGGAGTTGCTCACCTAAAAACAGCAACCAGAGGAGCGTATATCGAATCTCCGTCATACACATACATGTGGTCCCAACTGCATTCTGTGGCGAAGTGGTTAAATCTTAGCCGAAGAACCGCATTTGGACTGCAAGAGGGGGAAAAAAACAATGCTTTAATGAGCATTCATGAACATTTGAATCACTCACACGCACGCACGCACACGCACACGCACACGCACACACACACACACACACACACACACACACACACACACACACACACACACACACACACACACACAGCATTCAGACATCATGGCTAATCCATTATGGTGTAAATTCAGGATAAATCCACAAAAAACACGACACATAAACAAAATTACAAGCACCGACTAGTACATTGATTTCCCCCCTCTCTCTCTCTGTAATTATAATTGAAGAGTTAATCTAGTATCCAAAGCACCACTCATAGATTTAGCTTTACATTATTCTTTAAATGCATCAACAGGGATGCTGAGCAGCTGATTAAATTGCTTTAATCAGTTTACACTGGGTAATTAAACTTAGCAATGTGTGCTCTGCTCAGCCATTGCAGAACATAGTCATTTACAGATGTACTTACTAGCCCTCAATGAGCCAGGTGCACTTTGTTTTGTACTTGTAGTTGATCGGACCGTCTGTGAGGTATCCTGAGGGCTCCGTCAACCTGTAACGACACAACACAACAGTCATGTAGTACCCTGTGAATACAGTGTGAAGACAAACTGTAGATTTTTTACTGAAGCAAACAAGTCTCTTAACAGATGTTGTATAGCTTTGTATACATGAACAGCACACCAAATGTATTTTCTTATTATTTTTTTTTTATTATTTACTAGGGATGCACAATATTGTATTTTTTGCCGATATTTTACAACTCATCTAGCCGATTACCGATACCGATTTTTTTTTCCGCACACCTAATTGCAGAGATCATCAATAGACTGTAAACTATTATACTGTATTGGCTGTACTGGAATGATTTTGCAAAAAAAAATTAAAAAAAAAAAAAAATTAAAAAAAAGAATATATAAGTGAGGACAGAGTTGGAGACAATGTTATTAGTCCAGAACCAGATGAAAAGACTTAAGCTGTTAACACCTTACATTGTTGTAGTCTTCTAGTGTCAACTTAAAAGCCTTTGCAGATGAAGGATATAACATGTGACACATCAGAACCAAGCGGCAACCTCCGGTCTAAAAATATGAGTCAATGCGGAAGTGTTAAAAGCTGCAGTTCATCGAGGATCCGGTTGAGGCTGGCTCCGGAAGTACCGGAAGTCACATACACATGAATGGGGAAAAGACGATCTTTGCAGCATTAATAAACATGTTTACAGCCTGGTACAAAAGATGAGTGTAGTCTGAATAGCTAATTTCTCGATGTCCTCTCACTGTGAGGGGGGTGAATTTTTTTCTAATTCGGCAATTTCGAAGATATTGAGATTACTAGTCTTCCAATGAGAGGCACAGCTGCCTGTGGGAACACTGCAGCTGTTGGCTAGGAGGCTCAAAGCCCGCCTCTTTACGTCACACTGGCTCGACATAAGCAATATGGCTGCCGCAGCCGATTGGTCTCAAAACAGCTCTTCAGAAACAGATGGGTGACGTCACGGATACTACGTCCATATTTTTTACAGTCTATGATCAGAACATGTTTTACAACTCTAATGATAATGGTTTCATTTTTGATTGGATCATACAGGTGCGATGTCACTTCCCGGTACATAGCCTTCATTGAATGTTTACCAAAGTGACTAACAATAACTTTCACTTCAACTTTTCCCACATCACCCCAATTTTAGCATCCCTACACTGGCTCCCTGTTGTTTTTAGGATCGATTTTAAGATACTTTTAATCACGTTTAAAGCACAACATGGACTCGCCCCTTGATACCATAGACTGTAAATAAAAATGGACAGCGTTGCTCCGCCTCTTCCCGTTGTACAGTTCTGAAGCAAGCGGCAAACTCCGGTCTCAAACGATGAAGCCAATGCGGAAGTGATATAAACTGCAATACATCGAAAAATCCGCTTGAGGCTGGCTGCAGAAACACCGGAAACCACATAGATATGAATGGGAAAAAGACGATCATGCAGCATTAATAAACATGTTTACAGCCTGGTTCAAAAAACGGCTTGGCCCTATGAAGCTAATCTCTCTAATGGCACACACTGTACGGGGGGTGAATTTTTTTCTAACGTGACGGTTCAGAAGATATTAAGATTATGAGTTTTGCCCAAATAAGGACATGACTGACGTGACTCCCGGTCGGGAACACAGCCATTGGCTAAGAGGCTCACACTACGTCACACTCTGCCCAGTTGAGTTCCGCATTACCAATATGGCTGCCGCCGTCGATTTGCTTCAAAACAGCTCTCAGGAACAGATGGGTGACGTCACGGATACTACGTCCATATTTTATACAGTCTATGTTCTGAAGCCAAAAAATCCCTCTCCTGGGCGCAGCCATTGTGCAGCCAGAGCCTGTGAAGCCTTTGTAAAAAGCTCCGCCCTACAGCGTGACGTCACAAGACGCTGTGTGCTCTTTGAAGTTTCGTTCTACGGCAGCTGTGAATCAAAAGAAACCCGGAAGTAAAGCCCCGTTTTTTAAACTCTAATAACTAACGGAAAAGAAACTTTTCAGAAAAAAAGAGGCCTTGAACACAAAACAGTCAAATTCTAACTACATATAACCACAGCATACGGATGTGAGAAACATTTGTACGACGTGTATTTATTTTTTAAAGTTTGACTGCTCCCCCATTCAAATGAATGGGGGAGACGGATTATTTGACCTATACTGCAGCCAGCCACCAGGGGGCAGTCACACTGCTGAAAGCCTCACCACCAGGGCCGTATCGGCACGCTTGCTTGATACATCTCTGAGCTCTTATCCCCCCATAAACCACTACGCAGTCTGAGATCTTCTGGCAGTGCTCTGCTTGCTGTTCCACGGTCTAGACTAAAAACTAAAGGGGACAGGGCCTTTGCTGTCATAGCCACCCGACTGTGGAACGGCCTGCCAGAGGAAATCAGACTTGCAGAGTCAGTCCCTCATTTTATTTCACTACCAAAGACACACTTTTATTGTAAAGCTTTTATTTTGTGAATTTATTTTAATCTTTAATATTTTATCTCTCTGCTTTTACTGTCTGTTTGCTTTTATTGCTTCTTTGCTTTTATTATTTTATGTGAAGCACTTTGTTACTTGTATTGAAAAGTGCTATAAAAATAAAAGGTATTATTTCACTTCCCCAGACTCAAGAGAAGAAGCCGAGGTCAGACTGTGCGATCAACTCTCAAATCCGCTGTTCTGCTGCCCACTCTGTGTTTCAAGTCAGATCCTGGAAACAATTTCTAACAAGTATTCCCTCCCCACGAAAAAAAAAAAAAGACACCACACATGTCTAGAAATGATAGATGACTTTTAAATGGACTTCCATTACTGTCCCACATCAAAAGAAATGGACTTTCATCACCGCCCCACATCACAAGAAGAAGAGAGAGTGCTGTGTGTATCCCACCCACCAAAGAGTGCGATCACACCCAGACTGAAATAAAATGAATGAGACAAGTTCATCGCAAGACATGAAGGCATTCATTCGGGGCAGAGACTTCACAAAACGACAAATTGTTGCCCGTCTGTTGACAGCATTCAGGCTTTACTTTCTTTTTCACGACATCACAGAGGGACTGCAGCCCTGAGCCTTTCATAACTGACTTTTGAAGGTCCATAAATACTCACTTTGCGATCGTGGGTGGTCTGAGTAACACAGGAATTGAATTGTATTCCCTTTTATGTCCCTGCTGTCTGAAACTAACCGTTTGGATTCTCAAAATGGAACAAGATTACTTTGAATTCAGAGGATAATGGACTCAACTTGGGTTATGATCTCATAAAGATGCAATGGAAAGATTACGATGCACCTTGAGACATTTTTCTTAACATTACAAGGTCTTTGTTTTGATACCTTCAAGCATAAATGAACTTTTATTCAGGATCGAGTCACAACTGAAGTGTTTTTCTGCTGACATTCTAAAGAGATACAGAATATTACAGCAGCACCTGTATAAGATCTTCTTCCAGTAACTTTTCTGTTTGCATTTTCTTCATTCAGCTAGTCCTCTGACTCTGCCAAAGCCCACACCAGGTTGTGGTTTGTGGTTGCTTTGTGTTTGCTCCCTTGTTGTTTCCTGCTTTCAAGTTCATTTCTGCACTTCTTCTTTTCTCTGCTGTTGACTGATCAGCCAGAAACCACCACTCCAAAGTAAATGCTCTCCAAATACATCCAGAGTGATATTCAAAAGCTCCTCCGTGTTGTCTGCTATCAGGATAGAGCAGTTTTTGACAGATTGTCAACAGGAAGAGGAGAAATCATAAACAGCCTACTCCTTCTTTCTGTGAAGTGATTTGTTGTGACGTGTGTCATCAGGTTGTCTCTAGGCTCACCTCAGCTGTGTAAGGGATAATATAGGGTGAGCAGGTGGTTATGGGAAATAGAATGAGACAAGACCCCGATTCGAATGCCACCTGCTTCTGGAGTTGCTCACGTTGGTGAAAGTTACTAACCGTTGTCAAGGGGTTTTGACCAATCAGAATCAAGCATCTTACATAGAGAGAAGATCAGTAAGAAAGCCGGTAATAATCAAAGTTGATAAAAAGAGGTTCTGACCAATCTGAATAATTAACCTCTACTTTATCAATTTTTTTATGTTCACCTTTATATATGACATTTTACTCATGCACCTTTATTGACACCTTCACCAGAAGTAAATTAAAACAGTTCCATTAATGTGTGTGTATATACACTGTATATATTATTATTTTCTCTTCCTTTTTTTCTTTATCTCTGTTTAAAATTAGAATTCAAATGTTTCTAGAACTGTTTAAAACTAGTGATAGAGCGATATGGTTTTCTCAGGGCCGATACTGATACCGATTGTTAGTAGTCAAGGAGGCCTGACACCGGCGTGGTCAGAATCACTCAGTATTAAGTTTAGTTGTAGATTTGTCACTTTGAAGCTGCAGGCCTGAACAGCTGATTAGTGTGCTGCAGGCGGAGGAGCACGTCTGTGCTGTGTCCGCAATAATGCAAAAACAAACAGACTTTCTGGTGGCAAATTAAAATGCTGGAAAAAATCCAAGTAGAGCATAGACCTAAACAGAAGTAAGTGCTCAGGTTGGAATCTTTCAAAATGTGCTTAATAACGTGGCAGAAATGACACCGTCTGCAGAAACAGTATCCTAGCTTGCGTTCAATTTCTCCCTGCAGTTTCTCATTGGCTGATTTGCTGTTACCCGTGCTGTGGGTGGGACAATGCTGGACACAGAGTAGTGACCATAGACTGTAAATAAAAATGGACAGCGTTGCTCCACCTCTTCCCGTTGTACAGTTCTGAAGCCAAAAAATCCCTCTCCTGGGCGCAGCCATTGTGCAGCCAGCGCCTGTGAAGCCTTTGTAATAAGCTCCGCCCTACAGCGTAACGTCACAAGACGCTGTGTGCCCTTAGAAGTTTCATTGCACGGCGGCTGTGAATCAAAGGAAACCCAGAAGTAAAACCCTGTTTTTAAACTCTAATAACTAACGAAAAATAAACTTTTCAGAAAAAAAGAGGCCTTGGACACAAAACAGTCAAATACTAACTACATATCACTACAGCATACGGATGTGAGAAACATTCGTACGACGTGTATTTATTTTTTAAAGTTTGACTGCTCCCCCATTAAAATGAATGGGGGAGATGGATTTTTTGACCTATACTGCAGCCAGCCACCAGGGGGCAGTCACACTGCTGAAAGCCTCACCACCAGGGCCGTATCCGGCACGCTTGGTAGTGACAGCAGACAGAGAGGCGCTGCTAAAAACAAATCTTGAGGAAAAAAAAAATTTGGCAACAGTTACTGAGAAAGTAGCTGATAGCTAGCTTGAGCTTCATGTGACTGCATCCTAATGGTGTGGATGCACAGCCATTATACCCAGGTCTCAAACCATCAGGTAAAATATACACATGCTGAGTGAAATAACATTGCCAATTCACATAAAATAATCATCCTCATTCATTGCAATAACTTCAGGCTTTTGCATTTTTTTTATTGCAGGTGCTGATAGTAAAATGGCACTGAAGATGTCCAGCCCTGATTTATCATAATATTTCAACTTTCAAGCGTAGTGAGTGACAGCTGTTAAAGTTACATGTTGCTGCTTGATCAACAAAACACAAAAGCAGCTTGCAGCCAGAGAAGAGCTAGCATCACAATGACATCCAAGGATGATGAATTCTTCATGCTGCTCTATGGAGGAATACGATCCAGTGCAACACACTATAACATATCATACACTGGAAATGAATATGTGATGCTGGTTTAGACTTTCACACTTGTCATGAGGGAAAAGCCACAACATGTTAATACTGCTTGGCGATGCTGTCATTATACTGAGTCAAACTCTCTGATTTCAGTCGTTTGGAATTAAACCCACCCGATGACAACCGATACCTAACCACAGACACATCAGGAGTAATAGTAATCACTGCAATCAAAGCGTTTCTGCACCACAGAGAGCCCCTCAGGTGTACTGAAAGGCCATTAGATGCTCCCGTCACGATAAAAATTCTAATTACCAGGCGGTTTGACATTTATCTGCGGGTACCATTCTTCGGTGGCGGCAGCAGAAAGAAGTTGTTATTTGAAAGATTTGAAACAAACAGTGCACGTCAAAGTCATCCGGTCAATGCGCACATGTGCAGACTGGATTGTAAAAGATAATTGCGCTCAGTCGTTTCCTGTCTCACTGACACCCTGCAGTCCCAATCACTTTGCTTTATTATGCAGTGGAGACAATAGAGACATGGAACTAAATCATGTAGAGAGCATAAATAGAGACTGGGCTGCTGGGAGGATGAATGAGAGCATTTTACCAAGTAACCAAGCAAATTGTTGAATAATCCATCAACAAGTGCATCAACTAACATCTAATCTGCAGCTTTAATTTCATATTTTCAGCTGCTTACATTTAAAAATAAATGGCTGTTCTGACTTTGAATGTTCTGTGTATGACTCTTATATTGGTGCGGTACATTTCATCACCTCAATTATTGTCAGCACACTTCTATCATTCATCACATCCTTTATGTGTGTCTTGTTATTCAAAATTAGTCTCTGCCTAAAAATCAATAAAAAAGAAAGTGAAAAATGTGAATGAGTACACAGGGAAATAGCTGCTTCATTTATCAGGAATAAAGTAAAAATATTATGACAAAGCATAACAGATATTGTTTTTCTGAGAGTGCGAGTAATGCCGATTTTGAAGGACCAGGTGTCATGGATTACTAGGGTTGCAAAGGTGTGGAAAGCTGGGGAATTTAGGAAATATTCCAAATTAGAAATTATGGGAATTAACTGGGAATTTAATGGAAAGGTATCATATCCAAGCATAAATATTTGTTTTGTTATAAGCAGACATCCATTCAAAATAATACAATTAAAACAGATTTATTTGTTAGTTTAACTTTATCAAGTGTTAAATATTTTATTGAACAATCAATTCTTTGATTGAAGAACGAAATATTAATGTTGAGTTAAATATTACTCATCCGCCCGACCCAACCAATTCAAAAATGAACAGAAGTGCAATCCCAACAAAGTCACATTCAAAATGTTAAATGAAAAGTGCATGTAAGGGGCGTGGTCTAAATAGCCCTGCAGTAAGCAGTGTGCTATGTGCATGTGATTGAGGAATAGCATAGATCAGGGGTGTCCAAAGTGCGGCCCGGGGGCCAATCGCGGCCCAAGGTCCATTTATCTATGGCCCCAAGCTTCCATCTTAAATTGTGTTATTTATAGCACAGAAATTAATCACATTCTGTATCATCTGTACATTTGCAGTGTCTTTCAAGCGCACACACAAAACTAAAGTCCATCCAGAAACGTCTCAAAAAGCTTCATATGGACTATTATAAAGCCAAAGCTCTGGGAATTCTGCAAGACAGTAGTAAAGAAGAAACACAAGAACTCTTAAAGTTGACAGGTTTTCAAATTAATGTTTTTATCATGATGTGAGAATGTCAATAAAAGTTCAGAAGACACAAAAGAGGACACAAGACAAGATCAAAATTAGGACATTTTCCAGAAAAGGCTAAATTTGGTGTATAAAAATTGTTTAGAACACAGGAAAATAATTATTTTGTTATAAAATGTTGTCTGCTGGTCAGAAAAGTCTTAAAAACAACATGAAAAAGAAGTGTGATGAAATCCAGATCGTGATCCTGCCATAGGAAAATAATGAGACAATATTTTTTTCCCACATTGCCCGACCCGAATGAAAAACATTTTCCTCCCGAAGAAGATAAAGTTAGCTAATGTTTACATGGCTTGTGGAGAACTGAGGACTTCCTAGTTACTGATTTATTGAGGTAAAAAGTAAAATAATTGTTATTAAATAGATATTTCATATATAACTTTTATGATTCCAAAATCTCAGTAGGAGCCACTGGCCATGATGTATTCTGACAACATCAAATGTGGCCCTCTTTGAAAAAAAGTTTGGACACCACTGGCATAGATATTCAACTGTTCTTGCATGAAATCTGGTTGTTTTAGTCAGGATTTTGCTCAAATATATTTTCCCCAACTATATTTAAGTTCCCTATTAAAGGTGACATATCACGCTTTTTTCATCAATATATATTGGTCTAAGAGGTCCCCAAAACATGTCTTTAAAGTTTATGCTCAAAAAAACACTTTGAAATCTGATTTTGGCATGCCTGAAAACCCCTCTTCTTCAGTCCTCCTCAGAACACTCTGTTTTCTCTCTGACCACGCCCCCTCAGGAAGTGGATGTGCCTCGGCTCTCCAGCACGTTGATCTAATGTTTAGATGTTGGCTGAATATACACGGCTGCTCAGAGATCGCGTTACTTCAACCCTCTGAATCTGATCCAGAATCTGATCCTGATGGAGAGGCGCCTGTAGCAGGACCTTTCTGAAGGATTGGTCACAGATTTAGTGTTTCTTGTTGTTTTATTTATCAGTATGTCGACGTGTGTCTTGGTACACAGCTACGAGCATGTAGCTATGTGGCTATGCTAACTAGCGCTAGCACTTATCCATGATAAATAAAAATCATCCACTAGATCTTCAAATCTGCAGACGTGGGGAGTAAAACCGACCTCTACCAGAAAGGCAGCAGGATCTTTCTGAACGATTGGTCACATATTTAGTGTTTCTTGTTTTATTTGTCAGTATGTCAACGTGTATCTTGGTACACAGCTACAGCTATGAACATGTAGCTATGCTAATTAGCTCTAGCACTTATCCATGACAAATAAAGATCATCCACTAGATCTTCAAATCTGCAGACGTGGGGAGTAAAACCGACCTCTGCCAGAAAGGCAGCGGGACCTTTTCTGAAGGATTGGTCACAGATTCTGTGTTACTTGTTGTTTTATTTGTCAGTATGTCCACGTGTGTCTTGGTACACAGCTACAGCTACGACATGTAGCTATGTAGCTATGATAACTAGCGCTAGCACTTATCCATGATAAATAAAAATCATCCACTAGATCTTCAAATCTGCAGACGTGGGGAGTAAAACCGACCTTTGTGTTTATTAAGACAGCCTACAACTAGCATGCCTCCCTCCTAAGCTCCTTGTTAGCACACATTTGTGCAGGTAATGAAAAACGGAGGGGGGATTCAGTATTATTTAATACAGTCTATGGGCTGAACAAGCCCCGAGCTCTGACTCCGTGACAGACCGGATATTGTTGTTACGTAACAAAAACACGGAAGTCTGAAACAGCTCGTTTCACACACATTTACAGAAAGGTGGAGAAATCAGAACAGGGGCAGAATGGATTTTTTTCATTCTCGGGGGGTTTGTAGACATGCCAGGGAAACATATTTCAGGTAGAGAACCATTAAAAAGTCCATTTTGCATGATATGTCAGCTTTAAGAGCCAACCTTCAATTTAGTAAATTCCTGGTTTATTCCTGTTTATTCTTATAAATACCCGTTAATTCCCAAGGAAAGGTTCAAACTTTGAAATTTCCCAGAATTTTGCAACCCTATGGATTACTGATATTTTGGCCAATAAAGTTTTTGTTTTTTTTACTGGACTGAAAAAAGATACTTCAGGAGAGGTTAACTGATAGTGAAAATCAGAGCAGACACAGAAACTGACGTGTAAAATATTAATTTTGCTGATGTTTCTTGCATTACTTCATTGTAATTTTTTATGCCTGTTGGATTTAATATATTTAAACTGCTGCTACAAGTCTCTTCTTTTCAGTCCCTCTTCAAATATCACAGGAACATGCCCAACATACTGCATGTCTCTGATCTTTCACAGCGACTCCTGCACTGCTGACACTTTATTATCTTTTCAACAGGTGGTTTCCTCTGCCAGTTGAAAAACATCCTCTCTGAATCAGCAGCTAGCTGTAAAAGCTTGCAAGCATGAAATTGATCCCATAAAGATAAAGAGAAGATGCGATAAGACACAGATTAAAATTGGCACATTACTTCTCTGTGGGCCAATGTCTGCAGAAAGAAAGGGCGAATACTGGCCGATATCTGTGCATCTTCTTGCAAGTATTTCATACTAGTTTGACTCGGCAAATGGCACTTACATTACTGCTTCCTTAGCATTATAACAAAGATCCAACCACAGACTGCACAGCTTTGAATTACTGCTTCATATTCTGCCTACAGTGCTGAGAGCATCCTCAACTATCAAATCAGGGAACACTTTCCTTTACATGGGGCTATCGGAAAACAAACAGGACCAGTAATCAACTGTTACCAATACATTTTTGATAAGCCAATATCGGACCAACAATTTCAATAGGGTGAGAAATAGGTAAGGCTATGAATATTGCACCCAAAAAGCATAAATACACATATTTATAAAATTTGGGTTTCCTGTTGCCAAATCTGTATATTCTGGTGCTTTTTGATCCAAGCCATTTCATGTACATGTGTCACATGTTACATATCTGAAGAACTAGAGCCATTAATATAAGGGGCTCAACAGGTCAGTTCAGGCTGCTTCCTCAACCAAAAATACAGCTTTGGTGGGCGCATTAGCAGAGCATTTAGGATTGTTTAAGCCAGTGGTGTCCAAACTTTTTTCAAAGAGGGCCACATTTGATGTTGTCTGAATACTTCAGGGCCAGTGGCTCCTACTGAGACTTAGGAATCATAAAAGTTATATGTGAAATCTCCATTTAACAACAATTATTTTACATTTTTTTTCTCAATAAATCAGTAACTAGGAAGTCCTCAGTTCTTGTAGCAACGTAAACATTAGCAAACTTTATCTTCCTCTGGAGGAAGAGGTTTTTCTTTTGGGTCGGGCAATGTGGGAAAAATATTGTCTCATTTTTCCTATGGCAGGATCACGATCTGGATTTCATCACACTTCTATTTCATGTTGTTTTCAAGACTTTTCTGACCAGCAGACAACAATTGAAGAGCTAAATAATTCTTGTCCTGCATTCTGAACTATTTTTTATGCATCAAATTTTGCCTTTTCTGCACAATTTCCTAAGTTTGATCTTCTCTTGTGTCCTCTTTTGTGTCTTCTGAACTTTTATTGTTCATCAAGAACATTTTCACATCATGATAAAAACATTAATTTGAAAAACCTGTCAACTTTAAGAGTTCTTGTGTTTCCTCCTTATTATATTCCTGCAGAACATCCAGAGCATTGAATTTATAAAAGTAGTCCATGTGAAGCTTTTTGAGACGTTTCTGGATTGACTTTAGTTTTGTTTGTGCGCTTGAAAGAAACTGCAAATGTACAGATGATGCAGAATGTGAATAATTTCTGTGCTATAATAACACAATTTAAGATGGAAGCTTGGGGCCATAAATAAATGGACCTTGGGCCGCAATTGGCCCCCGGGCCGTACTTTGGACACCCCTGGTTTAAGCCATTTTGCCATTATATTTGTACAGACGAAATTGGCGTGATAATATCAACTGACCAATATATAGGTCAAGCTCTGTATACAACACTAAATATATCTAACTTGGATTTTCTAGCACCAAAGCTGTATGTTCCGGTGGTTTTCCATTCAATCGTTTTTAAGCAAAGGGTTTCCGGGGATATTCAGGTCACATATTACATATCCAAGGAAATAAGGCCGTTATTATCTGGGCTCAACAGGTCTGTTCAGGCTGCTTCCTCAATTATAAATACAGCTTTCAGCTTTCAAAAAAAATGATCCTCATGTAAGCCATTTGTTGCCATTCAAATCTGGGTCCCCTCATGTCACTTTGTTGATTGCTTTTGGTTTCTGCTGGCTCTGATGTTGAAGATATATGAAGCAGCAGGTACAGGATGAACCGAATTCATGTGGAGAGACATATCTGATTTTTCCCAAAATCTCTTGTCTGTGTGATCGCTGTAAGTCAAAGGCTGTATAACGTTTTGGTGGGAGATATTCAACTGGTTTTCTGGAATGTATGGCTGTGTGTTTAAACCGGACCCTGAGATAGCATTATTTGGGTATTCTCCATCTTTATATAATCAAAGTCTCTCTGTGCAGAGCACTATCATGTATGGTATGAAAGTGATATTAAATCTCTTGAAGTCTAACACTGTGCCCCAGTTGAAGACCTGGCTATCTGACCTCACCTGTGTATTGCACATGGAGAAAATCCAGTATGGCATGATGGGCAATCTTACCAAATTTTTCAACATCTGGCAGCCTTTTTCTGATTATCTTGCCTGATTGGACAGAGTTCCCGGACAGTGACTGATTTTATTGCTCACCGCTTACCTCTCTTTAAATATTTGTCTAAAGAAATATTGTGCTAGAGATGCCATGGAGCATAATGTCCTGCACTGTAACCATAGACTGTATAAAATATGGACGTAGTATCCGTGACGTCACCTATCTGTTTCTGAAGCGCTGTTTTGAGGCCAATCGTCGACGGCAGCCATATTGCTGCTGTCGAGTGATTGTGACGTAAAGAGGCGGGCTTTGAGCCTCCTGGCCAGCAGCTACAGTGTTCCCACCTGTCAATCAAGTCAGCTGTGCCTCTCATTGGAAGACTCGTAATATCTTCGAAATTGCCGCGTTAGAAAATAATTCACCCCCCTACAGTGTGTGCCGATCAAGCGGCAACCTCCGGTCTCAAAATATGAAGCCCATGCGGAAGTGTTAAACTACAGTTCATCGAGGATCCGCTTGAGGCTGGCTGCAGAAACACCGGAAACCACATACACACCAATTCAAAACAGACGATCTTTGCAGCATTAATAAACATGTTTGCAGCCTGGTTCAAAAAACGGCTTGGCTCTACGTAGCTAATTTCTCTATCGGCACATCACTATACGAGGGGGGGGGGGGGGGGGGGGGTTTCTGACGCAACGGTTCAGAAGATATTAAGATTACGAGTTCTTGCCCAAATAAGGACATGACTGACTTGACTCCCGGAGGGGAACACATAGCTGTTGGCTAGGAGGCTCAAACTCCGCCTCTTTACGTCACACTCTGCCTGGTTAAATTCCGAATTTTCAATATGGCTTTCGCCGTTGATTAGCCTCAAAACAGCGCTCAGGAACAGATGGGTGATGTCACGGATACTACGTCCATATTTTATACAGTCTATGGTGCCGATCAAGAAATGAGCTATCCAGACTACACTCGTCTTTTGTACCAGGCTGTAAACATGTTTATTTCTGCTGTAAAGATCGGCTTTTTTGAATTGGTGTGTATGTGGCTTCCAGTACTTCCGGCGCCAGCCTCAAGCGGATTGTCAATGAACTGCAGTTTTTAGCACTTCCCCATTGGACTCATATTTTTAGACCAGAGGTTGCCGCTTGACTGTAAGCCCTGTTTTGTTTTTTTATTGTTTGTTTGTTTTGATTTGTTTCTGTCTGACTTTATTCTTTTCACTCTGTAAAACATTCTGAAAATCTTAATAAAAACATGGTTTAAATTTTTTTTTAAAAGAGACATATCTACAATTCTACAATTTTATTTAGCAGACCCCTTTGTCCAAAGCGACGTATAACACAAGCAAGAATTTAGACTGGAGGGAAAAACCTATCAACCCAAGTTGATAGGCCACAGGTTCTGCCATCTATTGCCAGAAGAAGTGCCAGGGTTTTTTAAAAGATAATGAAGCCACAGCTAACCACAACAAATAATTCAAGTCAACAATATCGCTCAACATTCAACCGCATTCAATATTCAGGGCTAAATATTGAATAAGAGCTGGGTTTTAGACCTTCTGATTCATTCTACCCCTGAGGAAAAAGAGGGCCAGGTTAAGTGCCTAAGTGTTCCCTGCACAGTTGAGTCTTCAGACATCTCTTAAAAGAGACTCTAAACAGAAAACAGTGACATTAAGAGCAGTCTGACATGACATACTCAAGATGTGATGCCTGTCCACTTACTTGAACCTCCCCTGGCAGTGCTGACACTGGTCTCCCACCCATCCTCGGTCACAGATGCAGGATCCGTTGACACACTTCCCAGAGAGACAGTTCTTGTCGCACGGTTTCGCCGGTGATGCATGAGTGAACATCACAAAGTAAAACAAAACATAGACCACCAGGTATCTGTTGATGCCCCGTAGATCGCTGTGGGTGGCTTGTCTGGGTCCAAAAAGAAAGAGTTTCGTCTTACATCTCCCCCCAGGATCCATTTTTTCTGCTCCAGGTCGACCAAGCCGAGTAAAACACCGGGGGCCTTAAGGTCTGAGAGAAAACCTCGACTACTCAGGCTGTGTCTGTTATAAGAAAGAAGTCCTGCATATTCGTTGAGTGCAATGCATACTCAAATAAAGGCTTATAAAGCTTTGGACACCACGGTTAGGTAGAAGCAATGTTAGCTAGGTGTTTTCTGAAGGCTGTTTGTTTAACCGCATGCATAGATCTCGTAGGAGGATTTCCCTTCACCCAACAGCTTAACATTAAAGCTATTTAAGCAGCTAACTAATTGAATACTGTAACTATCTATAACATGATTTGCTAGCTAGTGTAGCTTATGTTGAGTTTGGCCTCTGCTAGGTAACGTTACTGCATTGATTCAAGACCACTCTCTTTCAAATGCCATTTCAGCAGCCATTTTAACGCGTAAACAATCCTCCACACACACAGGGATGTATCATTATAACATGCAATGGTACTTCCATAAACTGCGACACTGTAGCCGGAGTGTGCCCACGGAGGAACAAAGGGGTAGTGGTGTTTGTAGCCCTGGACCCAGTGCGAGGGCTGCCGCAGTCAACATGGATGTGGTGGGTGATGTGGGAACTGGAGGGCTACTCCTGCCGACTGGGGGGCATTGAGCAAACACTTTTGTTGATCCTACTGGTCAATTCCGGGAGAAATTCAAGGAGCCTTGGGTGTAGAGTTCGCCCACAGCACTGTATGGCGGTGTCTCCTCGTATTCCAGTGAGAAAAAGCTCCTCTGTTGGTCTCATAACATGACAAGGACTGGTAGCAAGCGGATTTCCGAGCGCAGCGACACTACAGTTCCTCAGGTTGGAGAAAACTAAACACAAGCTGCGCATGCGTGCTGGAGGAGGGTTTCATTTAAAGGTACAGTGTCACAATGAACCACACCAGACTATTTAATGCGGCATTTGATTTGATCTGTATGGAAAAGGATTAGGGCCACTAAAAAAAAATTAAGGTCAAAAAATGTTTTTTAAATTATTATTCTGAGATTAAAGTCAGAATTCAGAGATTAAAGTCAAAATTCTGAGATTAAAGTCAGAATTCAGAGATTAATGTCAGAATTCTGAGATTAAAGTCAGGATTCTGAGAATCAAGTCAGAATTCTGATTTTAATTTCAGAATTCTGAGAAAAAAAACAGAATTCTGAGAATCAAGTCAGAATTCTGACTTTAATTTCAGAATTCTGAGAAAAAAGTCAGAATTCTGAGATTAAAGTCAGAATTCTGAGAATCAAGTCAGAATTCTGATTTTAATTTCAGAATTCTGATTTTAATTTCAGAATTCTGATTTTAATTTCAGAATTCTGAGAAAAAAGTCAGAATTCTGAGAATCAAGTCAGAATTCTGACTTTAATTTCAGAATTCTGAGAAAAAAGTCAGAATTCTGACTTTAATCTCAGACCCCTTCTCCGTACTTAATTAGTAATTAATAATCAAGTAAGCTTCCCTTTTATATACAAACATATCCAATATTCATCTTTTTTTTAAAGATTGTCCATACTCCCTATTTTTTGTTTATACCTATACATTAACATACATGCAAACATACATCTCCTCATATTCCAGTGAGAAAAAGCTCCTCTGTTGGTCTCATAACATGACAAGGACTGGTAGCAAGCGGATTTCCGAGCGCAGCGACACTACAGTTCCTCAGGTTGGAGAAAACTGAACACAAGCTGCGCATGCGTGCTGAAGGAGGGTTTCATTTAAAAGTACAGTGTCACAATGAACCCCACCAGACTATTTAATGCAGCATTTGATATGATTTGTATGGAAGAGGATTAAGGCCACTGAAAAAAAAAATTAAGGTCAAAACATTTTTTTAAATTATTATTCTGAGATTAAAGACAGACAGACAGACCGACTGACCGACCGACCGATCGACCGACCGACCGACCGACAGACAGACAGACATACACATGTACACATATGCACATACAGTACATATACATATACGTACACACACAAACCTACAGCCCCACTAATTCACAAGTATACATACAAAAACATACACTTGTAATTTTATATTCTTCAGTCCTGTACTTTGTGAAAATCATGTCCTTATACCTAACTTTAAAATTGCTCAAGGTAAGGCATTTGAAAGCTGGATGTGTCCTAAATTTTCCCGGTCAAAGATGTACAATTATAACCACACAGAGCCCCATTTGCCAACATTTTGTCCTCGTTGTCCTGGCTTTTTGACACGTCTTAAAATACAAACTATTTCACTAGCAGAGACCTAGTTTTGATAAGGCAAACCTACTAGTAGAGCCCCCCTTGCCTCTGCATTGAATGCATGCAGCTGATATGTTAGAAAGACTTAAAGCCCAATTTAATGTTAATATCTGAACATTTCTGCAAAAGTTTAAGTTTGACATCAACAATAATGCTGTAGGCGCAATTGATGGGTGCCACATCAAAAAAACACACCTGTTGACCCACAAAAGAAGTGCTGAAATAATTGTTAGTGCTACTTTCAGTTATACTTCAGGGCATGTTGGTGACAGAAAAGGGACATTTCTCGTCAGTCTGGTACTATTCCCTGACTGGCTTCTTTCTTTCTGGCATTGATTGTTTTCAATAAGTTGTAGACTAACAATTATAATTAATTATATGTTTTGTTTGGGAAAAAAACACATGCTGGCAATGAAAGTGAAAACAAAAATTGTCAATCAAGCTTTGGAATTACAAAGAAGCATGCTAAAACCCATATATTAATAATGTGCATCCCTGGTGTCTTTTGTGTACAATATGCCACAGTATCCTGCTTGGGTGTAATATGCAGATGGTGACTACATGGCAGATAAAGTTTTATATGTGTGTGTTGTTCTGCAGCAGTTTGAACACACTATTCAAAAGAAGGGAAGCAAAACTTTAATCATGAAGAAAAATCTCCATCAAAATTTTGTTACAAGCTTTTTATATGCTACTGTATAGCAAGCCATGGCTGGCCAAAATGTTAAACTCTAGTGTATGACAAAACGGAGGAATTATGTTCCTCATCATAACATACAAGTCATCATTAACTATTAAGTATGCCAAATTCAATTTTGATCTTTCTTTTCTTATCATTTTGTTGTTGGTTCATGTTTTGAAGCTTCATTTATCAAGCGCTATCCACAAGTTTGCGTTTTCACCTGCGGGCGGCAGTGTTGCACAGCAGCATTCACACATGACTTTATAGATGTGAGACAGTGGGGTTCAGCCTGGAGACAGTTGGATAGAACTGCAGCCACGGGGTTTAGGGCTTCTGTTATAGACCAGAATCATAACTTTTGAGGTGTCAATTAGGACACACACACAAAAAAAAAACATACTGATGGTATTAATGAAAATAACAGTGGTTCAGTTGAAGTCCCCATAGGTTGTATTATTGAGTCAGCATGCCCAATACCAGGACCCTGAAACTAAAGCAGATTTGGTTAATACAGCTGTTGTTACATTTTTATTATTTCAGCGTTTGGCATGTCAGATGTGTTCTCACTGGGTTGGTCTATGATAAAACGCAACTGGATCAGCTCTAAGTGAGTTGATGACTTCACTGTTGATTGGAATTGTGCATCAACCTGCTTTACATGCATCCACACACAATAACTTAAAGACACACAGTATGAGAGACGTACTGTGGTGTACTTTGGGCATGTTGATGCTGATGATATTGCAAAACCGAGGGCTATTTTTTAAATATTGACAATGTTATTCTTTCCTAATTAGCTACACCTAAGTATATTCTGTAAATCTATCTTTCTAAATACCTGCTTGTCTGCTCATTGAGAACCGATCATGAGGAGCTAAATGCTCTTTCAGTGTTCCTCAAACTAAATCTACCTGGCAGGCGAGTTTTAAACTGTCACAAAAAGTCTCCCGTCAACATTTCTTCACCTCTGCACATGAGTCATCTGCCCACACTTTGAAGAGCAGCTGTTTATTTTCCACAGAAGTTACCGTGAACCTGATCACACATGAACTTAGAGCAATATTATCATGCCATGACTTAACACTTTTTGACATAATCCACGGGAGAGCCTCTCAGCGTTTTGTCAGGTGCACAAACCTCAGGGAAACAAGCACCATCTCTCCAAGGTGTAGGGTGTCTGAAGTCAGTGCTCTCTGCATTCTTGGTCAAAAAGTTCTTATAACAACAGGGAGGTGCTGCAGAGCTGGCGGATTTAACTTTCTTTGGAAATTCCCAGACGTAATGGTAAGAAATGGCACATGGTTTAGGCTAGATTAGATGAAAATACCGGATAAATAGGGGGTCCCTTTCTCAGGGGTGAATTATGTGTCTGTATGTATGTGTGCAAACATGGGAGAGGCCCCTATATCAGAAAGGGATTGGTGCTAATTTGGAGTTGAGTTGGTGACCTTTGACTTCTGATTCACAGCTGAGGAATGCTTTTTGTGCTCCAATTGGTAGCAGAAAAACGCAACAACAAAAATCTCAACAAAAGCTCAGAGTTGTACCTTTGACCCAAAAATGAAATCTTGTCCTTTTTAATCTTGTATCTGACCAACTTAGAAACTTTTCAATACAAATATGATGACCAAAATCGTACCAATCTTATTCTATAAAACCTGAAATCAGTCGTACAGTCAGGGGTTTCCAAAGGTCTGCTGCACCGAAGGAATTCCCCTGCTGGATTAACAGGACATGGCTTTTTTTTTTTTTTTTGCAATGGACTCACAGACAAAGACTGAAGGAGAGAAAAGCCAGACCACCCTTGTATTTAATTCATGCTGAGCCACCATGCCTGACTCACATTCACACTTACCCGTTAGCTCAAGGCTACAAGATAAGAGTGATGTCACCCATTGGTAACTAATGAACCTTTTAAATGAGGTGAGGTACTAGATTTGAACTTATGGGCACAGGTTCAAGGATAAAGACAAGCTGTCCCAAAAAACAGTTCAGATTTTCTGTCATAACAGCAGACAAAAAAAAAATCTATATGTACATACATAATTAACTCCAGTAGTCTTATTTTAAGACTATCTACTCATTAGTGTCACGTTGATAAGTATTTCAATGACCGCCAAGTCAGTCAGTCTTGTTTTCAAGCTGTCCTCCAGCTCCACAATCCCCTTTTCTGCTCTATTTGCCCAATTGATGTCCTTCCTAATTTTTTTAAAACCATGAGTTAATGGAGCTAAAGTTTTATATTTCTTGCAGAATGGTGACCAATTCTGGTATGTTTTACCTGGTCAGATGTTAATCCTGTTTAATCCTGCAATTTAGGCTCGTCTGCTGCCCAAACACAGACTGCTAAACTGGTTCTCCTGTTAGCTTAGAAGGCTAATGTATTTGTTTGGCTAGCACTGCTCAATCTACTAGATAACTTTTCACTTTTTTTGTTGGTTTTGGTGCTTGTAATCTCATCATAATTAATATCCTAAAACATGTGGTTTAACAAAGTACAAGAACTTCTTACTCTCTGAATATCCACCCCTTTAGTCTCAACACGAGAGCTCCCTGCTGCCATGTTGAAGCCATGTCGGAAGTCCCTCCTCTACTTTGAATATCAGTGATGAATGGAAGTAAGCTGACTTCAGGGAATTATTCTAGTTCTAAGGTCAAGATATGTTTTGTAGAATCTGGTTAACTTGTCTTTCTTGTAGTTACTCATTAATCCCAGTATAATCCTCCCCTCTCTAAAAGCTAACCAATAAGATAACAGTACGACCGTGAAAGATGTCCTGAAAAGCATTTTTCATAGAGGATATCAGTCTTGCTTATTACAGTATATTCCAATGTATGCTGAAGTAAAGTGGCCCTGAATGGAAAAACACTACAACATTTCACAAAATACAACAACATTCCACAACACTACTTGTTTCTGATTGGACCCGACAGCTCAACGTCATTTCCTGTTTCTATTATTACTACTCAGCTGAGTCCCTGCACACATTTTAAACTGAGTTGGAAGGAATGGAAGAGGAGATGGACATAATAATGGAATATTTTTGACAATGGATACACATGTAGCCAAATACTCTTATGGTGCAGCCCACATATTGAGACATCCTAAGGTCTCGGAGTCAAGTGTCAGACTTCAGATGAAAAAGCATCAGATCTTTTTTGCTTCAAAAGCAACATTTTCAATTTTTTCCACTTCAGAAGCAAACTTTTCACTTCAAGCAACATTTAATTGTTTTTTACTTTTTTGCTTTGGAAGCAACATTTTTTACCTTTTTCATGTCTATTCATCTCAGAAGTAAAAAATTCCCTTTCTTTCTTTTTTTTGCTTTGGAAGCAAAATTTCCTCTTTTAACATGATATTTCGCTCCGGAAGCAAAATGTTCACTTTTTTCTTCCTTTATACATAGCTCTCTGTCTCTCTGTCTCTCTTCATATGTATATATATTAGCAATGAAGAAAACCAATCAACAAACAAATGAAAATCACCATAACAAGGGGAACAAGCAATGAGAAAAGAACAGAAATAAGAATGGAAGCTGGTATAGAAACAGGAAATGATGTCAAGCTGTCAGGTTCTGTCCAATCAGAAACAAGAAGTGTTGTACCCTTTCTATTTTGTGAAATGTTGTATTTTGTGAAATGTTGTTGTGTTTTGCCCTTCAGGGCCACCGTATAAAAGACTATGTGAGACATCAAAATATAATGAAGTGGTGCAAAGTAAAATGAGTGTGTGGTCTGAATGATAAAATGGGAATCATTTTTTTCCCTTTACATTTTAAGGTAATTTGTCAATTTGCACCAGAATAAGTGGGATATAAATTGCTAACATGAAGGGAATGACAAGAGAGTGTTAAATTAACTTTTGATAAGGTTATTATTTTGAGCTTTTAATGTGTAATGAGGAGAAATTACTTTTTTTTAAAGGTTGTTCAAGGTTGACCTGCTCAGAAGAGGCCACTGAAAAATAAATAAATTAAGGTCCAATATATATTTTCTATGTCTTTGCTCTTAGAAAAAGTCAGAATTACGAGAAAAAGTCAGAATTATGAGAAAAAGTCAGAATTATGAGAAAAAGTCAGAATTATGACTTTAATCTCAGAATTCTGACTTTAATCTAAGAATTCTGACTTTTTTCTCAGAACAAAAACATAAACAATATATATTGGACCTTAATTCATTAAATTTTTAGCGGCCCTAATCCTCTTCCGTAGGCCTCGGCTGAGGTGGTGGTGGGGCCCAAAGTGATGTTTTGATGGGACCTGGAATTCCTCTCGACGCCCCTGCATTCTGTATTCGTCACAAAAGTTAACACGGGTGTTGAAATTGTTGTGACTGCTCGTCTATTAAATAACAAACATTACAGAAATGAGTGCTGAAAGGAGACCCCTGGTAGAGTAGACGTCCAAAGTGTGTCTTTAGTCGCCACTTCCTGTGTTTATTTCTAACTCAATTTCGCACACTTTCTCTGATACAAACGGATATGACTCTCAATACCCCAACATAAGCGAGCCAACATATAGACCAACAACCCCAAATATAGCTTTACCACTGCGTTTCCCCTTTTGCGTCTTTGGAGACGTGCAAAGTTAACCAGTGCAGAATTAACCCTGATATGCACCGTTTCTCCACTTAATAACTTCCAGTAAGTTCGGAGGTGTGAGACCATTTCTACCGTGATACTGCAGCCCCGGAAGACCCTAAATGTCCCCACTCCCAAACGAGCTGCAGTGTGGATGCTCAGTGTACAGGAGAAAGAGGAGGAGGAGGTGCGGCAGAGGAGATTTGGAGGAAGAAGAAGAGGAGAGCGCTGTTGCTCCGTCACAAACTCTGTAGCCCTGTCGAGCCCAGAGACACTCGGTCAGTCAGTGTCAGTCAGTGTATTGTTGGAGACGGGGTTCTGCTGAAGTTGCCTGTCCCATCATCACTCAGAGACTTGTCTGAAAACTTTTGCTGGATTCTTTGATTTGTATGAGAGGAGGAAGACGAAGAAGAGGTGAAGCTGTGAGCGTCCGTGTGAGGGAATGGAGAAGCACAAAGGTAAGACACACTGATTTAAAGAGGTTTTCGTTTTAACATGAGGAATGGAGAAGACTTGACATGTTGACTGTCATGACTTACATTGCAAATGGACATTTTCCCAACTTTTCTGCAATGGTTTATGGTGGTAAAGTTTAACAGACTAACCAAAATCGATCATTTACTGATAAGATATGAATCAGGAGGTTATATTTATTGTTTTTTGATGCCTTTGCCTCTGCTTGCAGACCCAAAAACAATTAATTTGATGATTTTGGCTAAGCTATTGGTCACCTGCCTCTAATACCGGTGATGAAAATTCTTCTGGTTTGGTTAAGTAGCTGGCAAAAACAGACCCTGTCAAACTAGGTTTAAAGTACTTTGAGTTGAATGCACCCTGAAGAATAGGATGTTTGGCTTATTTCTAAATGCCTCCCCTCGAAGCTGGCTCTATAAAACAGTTTACACTGTGGCTACTGATGGATTCCAATAGCTGCAACATTGTTCCCATGGCATTCCTGAAATTCCTGTGGTTATTTGTCCATGAGAGATGAGCAAGGCCGTTTAATACTTCCTGATTGACATAAACACAGAGTTCAGTCCATGATGCAAAGTAACAAGAAGAGTAACTTGCTATGAATGCACCACACCTTATGTCAGATGATCTGGAGTGAGGAAAAGACAACAGTGGACTTTGAGCACTCTAGTTTTTCGTCGGGATCTGTGTCACTGCTCCTGATTGAGCAGTTTTATGGTCTGAAAACAATGGCCACTCATCTAACTGAACAGGGATCAGCAAAATCTTGCTCCAACATTCCTGTTCTCCAGCTGATCAGACTGGCTCAGTCTGTTTACTCCCACACTCTCTCACAGCAAAATACAGTGCAGCAAAAAGCCGAATGCAGAGTTGCTCTGTTTATCTTGTTGAGGGGATTTCACTATCGCAGTGGTGACTTTGGATGGGTGGATTGTTGATCCATTTGTGAACCCAGTTTGAAGCTGAAACATTAAGTTGTGGAGACAATGTCTTGAATGATGAATAAATCAGCATATTTGGACATTTTAGTGCAAAAAAAGTCAAATACTCTCAAGTTTTTGCTTCTCAAATGCAAAGTTTGCAGTTGCCTGTTCTTCTTGTATCTTATTGTCTATTTACAGCTACTGTCCTGTCTCTTTAAAGAGGTCAATCTAGGCCATCTGATTTACCCGTCATACACTATTTACTATATTACACTGATTATCCACTAGGGGAGTTACATCACTCAATTAATATCCTTTAGACGATGGAATGTATAAAACATGGACAGCACAACAGCTAGCCTGAAGTGAAGCCAAAACATTTAGTGCTCCTCCTGGTGGCTGACAGCAGCAAAGGTCACAAAAGCCCCATTTCCACTAAGCGGTTCAGTTCGGTTCGTCTCGGTATGACACGCATTTTGTGGCGTTTCCATTCACTTAAACCGGGACAGGTCCCCAAATTGCCGATCTGACCCCAGAAGGTGGAGCTAGAAACACTGCAGTCCGTTGATTGGTCAAAAGAATCATCACTTCCTGTGCGACAGCGGTAATAAAGAACAACACATAACCCCTCCATGTTTAAATCTCCAGTGGACTTTGGGAAGATAACTTTTTTTTGTTTGGAAAATGGCATCAAGAGGTACAGACTTTCCTCACGTTTTTCTCCTTCATTGAATTTTTTAGCGGGGTACACCGTGTCGTGCTGCCATGACGTCACGCTATTACGTAGCTGACGCGGCTTTCGGCATCTGACTTACATGCTGCCCACCAAGTAGGGCATGGTTGGCTGTGGAAACACAAACAGGATCAGGCGTTACTGATCCGACCCGTACCAAACTGTACTGATCCATACCAGACCGCTTGATGGAAACGAGCCAATAGGTTGTCTTCTCCATGTTAACAGATGGGACACTTCTTGAAAATTAAAATACACATCAAATACTTTTTTGTCAAACATGCTTTATGTCAGAAAAGTTAGTCCTTATCATGCTGATTTACATGCAAGAGTTAATCTTTCAGAGAACTTTTGTTTTAATGAGCTATTTAGATGTAAAAAAAAATAGGAGATATGACGCTGTAATTAAAGCTTTGGTGACCAATGCAAGTAAGAAGTACACATTCAACAGAAGAATCTCATGAGCCCTAGTTGAAAGGCAAATATGTTTTTTTGCTCCAGCAGCACAGGTAGAATGAATAAGCGACTCTGTTATTCATAAGTGAAAAGGAGAGCTGAGGGCATATGAAGCAATGCAGGGCAATAATGCAACAGCTGTAGACACAGGGACTGAGCCAGCGTGTGTGGCTGAAAAGTGTACTCAGCACCGGGGCTCTGATATGATACTTACAGCCACAGGCAACCAGCGGAGGAGGTAAAAGAGAGGAAAACATGGGAAAATCCAAGGAGGCCTATGACAAGGCAAGGCATTGTTTAGTATTCTGGATGGGCTGTTCTGTGTTTATCGAACCTGACTCATGCAGGTTTCATTACGTACGATGGTTCTCACACCTACTGCCAGAGAGGGAGATCAAATTAGTGAAAGCACCTGGTTTTGTGTTCAGTGACAT